>NC_134572.1:40816666-41142500 GCF_050947875.1 Dermacentor variabilis
ATGATAGGTACCAATTTCAACGGCGCCCTTGATTTGTCCCCTGGTTTGCCCACCCGCTGACAAGTGTCACATGTCCTCACGAAATGGTCTGCGTCCCGAAAACACCCTGGCCAATAGTACTCTTGCAAGAGACGGTCCTTAGTTTTCTTAACTCCTAGGTGTCCGGACCACGAACCCCCATGCGTCAAGCGCAACAGATCCTGACGATAGCATTGAGGCACGATCAGCTGATCGAACTCCACTCCTCTGCGGTCTAGATACTTCCGGTACAGGACTCCACCTCTTTCCACAAAACGCGCATTTTTCCTGGCGATACCTTCCTTGACATTGCAGCGTATGTTTTCTAGGCTACCATCCTTCTTTTGCTCGGCTATCAAAGCCGACCGGCTGACTTTTAGCAACCTATCAAGTCCGTCTGACGTAGGCGCGATGAGCAAATCAGTAGATAGCTCTTCTAACTTTCCCGTGTCGGGCGTTTCCTCTCCAGTATCTGGCGCCTTCAACGCTACAGACTCAATTTTATTCAGTTCGGGCGTGCTCTGAATATCAGCTTGCTGCGCCTCTGACCCTTTTTCGTTGTTTGATAACGTCGGCCCCGCAACTACCGCCTTTGCAGCGAGCTCCCGAACCTTCGATCTGGTTAAGGCCTGAACACTAGCTTCACCAAACAAAAGCCCCTTCTCGCGCAGGAGGTGATCGGACCTGTTTGAAAATAGGTACGGGTACTGGGGTGGCAGCATAGATGACACTGCCGCCTCCGTCTCAAGCGTTCCGAAAGGTCCTTCAATAAGCACCTTTGCTACTGGCAGACACACGCTATGAGCTTCCATGGCTTGCTTGATCCATGCGCACTCGCCCGTGAACATATGGGGTTCTACGTAAGACGGGTGAACTACATCCATCGTAGCTGCGGAATCGCGAAGCACTCGGCACTCTTTCCCGTTCACGAGGAGGTCTCGCATGTAAGGCTCGAGAAGCTTCATGTTCTCGTCAGTGCTGCCTATTGAAAAAAACACCACTTTTGGTGTTGTTTCCGGACACTGCGCCGAAAAGTGACCCGGCTTCTGGCACGTATAACAAACGCGCGCTCGCCTCATCTCGAACCGCTTTCTGCGTTTGGCTGCCGCCGTCTCTTTACGTTTGGTCGGACTGCTTTCACTCGCATCCTCACTACGCGTGTCCCCCTTTAATCTCATGGGCGTGAACCTCGGCCTCTCAAACTTCGAGCCAAATTCACCCTTTTGACCGTCCTTAGCTCCGCGAGCCCGACGCGTCACAAACTCCTCGGCTAGCTCAGCGGCTTTAGCCACCGTACAAACGTCTGGCCTATCCAAGACCCAGTACCGCACGTTCTCCGGTAACCGACTATAAAACTGTTCTAGCCCAAAACACTGCAGAACTTTATCGTGGTCACCAAACGCTTTCTCTTCTTTGAGCCACTCCTGCATGTTTGACATAAGCCTATACGCAAACTCTGTATATGACTCACTTCTGCCTTTCTCATTTTCCCGAAACTTCCGACGGAACGCCTCCGCAGACAGCCGGTACTTTTTTAGCAGACTCGATTTTACTTTGTCGAAATCCTCTGCCTCCTCTCTATCCAAGCGAGCGACTACGTCGGCCGCCTCGCCGGGTAACAAAGTGAGCAAGCGCTGTGGCCACGTTTCCCGAGAGAACCCCTGCTTCTCGCACGTTCGCTCAAAGTTAACCAGGAACAAACCAATGTCCTCTCCAAGCTTAAACGGCCGCATCAGGTCAGTCATTTTGAACAATACGCGTTCTCCTGCACCGTGTGCCTGACTTCCATTACGAGCGCGTTCCATCTCTACCTCAAGACGCTTCATTTCCAAAGCGTGTTGACGGTCACGCTCTTGTTGCTCTCGCTCTTTCTGTTCTTTACGTTCACGCTCTTCTTTTTCTTTCTGTTCTTTACGTTCACGCTCTTCTTTTTCTTTTTGCTCTTTAAGTTCGCGCTCCTGTCTTTTTGCAGTCTCCCTCTCCTCAATGGTCTCAAGGCATTCCGACAGCTCGTCATCCTCAGCTTCTAACTCAAGAATAGCCTTTAGCAGTTCAGGTTTTCTGAGTTTGTCTGAGACATCCAGACCCAACTCTCTTGCAAGCTCCAGCAATTTCGGTTTGCGCAACGACTTCAAATCCATGGCTGCTCTGAATGCTGCTTTCTCTACTGCCTATTATTGTCTTGCCGCAAACTAACCCGGCAGCAACGACAACCACAATTACCAGCTCTGTTTCTAACACTAACAAAAGCCTGGCAAAGCTCAGAAGAAGAAAGTCCCGCACTCACCAAACCTCGCAGCCAAGAGTTCCGCGCAGTCGTTCCGCTGCAGGCAACCAGCCATCACACAGGGCTCGTTGCACTGCTCCCGGATCGTCGTTGAGCTGTTCAGCATACAGTCAACTGCATCTCTTCGCTGCTGGCCTCCGTTGTCGCGATCCCACCGCTGCCACCAGTTGTTTGGATCGCACCGCTGGCGCGAGTTGTTGTGGTCGCACCGCTGGTGCGATCGGTTGGGAACTCGGCGCTGACGCCCGTGGTTGTACCTGGGTCGCAAGCCCCAAGGGTAGCGTTGGCCTGGCGGCCTGGGGTACAACTGGAAGCATCCGAAGGTCCCGGCAAAGCATGAGTCGACTGGTAACAACAAAACAACTTGTTTATTTTAACATCGCAAAGAGTTGGCGGTCAGGTTGACCGAAGTAGAGAGACGGGAGTGCACTTTACTCAACAGAAGAAATCGGAGCCCTCCTTTTGGCGTCCGGGGGCAGCTGTTTTTATACTCTCGCAGTTGAGGGCAAGAAGGAACCCCTCAATAGACGAGCACGTGATTGTACAATGGGCTAAGGTGACGCACACTGTCGTAGCGCCGCCGGTCGGGCACAAAGACTGGGAGGAGAAGGTAACTTCGGCTCTCGTAGCGCCTCTGGTCGGGCACAATGACTGGAAGGAGAAGGTAACCTCGGCTCTCGTAGCGCCTCTGGTCAGGCACAATGACTGGAAGGAGAAGGTAACTTCTGCTCTCGTAGCGCCTCTGGTCGGGCACAATGACACATACACTCACACACTCACATGAAGACACGTGGCATCGGAACATGCCTGGAAACGCCTGGAAACGCCTGGCGGGGAGCGTAGCGGCGACGCCGAACGGGCCAAGATGTCTGCCGCTTTGTTGCAATCGCGCCGGCTAAACCGCGCGTCGTAGGCGAAACGTAACACTTCTCTTACCCGCCGTGGTTGCTCAGTGGCTATGGTGTTGGGCTGCTGAGCACGAGGTCGCGGGATCGAATCCCGGCCACGGCGGCCGCATTTCGATGGGGGCGAAATGCGAAAACACCCGTGTGCTTAGATTTAGGTGCACGTTAAAGAATTCCAGGTGGTCAAAATTTCCGGAGTCCTCCACTACGGCGTGCCTCATAATCAGAAAGTGGTTTTGGCACGTAAAACCCCAAATATTATTATTATTATTCCGCCTTCTCTTGTATGTTTATACTTACGGGCCGGATATAAAACGAGGCTGCACATACGCTCACTGGTAACAGTCCTTGCCCCCCCCCCCCCCCTGTCATCTCCTCATTAAGGGTTTACAAAGCTTGTGACGTAAAAGCGTGATCTGCTTCATCGCTCGCCTCGTGAAGCACCCTCAAAGGTCGAGCCATTGGAGAAGTTCGTCCCGATTTCTTTCGTCGTAGACACTATCCTGAAAAAAAAAAAAAAGAGCGTTCGATATCGGCCGCACGCGCCTATCCGGTTACGCCGTGCTCGACCTGACTTCCGCTGTCGCCGTCTCGCAAGCCGGCTTTTATTTTCTGCCCCCCGCGCGGCTAAAGTGAAAGGCGATACCAGCATATATGTGGGTCGCGCCGTTTATAAACCGCGTGCGCGCTGATATCTCGTGCCTCCTTAATGGGCTTCCGCTCTCTGCGGGGTGCCGCCAAATTGCTGTCACCCGCGTGTTCTCGATCGCGAAGCCTCTCCTCTTTCCGAGACGCACGGGCCTGCGAGTGTCCAGAAGAGGAGGCTGGCGGAAGAGGAATCTGTCTGGCTCTGTGTGTGTATACGTATGCATGGTCGTGGGTCTGAGGCCTTCCTCTTCCTCGTCTACACGTTATGCGGACCTTACGCACGCTCCCATGTTACCGCGGCGCGCATTCTTGGTGCGCCGAAAGGCGGTGAACGTTGCTATTATACGCGGACGCGCGTTTGTTCACTCGCACGGCTAACTGGCGCACCTTATGCGTGTGCCCACTATATAGTAGCCCGTTGCGCAAGACGTTCCCTTTGCGAGCCTTTGGCGCCCCCCACGGACCGGTCACTATTAAAGACGATCGGCTATGCCTGCGCCTGAATTGCGCCTTATTGAGGCGATTTATCGAAATGGTGAATCTCGCGAAGCGGTGAGCTCGTCGGTAAAGGTAATGTACAGCTTAAACATAAGCGACGTAAATCACGTAAAACTACCGCACTGTAAGGATATTATGAATTGGTGGACAGACATATTATACATTGGTGTTTGCTCCGTGGAGGAGGAGGAGGAGGAGGAGGAGGAGGAGGAGGAGGAAAAAACATTAAGGCCAACACTATAAGCTCTGTGGTGCCGCCGAATCTCGGGCGGCCACATGCTGCAGCCGCGTGGAGCTTGCAGGCTGATTTATGTAAATTTCCGCGAGACAGGCGGCAATGCTTTGTCTGAAGTGGCGTTAGGGTAATTTCTCTAAATCGCCACTTCTGAATCCAGCTCGTCTTTGTCAGTTTCCTTCTCCATCCCTCTAGTTTAAGGATCCGAATAAGCCAGTCAGCTACCATGCATCTTGAAGTGTCCCAAAAGCTTGAGCGTTATCGTCTAGCTGTGTTCTAGGCCAGCTCCGCCTTCCCTGAAGATATTAATCTGGAGCCCGAGCTCGGTATTGAGCTGTTATCCGGACCCGTTTGATACCGCGAGGCCAGTGATGACACTATGCTCTATATAATATGCATTACGGAAGGAACAGCTAGGTGGTTAACATTGACGCTGCATGGGGTCGCCAAGTTCGTCCGGTACGCGTACGCGATGCTTTTACTAAATCATCTTCATCGTGGACCTTTAATGGTATACCCGCTTGTTTCATGTCTGTTAGTTGTGTATAAATGAACCTGATAAAGTCGGCTAGTGTCGCCTTGTCGGGCTGGAATCCCGTCGTCGGGTTGGTGGAAGCGCTAGCGGGTCAGGCCGAGGGATCGGGCCGACCCGATCGAGGCGAGTTCAGTCAACCCGCCTGCAAAACGTGGGTTGGTTTGCCCAACCCGCTTGGCACGATGCATGTAAACGCGGTTGGGTGGGGTTGTGTGTCGAGTCCATGGAAACGACTCTTGTGGGTAGTACGAAACCTTAAGGTTTCCTATGCGTATCCATAACTATTTCTTCTTAACGCTGTTATGCGTATTAGTAGTGAAGTGTTAGTTGGTAAAGATGTCTAATGTGATGAAACAGTGATACGCGTCAGTGCATTTTTCCGCAGTTTTCCGCTTGGAAATGGTTGTCCGCGAACCCAGCTATATGGTTTCCGGCAGGTACACATGTCATCGTTTAAGCAACACCCACGTCGTATGGCTGGACATTAGGAGAGGTTTTGGTAAGGAGAATAGGGAGTGAGGGGATTCAATGCTAAACGCAGGGAAAACATTGCAGCCGCAGGACGTAGCAGTACATGCTCATTTCAATACCATACTTGTAGTTATGCAAACGGTGATTCAGGTTGGTATCCGCGAAATCACTCTGAACAGGGTCACTCCACAGTCGAAATAAAAACTTGCTTGTCGACGAAACGATGAGGTAAAACAATGTACCCCCCTCCCCCGACGTATCGATTCATGTCTGCGTGCTGCACACAATACTCCATAAATTCGGCATTTGCATTGTATTTCCCACGCTGCCTGCGCCATTGCGACACGAGGGCTCCAAAGTGTGGCGTGCTGCCCGTACAAAGATTTCTTCTTCGTTTTGCCGCTTTCGACTATACACTTGCACGCGAGCAGGCTAGGTTACGTCTGTGACACACTTTTCCGTGCTATTGTGTGTCCCCCGTGTTGCGCCCTTTTAATCGGGGCTAGTCAGAATACCAGGCGCTGTACAGCATGCGGCGGTGTTTCTTGCTTTTGGCGCTGCGTGCGTTTCACTCTCGCTCACGCGAACGAGGCATTTATTCAATACACGGTGCTTTTGCGCGGGTCACGAGATTGCATGCTTATACGCGGCCCTTACCGTAACCGTTTGCGTGCAGGACTTCGCGTGTGGAAGCTGTAACCGATCACTTCCGTAGCAGCGGTCTTTTATAAAGTGGCGGCGTTCCGCCTCATCAGCGACCTAATGAAGCTTCGCGACGACCTCGGCGAGATCTCGAAACGTATCGCTGTCTTTCGTTCAACTCTTTTTTGCCAGGTTGTTTGCCAGTTATTGTTGAACATCGCATCTCTGCCGAAGGTGGAAGGACTTATCTCTGTTCATCTATATGAGGAATGGGTTTTTGAATGGCCTGTTGCAGATAAATCGGCGACGAGTTGTTTCTCTACGCGTCTGTAAAAAAGTTTTTTTCCCCTCTTTCTTCTTTTCTTATTTCTCTTTCCTTTTCTTTTTGTGCGCTCTTAAAGACTGATAGGTTTTAGACCTGACGCTGATCTCCTTAAGTGCGTACAGCCACGCCGCTGGTACTATGTCTTTAAATTTATTGTTTCGTGGCAGCTCTCCGAGGAAGTGCCCCGATTACAGCGAAGGCCGTTCCCCGTTTATACTGGTTTTCCTGTAGTGAATGAGTGCTTGTAGCATTCGAGATCAAGTGGACTAGCGGGTGCAACAAATCGAGCAGACGTTGCAGAGATGGTACTGCGGTTTCCTCTTCGTGTCAGCGACGCGGTGCTGGTTTTGCCTGCGCTCGACATATTAGAGCGGAATCTGATATCGAAAAGGCAACGACATGCCCCCCGTGTCTCTCTCTCTCACTCACTCCCAAGGGTAATTTCGTGCAGTGGCAAAACTTGCTAAATGAGTGCCCTGTGCAAGCTACGATTTACATTTGCTCGTTTCACGTTTGTCTTGGGATGCAAATAATACATGTGGCGCGAAACCGACATATGAATTCACAAGTTATTGGTAGACTTCCCTTGACACGCCCAAGGGAGAAGTTTCTCCTTATAGCGTTAACAGCCGGTGGTTTAGATACTTTCCGTTGCCGAAAGCATTAAGCGCCAACCCAATGCCTGCTGCAGCGCGTAGTCCCGGCCTGCAATATGCGATCACGTTGACGTAATTCAGTACGTGTGTTCGGGGTAGCCGAGCGGCCAGCGAGGAGCGGTCGACCGATCCGCGGGAACGGCGACGCGTGAGGCTCGATGCTTCGGCTTGCATGCCGAGCACGTGATCCGCCTCCTCATTCGATGGCCCTATGGATCGTCTCTTTCAGCCTCGGTGCAGCAGCTTTCGAAATCCAAGGGCGAGTATCGACCCTCCGCGAAGAATGATCGCTATTTGATGCTTTAGCTGTCGCGGGCCGTGCTCAGCGCTTGCTTCAGTTAAACGCGCCTCACAAAAAGAAAACGCGCGTCGAGGTCGTAATTTATCAGGCACAGGTTTGGCCACTGCATTCAGCAAAACTGGAAGCTGCTCTCGCACCTCTCCACATTACGTTAGCGTGGCTTCGTTTTGTGGGCTCGCTGTCCGCATTGATGTGACGCTGATGAATAATTCGCGTTCGAGCTGTCATTTTTACGTTGGACGGTTGTTTTATTGCGTTCGCTCCAAAGCTGCACGGATGCTATGAGGGACGTCGTGTGTGGCTCCGTATTAATTTTGACCACGCGAGTTTCTAGAAAGCGCGCTGAAAGCCCAGTACACGAACGTTTCTGCATTACGCGTAATCGGAACATGGCCGTAGTGGCCGGGAACCGAACCCGAGACCTCGTGTTTAACAGCAAAACGGCATAGCCGTGGCGGTTGGCGTCGGGCCAGGTTGTTGCCATCCGATTGGGTTTCAAACCTGCCCGGCGCGTACTTGTATCGAGATAGCTGTCGGGGCATGCGTTAATATGCACTCGAGTCAAATGCGATATAAGAACGCAGCATTCGTCCACTTACGAAATCGGCTGTGCGATCGGAACATCATATGGCAAGAACAAGAAAACACGTTAGCGTATATGCGAAGGCTTTCAAGCCTACACTAGCTCTATCTATCTATCTATCTATCTATCTATCTATCTATCTATCTATCTATCTATCTATCTATCTATCTATCTATCTATCTATCTATCTATCTATCTATCTATCTATCTATCTATCTATCTATCTATCTATCTATCTATCTATCTATCTATCTATCTATCTATCTATCTATCTATCTATCTATCTATCTATCTATCTATCTCTATCTCTATCTATCTATCTCTATCTCTATCTACATAAATAGAGGACGGATCACTTTTTGGTAGACGCTTGCTTGTTGATCGCTCTCGCCGAAGCCGTGCTGCTGTTATGCGTGCCTTTGGCGATCACGTCACGAAGAGCCTTGTGGCTGTGTGATGAAATACCGGAAACATTCTTTCCTAGAAACGCGACTGGAACGCAACCGGGCTTGTTGACGCACGGCTGTTTGCGGTTCAGTTAAAGTTGCCGTCTCGGCATTCTGCCAGTGCAGTGCATTCGAAAGGTGCACTCTTAACATTTATTTCTATTAGCGGATGCTGCTACCTTGGAAAATCCGAAATGTGTAACATTGATTTGATAGATGCATTCGGTGTCGCAATATTGACAGCATGGGGCCATTTCTAAATGCCTCGGGACGCAAGGGCCTCGGTTAAAGCAGTATGTGCTCAATGACTTTGGTAATGCGTGCTGTCACTCGGCGTGGGTAAGTGCGCAGATGTTCTCTCGTTTGTTCTGTAGAGCGGTTCTCACTTCCGCGAGCTCTCGGGGAATTCCACCGCGCATACTCGTACGCTCGTCGAACAAGACCTCTCCGGCGGCCGCGTGGGCGTCTCATCGTATGGTCCTCCTGGCGGCTGCCGCTGCTGTCGAGCCAGGCACACGAGTGGCTGCCTGTTTTATGTGTGTATATGCTTTGTGGCGGCTCAGACCATCTGCCGCCCGGTTCCGAAAGCGAAGCCATAGTGACGGCGGCGGCTGTAGCGTGAGGGGCACACGGCGCGGTCAAGGCCGAGGGCCGTTGCATAGATTCGGCTGTCGCTTATTACCGCGCGCGCGCGCGCGCACTCCGTGGTTGAGGAGACGCGGAAGAACTGGCCTCCCTTTTCCTCATGGCTATGGCGTCATGTCCACCGGCGCCAGAAATGGCCAGCGTGCCTGACGTGATGGACCGACTGGCCGACCGTGACTGGCAACGCGACGGGCCTGCGTAAGACGCTGCGGTCTATCTGCGGTCTGCCGCGCGTGGGCGGCGCCTGCGTTTGTCTTTAGCATGTAGCAGGCACGCGTAGTCTTGGCGCGTTCTTGGCGAGGTATCCGATGACTGGTTTGCGTGGCTGGGAGCCGGCCGTTGCTCGGCTGTCGGTCTCGTCATCGGCGCATCACTTTGCGGAAGCCTCTTGCGAGTCACTGCGTGGAGGGCTTCGCGGCGAATTCGGTTCGTTCGAGGTCGCGAGAAAAAGGAAAAGCGGTTAGAGCTGCCGGAAGCGAAGCTGAATCGTATTCATCTGTCCTTCCTTCCGGTCAATCGAGCGTGGCTGGATATTGTTCCTTCGGTGCAGAAAGCGGCGACCGCAATCTGTATCGAAGCAGTAGAGTCATGGAATACCGTATACTGGTACGTATACAAAACTGAACGAGGACATTTTACCCGATGTGTGGTTTTGTGCACGCTCCGAGAGCGCTGCAACATCCACATCGCTCTTTATCTCTGATCCTCTTTCTTCCAATTGACCTGCTTGCGCCTTGCGGAAAGCCTTTATTCTAGTGCTCCAGGTGTGCTTACTGGCACGAATATTACTTGTCGGCGGATCGCATTCCGTGCCCAGAAACGTCGTCGCTGGAGCCTGTCTTCACCCGGACCACACACTGATATCCTGCCGTTTTTCGTAACACAGTATAGGTTTCGGTCTCTTGCAGCCCATTGTCTGCAAGGAGAGACGTGGCTCACTGTCCCTTCCTCCGCATTTTTCCACACCCGTCGTCTTCGCGGGGTGCCTTATGCCTGCAAGCAGCTTCTCTTCTCATCGCTGAGGTACCTCGACCTTCCTGCCTCTCTTCGCGCTCCTCGAGCACGGCGCATATGCCGCTCGGTCGGTCACAGTGTACATCTTTGCGCTCGCTTTGTGCATCGTTGGCGCACTGTTGCACGCGCGCTCGTGTTGGCGTGGATACGCCAGGGAGATGCTGCGGTAAATACGCCACTCGCGTCTGCTACTCGCGTGTCCGGGTCGCCTCCCCCTCGCTTGTTCGCCGGACAATGCGGCGGCCTCTGGACCACGCGAGAGGCTTCTCCACGGCGGGCTTCTTCGTGCATTGCGCAGCGCCGTAACGGACTCCTTGCGTGCACCCCACCCCCCTCCTTTGGCTTGTACGTATACCTGGTTTGTACACGCACTGCTGCAGGAACAAAGCCTGGCGCGCCCCAGTGGCCGCGTCCCTTATTCTGTTGTGTGCGCTGAGCCCCCCCCCCCCCCCCCCCCCTTTCAGTTTATTGCCACCCTGCAGTGCGCATCTTTTGTGTTGCGCTGTGTAGTTAGATTGCAAAACGCACATGCCGCAAGCGGTCGGTGCGTCTTCTGTGCAGAAGCCGTAGAATCGATCGCGGTCAGCGTGTTTGGTGGCCTCCGCTTCGGCTCATCATTGGATCAGTGCCTCTCGTTCGAGGAGGTTATCGGTCGGCCTCCTCGACGTCTTTCCTGCGGATTGCTTTCTTCATCCGAGTTTGCTCATTGTTGCGTGCTTACGAACTTACTGAACGCGTTCCAGCTGGTTTACTTCGCGTCGTGAATCCTGTCATGCGGTCGACACTGCGCACGCAGTACAGTGCGCGCGGGCTGCGACCGGGCTTGCGCGTAGGCCAGCGAGCAGTGTTGCAAGTGGTTTTTCCTTTTACCTGTGCATTGGTGACGTGAGGTGCTTATCGTCTCTGTCGTCTGCTCCGTGCCTGTAGCCCTTTCAGCGAGTGCGTTTTAACGCGACGTCATACCCTGGTAGTCTATACCCGCTCTTCAGACCGATGAATCCACAGGCGCATCTACGGACTCGCCTTAGAGCACATCGCTTCAGCATCAACAAAGTGAATTTTCCAAATGCTCGAGTTCACTCCACAGCCGCTCTTACACACTTACGCGTTCGCTTCCGTTGTGGTGCAGCTTTTGCATTCAGTACTTCTGCGCAGCCTGTAGGGGGTACAGTAACGGGCCTGCGTTGCAGAGCACTACAGTTTGTCAGTGCCTCTTGTTCCCTTGCTGAAATAAGTTTATCTTGGGCCATGTACTACAGCGCGTCGTAGCGTCGTATTTTTATCTTACCTGGCAGCTCCTCTGGAATGTTCCTGCTTTCGTTGACCCGGTTCTGAGAGACGGCTCTTATCTGTTTTCTCCAGCAGTGGCCGTTATCTGTAGGTGGAGTTCGAGCTCGCGCACGAGCGCGGCAGGTCAAGTCGGAGATAAGCCGTATAGCTTCACAATGTTACAATCGCGTCCAGAAGACGTGTTGGAACTCTTTCTTGTGGCTCAGCACACAACGATGGACGCAAAAAAACCGGACGCCTAGCAGTCAGCAGTCATTGGAACTTGGACTTTGCGTGGAATAAAACGTGCACGTCTAATTGCGCTTCCACAATATTTGCGAATATTATCCGTTCCATACACTGCGGTCGGTTCGTTATTAGCAGCGCATTAAACAGGGATAGATAAAAAGCTCCTTGCTCCTGTCGTTCTAGCGTCCTTCTCCGTTCCTGTTTATCGTGCCGTTGTTAATTACAAAACCAGTGCCGATAACTTGCCGAGTTGAATTACCATTCTCGTAGACTCCGATCGGGTTAGTTGGTACGGATCCACGGCTACACTCCAACGCGTCGCACAGCTCAGACGACGGGGCAAGAAATACACAAACAGGACCGATTCGCTGTGTCCGGTTTGTTATATACTTGTCCCGTCCTGTTCGCCATCTTGAAACGTAAACAGTAGTCCAACTTAGAACTTTCATAACTATACAGAAGAATTCGCGGCCGTCTGCCTTTCCTGTGTCTGTCCGTTTTGCGCTGGCGATAGTCGCAGCCACATTCTGTGCGCTTATGCCGCCTTGCAAGGCCTGACCAACTCGACACGCACACTGCACGCACTGACAAGGCGTCGCACGAGTCGAGTGCCGTCGAATTTCGAAGGCCGCGCATCCTTCCCACCTGCGCCATCTCGTGAAGCCGCGCGGTGAGGACGCAACAAAGGGTTCACGTGCTGCGGCACCGCGCCTTTTAAAGCGAATAATCCTTAGCGAACCCTCCCGGCCTCTCCTAACCGCGGCTGCTGGTTGCTCCCCTGTCGACGAATAGCTCACACGCCGGGCAGCACTGTACTACTCTTACAAGTATCCTGGATGCTGGCCTTTTCTACGGAGTCGCGCAGTGATAAAACAAATGAAACCTACACGTCATTACACGTCAAAATACACGTCATTGAGAGCGCAATTCCCTTGCTAAAAGAAAGCCTGTTTTTATGCCTGCTTTAGTAGGGTTTGGCCCCATCTGCTTGGTCGATCTTTCGCCGAGTGAAGTGGTCTATTGTTGCACTGTCTCCAGGATCCGCTCTGGTCGGCGCGTCGACCCTTGGATGCATTGTCATAGCAGAATGGGCCCATGCCGGAGACAGTACAATGTGCGGTCACGTGGTGGTGACCTCCGCGTCTTGCCGTTTCACAGGCAGCCAGTTTATCGCTGTGGTGCAAAACTCTGTGCAGAAAATAATTTGCACGGCGTTTATTTAACCGCTTCACGACAGCTTCACTTCTCAGATTCCAACATGTGGGTTGCATCTGCATAATTTTTTTTAGAACACGTTCGAGTAGCGTGCTTACGCTGCCTGTGGCGCCATGTTTTTTTTTTTTTTCTTCTGCATTTCCACGCGCTGTGTAGTAACGGGAAACTTGCGGACGGAGTGCCGCGGCAGGCGTGCAAGACGATGCCTGGTGCACGGACGTGGCGTATGTGCGCCGGAGGAGCATTAAACGTATATGAAACACGCAGCACTATATCTGCGCTCGCCCCAACCTTCTCCGTCGGTCTCCATTAGCTGCCGTAGGATTGAGGCCGTTTCTTCCCCCTTTTGAAACGGAAACAGATAACGCTTGTGGACTGCTGCTTTTTTTATTTCCCTCTTGGGCGTTTTTCCTTTCCTTGACATATTAGTGTCGTCCTCCTGTCTACATGTAGGGCCTCGGGCGTGTAGCGACTCAGACCCTGCTGCATGTGGTCATACTCTCTCTCTCTCTCTTTGTTTCTTGATGTATCGCGTCACGCGCCTCGCTTCACGGCTTAGCTTCTCGCCGCGTCTCTCGCGCTCTTAACTTCGTCCTCGCCGTTCTCCACATTCGTTACACCATCCTTCTTCCTCCAGAATCTTGCTTTATCTATTTTTTTCGTACAACTCGGCGAGACGCTCGTTTCGAGCCGTGCGCGTATGTCACGCGTGTTGACGTAAGAGGTGCGCCACGCTTCGCAAAAAACCCCGTTTGTCTCTAGTTCGTGTCGCCCCTCATTTTTTCTTCTTCTTTTTCTTTCTTTATTTGGTTCGTGATGTTTCGCGGGACCTGCATGGTGCATACTGCCGGTGCGCCCAGCTTCTTCGGCTTGCTTGCGAAACATGCGCAGCTTGCAGCTTTCCCGGCGTATACTCGTATGTGCATGCTACTAAGAATCAAGGGGCGTGATATGGAACCACTATACGCGAGGTATAACCGTGCGCGATAGAAGTATCGCATTCGCATTTGGTGCTTTATTCGTTACTTTATGCTGGCCACTTGTGCAGTTCCTGTTGTCCTAATCTCCGCCCAGGTTCCGTTGAGTGAGATAAGAGATTGTCTTGGGGTACTGAATAGGAGACGGGGGGGGGGGGGGATTTCTGCTGCATTGCGAAACATTACACCATCTTTTAACGTCAGCGCCTGGGTAAAATAACACCAAACTATATAGAGCAAACGTAAATTTTTTGGCTCAAAACTTTACAATGCATGTTTGCATACAATTTGGCTTCTATACTGCCTGTAACGGCTTGATTCGTCTTGCCATTGGAGAAGCTTCAACTACATGCGAGTGTCTGCTTTTGTCGACTTCTTGACACTGCCTACAAACTTCGTTTGCAATAGTCTCATCATTTGATGTGCTTATGTTATATCGCACGTCAAGTTTTCCTAGAGTTACCGTGGCGGAGAGTGCCGCTAGAATCGGAATTGTTTGTGAAGTTCTACGCTTATGTCGGTATGCAACCATATCTTTACTATATATGTTGCTCCTTTTGGTGTTGAGCGTCTTCGCTGCCGCCGATGTGAAGAAGTTTCGCGTGGGCAACTTGTCCTGCACGTATTATTCCGGCACAGTCACCTCCTTAAAATGCAGCGCTCCCATCCCGCATCTCAATATAGCCAACATTGAAGCCTTCCTTGTATAGAGTTGAGAGCTCCTCTTTCGGCGTGTCACGGTTCCACTGTTCGCAGTTTAGAATGCGGCAGTCGCCAACCCGCAGTTTTACAGTGGCCGTTGTGCGCGAGGGCATCGCAGTGCGTGCACTTCACGCATTTATGCCGATGGTGTGGAGTTGGTCCGCTCGTGGATGTGAGCAAAGCGTCCGAACATTTGGTGGTTCGCAGGGTCTGGTACTCTTGTCATTGTTGCTTAGCTTTTGCAGATTCTATAGCAGCCTGCCAGTGCGCGCCTATATCGACGCTTCCATTAATCGTCCTTAACCCTCCACAGCGGTTAGTTTGGTCGGTGCGAGTGTACGCGGTCGTAACATGTTCAAGCAAGCGGCACGATATTCACGCTGTTGTTTAGGTTACGGACGTCCGCGAGAAATCAAAACACTGTACCCTTTTAGTATACTAAAATGATGTAGCGTATGATACGGTGGTCTAGCCGAATTCACGCTCTATACCCGCCGTGGTTGCTCAGTGGCTATGGTGTTAGGCTGCTTTTCAGCACAACGTCGCGGGATCGAATCCCGGTCACGGCGGCCCTATTTCCATGGGGGCGAAATGCGAAAACACTCGTGTACCTAGATTTAGGTGCACGTTAAAGAACACCAGGTGGTCGAAATTTCCAGAGTCCTCCACTACGGCGTGCCTCATAATCATAAAGTGGTTTTGGCACGTAAAACCCCATAATTTAATGATGCGCGGGAATGAAGGATTGCAGAGTGCTGCAGTTAGCAACGATGAAGGTTAGAACAGCAGCCGCGTGGCTCGGTGCACATTTGGGGCGTCGCATATCCCTGCGTGTTCATTTCTCCATGTACATCAAGTCCACTGCAATCCTGTTTTAAATCACTTGGTTACCGATTTGAGGTTACATTTCGTCGGTGACGACTACGTTCTCGTGCTGCGCAAAATATGCACCGGCGTCGGACGACGCCAGCAGTTAAAAGTGCATCTCGTGCGGTTACCGATTACCGCGTGTACGAACGTGCAGTGAGTGCATCGAATCCTCTCTGAACGGATTGATTCAGTCCTCAAAGGCGACAAACTTGCGCAGATGGCTTTAGCTGCAATAGGTTTCGATTATATGTGTTGTGATCGTGTGCGGGGGTCGCCAGCGACTGCACTATAGCTGCCCCAAGCATCCCCTGATTTGCTACTCCAGTGCAGGGTAGCAAACCTTATTTCCTGGTATGGTTAACCCCCCTCCCTCCCTTACAACAAAGCACGATGGCCCGTTCCCGTTCTGCGTCGTCGCGTGCGTTGTATCACACGGCACCCAGGGAGGAGCGGAAATCACCGCCACAGAGAGCGCGTCAAGTGCCACGCCGTCGACGACGACCGTGGCGTCGTTCCGTCGCAGGGGGCCCACTCCCATCTGCCGTTGTCCCGATGTATGTGCACCCGCAACAAAAAGGGTGAGCAAGCGCGTGAAAAGAGAGATATGGAGGGCTTCGAAGCGAAGTCCCTCAGCGCGGAGGCCCTGGCGCCGCCGCCGCCGTCCTTGACCAGGATTCCCGAGGCCTGCGTCACGCCGCGATGGCGGCCGACCCCCGTCAACGTCTGCCGCCGGCCTCACGGCTGCCGCTAAGTCAAACAAAGGCGCTGGCGGTGAGGTGCGACCGCGTTCGTTCTGATCGGCCACGGGCGCGGCGGCGCGCTGGAGTTAAAACGACGTCGAAACGCGCGCGTCTAGTCCGGAGCGCGCGCAAGTAACGTGCCCTCGTGCGCGCGCTGCCAGCGCATCCTCTGGTCCCGTTCCCACGGCCGGAAGCGGTGGAACTGTAAAAGCCGCACTCCTGTAGAGCTGGGAGAAGCTGCGGCTCTCGCACGTCGACCGGTACTTGTGTAAGCGGCTTGATGGAAGATTCGTTGCTCCACCATTTCATAACGCCCTGCGTTCGCGTCTACGCCGTGTCCGTCGGCCGTGTCCTATACCGCATACGCCGGCCACCCAAGCTAAGCGGCAGCGGTCTCGGTCAGTGTTTGATGGACATGTTAGACAGGAACGCAGAGTGCTGATTTGACTCCGCACTTCTTGCCGAGCAGTGGTTCAGGTGTGTCCGCAGCAGGTGTCACTAGTGTACTCTTGCACCTTGCAAGCACAACGGCATTTTATCTGAAGCACTTGGACGCGGGATGAATTTCTTCCTGACGGAAGAGTAATTTCCATACTGAACCATAGGCGTTCTGTTACTCCTGGTCGCTTCGTGCACCACGACGTTAACACCGGTGTTTTACACTTGCCTAAAATGTTATGCAAAACGGCGAGGGGCCTTAGTGCCATCCAGGCTCCTCTCTTTGTGCTCGGCATCGCTACCTGTGAAGTCGTTCACTGAGGAGTTGTAGCTGAGTCGTTGATTGCAGCCGTGAACGTCACAATGGACTGTGCTGTTTCACTCACGTGCTCTCTCGTTTATTATGAAAGCAATAGCATTATATGCCCCATGAAGCGAAGAATCCGGCGTCCGGCAAGCGTTAACATCCGATGGTACCGATGGGACCTGTTGTGGCTCGCATTGCGAAATCCCGTTGTGAACAGCCACGACATCCGTCGGACGCCGTGGCCCACCCCCAAAATTGACTTTGCCCAATTCGAAAATTGAGTTCACTCACGTTCAAAGCCGACCTCGCCGACTCCCAGAATTGACTTGGCCCTCCCCCAAAATTCGGGTGGCCCACCCTCAATATCGACCTTGCCCAATTCAAGCACATGACCAAGTTAAAAGTGTCGCGGTGAAGAGTCATACTGCTTTCGCATTCAATGCGCGTAAGGAGACTTAAGTGGCTCTAACTTTTCAGTGCACTCCTCGAACACAGAAATACGCAGCTT
This sequence comes from Dermacentor variabilis, assembly GCF_050947875.1. NCBI lineage: Eukaryota > Metazoa > Arthropoda > Arachnida > Ixodida > Ixodidae > Dermacentor > Dermacentor variabilis. The sequence goes on from NC_134572.1 coordinate 40,834,151, forward strand.
CCTTTCGCCCACCAATAGGCATGTACAGCGTACCATACGTACTCGTCGCGAGCATCCTCCTCGCGTTTACGAAACCGATTAAATTCCGATTATTGGCCTTCGTCGCGGTCTCTGTGTTGCTGGTCCGTCGGCGTGCGGCTTGTCGCGGGAGGATTTTACAGCCCGTCCGTACGCGAGCAGCCTTGTGCGCAGAGACCCTGCACGCACGTCGTAAAGCAGGCATCCACCCTGCCGCCGTTTCCTCGTCGTGAGAGCCCTCGGGACAGGAAGAGGGCGCGGTGCCCCTGGTCCCCAGTTTGTGGCGCGCTCGTCCGACAGCACGAATACGGAGCGCGTGAGCAACGCGAAGCGAGAGAAAGAGGGGGTGGCGTAGTGCCACGCGTCTAGCCTCCCGCCTTGCCTTGCACCTCTGTTACCCCTTCCCGTGTTTGTTTTTCTTACTTGCCGTCTACGCTCTACTGCTTTTTACTGTGTTTTAGCGCACACGCTTCTGTCGTTTGTGTGCGCGCTTCCTTCCGGAACCGCGGGGAGCAACGAAAAGCTTCTTCCGTAATCTCCCCGCGACCAGATGTGAGCAGCGGTGTGTGCCTTGCTGATTTGATGTGATGTGCGCGTGCACACCGCTCGCGCTGCTACTCCGATGGGGAGCGTCGCGCGTTGGACCTCTGATGTGTGCGTCCGAACGGGGGACGGCAGAGCGGTCCGCGGTCCAAGCACCGCTGCTTTACGCTCCATATATATATAGTAAGCCGCTGTCCTCTTCTCGTTCCACTTCTCGATCCGCAGGCTGCCCGACCCATGTCCCTCGTTTTCTGTTTTTGTCTTTGGCTGCAGCAGCTAGAGTACAGCATCTGCCTGTCAATATATACGGGGTGGAATAGCTGTTACTTCGCTGCTTTGGAGTAGTTTTTATGGCCGGACCGTGTGGCGTGGTCAGCCCCTCTCCCCCCGCACCCTTCCTCTTCCTCTTTGGACTGCCAGAGGGGGGTGCAGTGCGTCTCGGGCCTGTTTGTGCTTCCGTTTTCACTTTCCCCTTCGTATCAGAGGGAGTCTTTATTATCTTTTCTCACTCTCTTACTGCGCCGTCCTTTTTTTTTTTTTTCCTGATCTTTCCTTGAACTCGTCTCCTGTGCGCCTCATCAGTGTCCCCCGTAAGTGTGATCCACGACCCTCTGGACCCCTCATTTTCAGCGAATGGAGGGGACATTGAAGCAGGCCCGCTTCCCGCTTCAGTGTCAGGACTACGTGTACCGTTGCAAAAGAGCTCACTGTGGAAGCAGCGTAGCGGGCGGGCGGTTGGATGCTGCGGTAGACGGTGGCTCAAACACCCAGTTAGACTACTGGCTCGCCGCGTAAAAGTGTAAAAGGTGAATGTCCTCTGCCATCGTGAAAGCGATTCTGCGTCTTTCCCGTTTTGAGGCAGCTAGATTGCACTGTGTAGGGCGTGTTGCTCTTGATGCGCCCATTTTTTTTTTTTTCGTGGCCTTTGCCAGTATATGAGCGAAATCATGCTCGTTGACGCGTGACGCAAGCCGTTGTCTTTGCGACGATGGTATACCATGCGCTTAGACTAGCGTCGCGACTCAAACTTTACACAAACGTTGAGGATTGCGTTTTGCGCATGTAAAATGTGAAGAGGGAGCCTTTCTATATAGGGCCGTTTTTATAGTCAATGGACCCGTGTTTATTACAGCATCGAGGCCTTCGTTCAGGCGTTACACCCGGGAAACCCAATTTACAACATGCAAAAACGACTTTTCCTATACCTTCTGCTACTCCGCCGCTTTATCTGTGAGAAGGCTGTTTCTTTCGTGCAATAGAAACGCGGTGATAGTTTTAAATAACGTCACGGGTTGCTCGCTGCGAGTCTGAATAATCATACACTGCCGCCGCAGCTTTGGCGTCGCTAAAGTGGCATCATCGGCAGAAACGAATGTGTAGCAGCAGTTAACGACATTTGACGTCAGCGCCCTGTACACAGCGCGCTGGTTTCGTAACCGCAATCTGCCTTCTGAGCAATCGCTTACGCCATCCACGATTGTAGCTCGTCTGATGAATGCTTCGAGAACGCGACGTAGACGCCGTGCTGTGTGCGTCCTTCGTCTACTACAGGAAGACGCCTTGTGATAATGCACGTTGTCGTCGATGCGAGAATAACTGCGCGTATCCCCTTGACAGCACGTCGTCTCGTTTTCTCTGCGGGTTGATTTTGATTTATGCATCCAGCAATGCTAGAAAAGATTCTCGAGGCACGACGCACTTATGCTGCTGACGTCGCCTGTTTTCTTTGGTTCCTCGCTCGTTGCGCGATTGCTGAGTGTGCATCTCCTGTGTTCTTCTAATACTTGGCGCGCGCTCGTTTAATGTAGCGGCGACGCGTGCCCGTTCCGTTCTGAACTTGAGCGACGCTGTTGTCGTAGTCGACTGGTTCCGTTTCGTCGAGGGACGTGTACCGTGTCGATGTCGGCTTAAGCCTGCTTTTCAGCTCTCCACGCTGGCGTTACTTCGGAACACAATCGTCCGTCACTTTATCACCGTTTACTAGTGCGACAAAGGCTTTTCTCCGAGTACTTGCTCTTACTGGTCTTTCACATTCATCATTGGTCTCTGTTCGGGTACACGGATTACGGGTTGCTTAATAGCTGATTTTCGTAAAGAAGCTTTGATGCGATAGGTGTGTATGCCTTCGTAACGACGCAACCGTTTGACATCTGGGAGCTGTAAATTTACCGTACGTGACGTTCGATTAATTTAATGCAATGCGTGGGGTAAAATGTAATTACACCTTGACCCTCTTTATAAAGGCGCATGTTCTCGAATTATGCACACCCACAAAACATGCAACGCTGCGATCTATGTATCGTTTAGACTCGACAGAAAATGGCCAAAATGTCGCGAGCACTCTGCTGCAATTTATATTTAAATGTTACCACACGAAGATGTGAAAGTGCGCACATGTGTAACTGGCGTACTACGTTAAGAATATATATATATATATATATATATATATATATATATATATATATATATATATATATATATATATATATATATATATATATATACACACAGTCGCATGATGGTACTGTCGCGTTCAATATGAGCTGCAGCACATTGCCCGTAGTTGAAGAGGTGCCAAGGCTGCTTGGCGACACCGAAATACGAAAGCTTGGAGAAATGAACACCTTTCTAATTACTGCTGTTTATTAATCCACTTTTTCGTATATCCGCGCAGCCATGCAGTCGTGGAGCCCATTCGACCACGCACACCGTGTTGCAGCTCGTTTTGAACGCAACTGTACATTTAGTAACGCGGAAGCTGGGAGAAGGCTGGGAATTCATTCGCAGCATTCAGCATAACAAACATAGCAGTAGTCTGCTGCAGAGCCTTCCGGTGCCGACGAAAATACTTTGTATTTTGGATTAAACAAAGGAACAGACTTTGCATCTGACAGCGCCCGATTTGTTCTCAGCAACGAAACAGTTTTACGGCGTTTTGGATCATTGTGCCGGCCTTGCATTTGTTGCGATGATGTCCCGGAGCCTCGCCTTTTTATTGTCCTTTCGACTGTCCCATACCCCACTGGCATCAGCCCTTCGTTTCCCGAGCTGTTCGAACATGCTTGCTCTCTTGATTGCGAAGTGCGCCAAGAGATCGAGAGAGAAAGAGAAGCAAAGAAAAATGACGCGAGACCCGTGCGCATGGCTAGTGCTGCAGGACTGCTTTCTCCGTCCGTCGCGGTACCGGTCGACAGCGTAGGCGGCTCTGCATCGCTGCATTGCAGTGCTGCTGTGCATCAGAGCCGACTTCCCGGGGACGTCGGAGGCAGAAAGGGTGGAAAGTGCAGTGAACGGTGGCGAGAACGAGCGAGAGTAAGCTCCCGGCTTCTAAAGCCTGCAAGGATCGATGCCACCTCGCGCCGTCTGCATTGTTACCCTCTCCACATGCCCGCCCTCACGTTCTCGCTGCTGCATTCTATATATAAGTAGCGCATTCTTTGTAGTTTCTCGTACAGGAAACTGGGGCACTGTCTTCTTTCATTGCCGCTTTCCCACTTCCGGCTCAGGCGTCTGGGGCGTGTATCATGGAAGGCTCATTTCCGAATTGCGACTGCGCCGTCTTTTTTTGTGTCCAAGAATTGTTCTTTCCTTTCTTTTTCTTGATTTTTTTTTAACCTTATATTCGTTTTCTTTCGGGACGTACCGTGTAAAAGGTCGTTATCGCTGGTGATTCTCCACCGTTTTTCTTTCTTCTTGTTGGTTTTGTTTGTGGAATCTCGTATTTCTCCCTCCTAATGGCATTCGTTCTATTTTACGCAAACGATACGCTTTGCGCTTCCGCTTGTTCCTCTTTCTTCTTTCTTTCCTGTGCTCGCGCACAAATTGCTCTATGGTGGTTTTCTCACTGCGTGCGATGATTATAATGGCAGCGATCATGCGCTTTCCATTCATCTCCAAACGAGTCGCTCGCGGCTTGACCTCTTTCCGCAATCGATCTGTGTCCAGCTCTCCTTTAATTACGTGCTCTGAAAATGACCCACTATAGACGCGCTAAACTGTGCGACACATTCGGCGCAGCAGCGTCCTGACCGCGTGCTGCGTCACGTTCCTTTGCAGCGGCGGCGCTATTTATAGTTTTGACTATTGTTTCACGTGACCGCCTAGCGTGCAGTGATCTCGCAGGCTTCACAGCACGGGCCGCTTCGGTGCCACTCTACTTTCCGAGCTCTCATTCGGAGCCGCCGAAAAGAACACGTGTACTGCCGTCGGACATGTTGGCACAGCGACGCGCACACACAAAGGGCCTGGCCTGGCGGTACCAATGTTCCACACCCACGGCTTACCCGAGTTTCTGTCCACGAATGCACTGTGGGACAACCGTGCCTGCAGAAACGAGTATTCGGCAGGGCAGTGTTGTTGTTTGACGGGAGGATGGCATTTTCTCTCTCCGCCATTTCTCGGCCGACAGCATTGATGCGCGTTGCTGCTGTCCAGCTTATCCGCTTACCGTGCCCATCGAGCGCCGTCCCGTGGCAGTAAGATGCGGCTTTCGGTCTTTCGCACCGTTTGACACAGTTTGCAAAGCCGCCGTTGCGAGCTCGTAGGCGAAGTGTGGTGCGATATTAGTGGGAACGTGAGGCTGACATCGTAAAGTTTTCGTTTGTCTTCCGTGTGTTCTTAACGTCAGCACAGTCGACAACAACACCGTCGACAAACTTCATAGCGTGACAGCATGAAAATGCGGTGGTGCGGCGCCACCGCCACCGCAACGCCAACGCAATGTGTTGTCACGCTGAAGTTTTCATTTTATTTCCTTGAAAGCACCCTAGTAGGGGCATTACCAGGCACGTACCCAGTACACCTCCCCCTCCCGCCCACGCCACCACTCCTCACACACATTCCTAAAGCGCTGCCAAATCTAGGGACTTCACAGCTATCCGGCGGTCAACGTTTCGCTGTCTTTTTCACTCCTTTTGGATGGCGGTGGTTATCGGCATCTCCAGGGGTGTGAAGGCCAGTTTTCTCAGCGAATCAGTGCCCACGAGATTGACTCAAGATGCGTTCAGTTCTCACAATCTATTCAATGGTAACGCGCATCGCTGTTGCTTTTTTAGTTCAACCTTCTTTGTTTATACTGATAACCAGGAAGTGGATTTGGTTTGTAGTCAGCTGATCTGTATGCTCGTAGAACGAGTTGCGGCAGATGAAAACGCCAGTTGCGCTTAACGTTTCCGTTTGCTTCATTATTTCCTGGAGTGAGGGCTCGCCGCGACGCTGGCAGATCCTCAGAACCACATACCCGCGATATGGGTTAGACAAGGTGGAAAATAACATGATCCTAAACAGCGTCCATCATCAAACGTTGCAATAAACCTTAAACCCTTAACCAACATGAGTGTCAACCGTTACCTCGTCTGGTTCTTCCCTAATTGCACAGCACTTTTCGTGCCAATTGGCAATAGAAACAAGAGTCGCAAGGAGATGAGAAATTAAGCGGTCTACTAAGGGAGAGAGCCGAGGGAACAGCCAAACGGAAAGGAAAAGCTAAAATTATCAAATTTAACCGTTGTTTGTGAAAGTATTTATTGATCAATATCTTTTTATTTTATTTGTAAAGAAAGGCGACAGGCAGGGAGATACGATCCCTCCAATACTATTCACAGCGTGTTTACAGGAGGTATTCAGAGACCTGGATAGGGAAGAATTGGGGATAAGAGTTAATGGGGAATACCTTAGTAACTTGCGATTCGCTGATGATATTGCCTTGCTTAGTAACTCAGGGGACCAATTGCAATGCATGCTCACTGACCTGGAGAGGCAAAGCCGAAGGGTGGGTATAAAAATTAATCTGCAGAAAACTAATGTTTAACAGTCTCGGAAGAGAACAGCAGTTTACGATAGGTAGCGAGGCACTGGAAGTGGTAAGGGAATACATCTACTTAGGACAGGTCGTGACTGCGGATCCAGATCATGAGATTGAAATAATAGAACAAGAATGGGCTGGGGTGCGTTTGGCAGGCATTCTCAATCATGAACAGCAGGTTGCCATTATCCCTCAAGAAAAAAAATTGGAGGACGCTTAAGCTTCGCCTTCAAGAGTGGAACGCGACAGCGTTCCCGTCGACCCGCCAAGAGGTGTAAGACAATAGGCTACGGCGCAGCAACTACGCGCCCCGCATCGGACGCGGTGAGCGTCGAGCAACGCAGCGTTCGGCGCGACAACGAAATGTGCGCCTGAGCAAGCGACGCACGCCTGAGCCTTAGAAGCAGCTAGTTTCTCAGGCAACACCGCGTTCACTAGAGGCGCCTTTGTACCGCTTTGAAGCATGGAACTCGTGGCTCAGTGGTAACGTCTCCGTCTCACACTCCGGAGACCCTGGTTCGATTCCCACCCAGCCCATCTTGCAAGTTGTTTTTAACGCGATAGCGTTAAGGAGCTCGTGTCGCAGAAAAGCCGGTGTCGTCAGCGTCCGCGGCGTTGGCCGTGAGCGATAAATCACGGCAGGCACTTCATAAATAAAAAGCGACTTCCAAGATGGGCTTGGGTGGGAATCGAACCAGGGTCTCCGGAGTGTGAGACGGAGACATTACCACTGAGCCACGAGTTCGATATCAACTCTTGAAGGCGAAGCTTAAGCGTCTTCCAATTTTTATTCATGAAGTGCCTGCTGGGATTTATCGCTCACGGCCAACGCCACCGACGCCGACGACACCGGCTTTTCTGCGACACGAGCTCCTTAACGCTGTCGCGTTAAAAGTAGATAATCCAGCTGTGTCTTATCAGTACTCACGTACGGGGCAGAAACCTGGAGGCTTACGAAAAGGGTTCTACTTAAATTGAGGACGACGCAACGAGCTGTGGAAAGAAGAATGATAGGTGTAACTAACGTTAAGGGATAAGAAAAGAGTAGATAGGGTGAGTGAACAAACGCGAGTTAATTATATCTTAGTTGAAATCAAGAAAAAGAAATGGGGGGGGGCATGGGCAGGACATGTAATGAGGAGGGAAGATAACCGATGGTCATTAAGGGTAACGGACTGGATTCCAAGGGAAGGGAAGCGTAGCAGGGGGCGGCAGAAAGTTAGGTGGGCGGATGAGATTAAGAAGTTTGCAGGGACAACATGGCCACATTTAGTGCATGACCGTGGTAGTTGGAGAAATATGGGAGAGGCCTTTGCCCTGCAGTGGGCGTAACCAGGCTGTTGATGATTATGATGATGATCTTTTTATTTAAAGAGCTAGAGAAAACGCCGCCTGAAGTGGAGAATAATTCCGAGTGTTTTGAATGACGCTTCTATCAGTTATCATTAGAGCCGCCTGACGCAGCCACTTCTCTGCTGTGCTTATGTGGGTGCTTTTCTAACCTTTCGCAGTGGGCGCAGTACATCTAGAACCGCTGCGTCCTGCGCTCTATACGCTGTGTACGGGACTGGCGGCCACGCATCGTTCCGCAACTTCCCAAATAACAATACGAGTCAGTTGTGGCACTTGGTAGAGCAGTAAACGAGGGAACCAAAAGAACTGTGATCGGTTCCGCAAATACATATTTCTATATAATTCTTCCAGAACTAATTGAAAAACCGCTACTACAAATCTTTTTTACTTTCGCTTGTTTACTTGTCCTTGACAGTGTTCTTCCTGCGCTTCTTTTCTGCGCGAGTCCATTTGATCTGGTTCCTTGTTTGCCAAGCAAAGGAGAGGTGCGTCTCACAGGCGTACCTGTGAGATACACCTTATTTCATTTCTCTTTTGCACGTTTACGTCTCTTTAGGGCTAATGTTGGGCATGATTCACATTTGTGCTAGTAGAGGTACCCCCGCCGCCCCTTCATTTGCATAGAAAGGTTACCTTGCCCCTTCCCCCCAGCCCATAAAGAAAAAGATCCTGGGACGTGCCAGGGTATTACATAAAGTATATATATACAACATATACAAACAAGTGTTGCAACAGTTTCAAATCGGTAAATAAAAAGTTGTTGCATCTTGAACGAATTGTGACGAGCAGGTGACGGCAGCGACTTGATTGTGAAGGACATTCCAGTCTTGGATGTTTTGTGGAAAAACGGGCTGAAAATGTATTTGTACGTAAGTGTGGTTTTGTGCCACCTGCGGGGGATGGCAAATGCGTTGTGACCGGCGTGATGGAAGGACAATGTGTGGCGGGTGATTACGCGTCGAGCAGTAAAACCTGTAGTAGAGGAAGAGGGTGGCGATGCGGCGAAGAAAGGATAGAAGCGATAAGGAATATTATTTTTACAGCGAAGCTGTCTATGGCAGGATCTGCCGGATCGCGTCCGCGCGTAGAACAATTTTTTATACGTGGGCCGAGCCCGAAGATGGTGCAATACCGGGCCGACCCGCGGCTGAGGTGCTTGGGCCGATCCCGAAGGTAGTGCAATATCGGGCCGACCCGTAACGGAGGTAAAGCAGGCGTTAAGCACTCCCCACACGTGGGCCGATCCCGAAGGTAGTGTACACAGCTTCGCTGGCGCTCCTTTTTCAGAGTGGGAGGGCACTGAGGGTTTTCAAGTGTGATTTGCTGACGTCCTAAGAGTATGAGGAATGAATATATTTCGTGCTGCAATTGTGAACGGCATCGAGGGCTTTAACGAAATATGCCTGATGCTGATCCCAGATGGAAGATGCGTATTCGAGTTTCGTTCTTACTATAGTGGTTTGTAGGGGAACAGTTCTTCGTACAATGGAGCGATGCGAAGGAAGTGTTTTAGGCATGATAACGGTTTGTTAGCCGATGAAACATTAGCAACATGCGCGTTCAAGCATAAGCCGTTATCAACTAATTTTCTCAAAAGCCGCAATTCGTAATGTTTCAAAACTTAATGATTGTTGTCCAAGGTAGCAGAGAAGCATCAGCGTAGTCACCTGCGTTTTTTGCCTGCGCTCTGCACGTTTTTAAAAACACCATTGGTACGTGATATTTACATAGCAGTGATGTTACAATTAAGCATTGTATTCTTCAATGGATCATTGTAAAACTGAGCGCATAGACCTGTCCATACGCTTCGATCTCCAACGATGTGGAACTGGAGTGGCAGGTTGTGTACGAGGCAGGCTCTCTGACGCTCTAAAATTGCGGCTGAACCAGCTCGTGTAAAATATTAACCAGAAAAACGCGGCGATACGCAGGCAGGCGCTGCGTGTCCTTTGTCGTAGTTTCTTGCGCGCTTGCATAACCGTTGTGCAGAACCAAAGCGACCGCGGCTGCGCCCCGAGACATTGGTCGAGGCTGGGCCTTTGACGCAGGGGAACACGCGAGGTGCACGGACATGCGCGTTTGGCTGGCTGGCGCCTTCATGCAGCGCCTTGGCTGTGTTTCAGCGTGAGCGCACAGAGAATATGGTAGCGAAATACGCGCGTAATATGTGTCTCACGCCTGAGTAACCGGTATTACCCGATATTTATCAACTCTTTTCAAATGTCTCTTCGTTGTTGTACTTCTTTCTAATGGTCGTAAATCACTTATTTGTGCGCCATTCTTCAAGCACTAATACATCCTCGCTGGCTACCTCCGACTGCTCTTGGGAACGACGGCGTTCCCTCGGTTCTGTTTTATTCTTCACTGCACAAAAGTTTGTTTCGCCGTTGTATATCGCCGCGCCTTTTGTCCTAGCTGCGCACGGCACCTCCGCAAGTGCAGCCATGCTGCTCCTGGACGTAAATCTCGGCGCCCCGTATTGTTAACCCCGGGGTCGCTGTTGCTTCGCCTTCGTGTCGGTAGGCAATCACCGCGCATTCTCGGCGTAACGACGGCGTGTATAATACGCTGTCAGGCAGGCACGCGGCGTGCCTCTGGGCGGCTTCGAACGACCACGTGGGCAGCTCCGGCGCCCGCCGTTATACGAAGGGAAGGAAGACGCTGCTCATTCGCGGGGCAGCACCATTCTGTGCACGCGCGCCCCGAGGGCCTGACTGACTCAGCCGGCTGGCGCCGAGGAGACGCGTTTCGTCTTCGCATCTCTCGGGACAACCAGGTCCCCGCGCCCCCGCTGTAACAGTGGGGTGAGGAAGGGCTCCCTATATTAGACTGCGCATTGGTCATGCGCCGCTGCGGCAAGGTGCGCCGCTGGCGCAGAGACGGGATTCATATCATCGGCGGCGTTTCGTTGACGCTGCCGGGGTCACGTGGCTTTTCTCTTGCCGCGCGCACGAACGCCGGCATCGAGTTGGAAGCGGGGTCGGTGCGGATCATTCGCGACCGCGTCGACCCGACTGCGTTGGGTCGCTCGTCGCGCGGCTTCTAGAGCGAGCGTGTTCAGCGTTAACGCGCGTCGCTGAGTGGCTTCGCGTGTGGCTGGGCCCGGAAGACGGGTTGCCGATGCAAGAAACAAGCGGCTGCACGGCTGCTCGTGTCGCCGCGGTTGTCGTCGGCCAGCTATCGCCGTTTTCGCGGGTTGTGCAGGCCTCGAATGCCCGCTCAGCTAACGCAACCTTCCTTTCGGATGGAGACGCACGGTGTGTGCCCTGTGCACAGTTCAGTGCATTGGTCTCGCGCACCTGGCCGTATGCCCGGTCACCAGCGTGTGCATTTCAGCCGCTGCGAATCCGCGCTCACATCTATAGCCCGCATTCTGTTGGTTGCTCCGCCTCTGTGACCGGCTTTTTCGGTCCGCGCTCACGGCATGTCGAAGCCCCTCGTTCAACGCCCGCTCTCTCTCTCTCTCTCTCTCTCTCTCGCGCGCGCGCGCGTGTGTGTGTGTGTATATATATATATATATATATATGTATATATATATATATATATATATATATATATATATATATATATATATATATATATATACACGCGCGTGATTACACGTTTCGGAAAGGAAAGGAGCGACGACGGAGCGCCCTTTATTATTCGCGCTGTGCGTTCGTGCGTTTTTGTGCAGCGCGCGTTTAGCGCTCGAATATCCACGATACCATCTCCGTTTGCTGCGCGTCGGCGCGCGAGAACGCTCTCGCTCCGACGGGTCGCGCTGGCAGTGGGTGCTTGGTTCTTCGTTGGGGCCATACTGAGGCCGCGGAACGGGTTGCTTCCTTCGCCCGTTCGTTCGTGTTTCCATTTCTCTCCGCTTTTTTCTTTGTTCGGCGCTCATACCTGGATCGCATTGCTACGCTAAGTTCGGCTCGTCGTCCTGGGAGGGAAGGGTGCCGCCTAAATGCGCGCCTTCGCGCTGTTGCCGGCAATCGGTGCTCGTGCGTATAGCTGTGGCGTGCATGATACGCTTCAACCTCCCCCGGCGTCTCCCCTTCTCCGATCGGCGGAGCAGATTACGGGTTGGCCGAGGGTGATGACGCTGCCGTGGTCGAATCTCTCTCTGGAGCGAGCGCGGCTTCCGGGCCCATCATCGGGCGGTCAGGAGGCCGTGTCTACCTCCTTGCGGACTTGCCGGCCGCCTCGAACGCGCCGTGTATGGTACTACACATTCGCGCAGGGTCATCTTGCGCTCTTTGTTTGCTGGTTTCTCTGCCGCCGGGATCAAAGCCGCGTCCGAGGGGTCAAGATCATCATCGTCGTCGTCGTCGTCGGCTTGCGCTCTACAGTCTGCGCGTGGAAGGTCAGCGTGTGGTCAGTTTAGCGTGTACGCATGTGCGATATCAACGCCGCGCGTGTGAAATGTTATAGCGCCTGGTAAAGCACGTTGCGCGGCGTGCGCCTTTCAGGCGCGCGATAACGGGAAGCTTGGCGCCTCGTGCTTAATCCCCACGCTTTCGGTGATGAAAGAAAACTGTGCGCACAGGCAGGGTGTGCTGGCGGGAGTGCGAACAGAAGCGGTGGTGTGGAGGCGAAACAAATGCCTTACTGGGGGAGGGGGGAGCTAGGGGCGATCACTGTGCTCAAGCGCTGGTTCTTCGCACTCCCTTATTACTTGACGTGCGACCGCCGTATTGAGACGCTTCAAAAGCGGGCTTCGGGTTATTGTGGCATGATCGTGGGCGGCGTAACTCCCACGTAGTTACGTGTTAACGCTGTCCTGATTTATTTTTTTCTCAGAAAGGTGTAGAACGCGTGTGTTTTAAAAATGTGCTGGTCTATACCGTTTTTCAGGCGCTAAAAAAAGCACCGGCGGGAACCTGTCGTAACGTCTCGCCAAACCTGTGATGATCAATTAAGTTTTATTCCTTAATGAACTCCTCCCCCTTTTTTGGGCGGGGCGGGGAGGGGGGTGTTGGCATTACATAATGGGTGCGCTTTTATCTCTAACACGGTCTTCAAAAGTAGGTGATGAAGCGATGGTGGACGATGTCCCGGGCCAGGCCGTTCCAGTCTGTAGCTGCTGGAAAAAAGAACTGGGCAGTAAAAGTAGCCGTTAGCAATGATTGGCGGGTAACCCGAAGTGGATCGCGGTGAGATATGCGTGCTGCGGCTGTTATATAAGATGGCTGATCGAGAGAATTAAAGTATTTATGATAAAGTACGAGACTTGCAAGACGGTGATGGCGCTTTAGAAAACGGAACGTTTTATTCGATGCCAAAATATTACCAACATTAGTACGCCACGAGAAATCGTAAGACAGTTACTTCTAGATATTTGTAAGATGGTATTAATTCAATTGGGGTTTTAATGATAGAATATTGCAAACGATGCGGACTGTGGCGACGAGAGGAGGACACGAGTTTGCATTTAGGAAGATTAAGCAACATTACAGCCATATGTTACACAAGTTAAGCACGTTAACATTTTCCTGGAGACTAAGTTGATCGTGGAAGTTACTGATGGTGTGGTAAATGACGCAGTCGTCAGCGAACATTCGAATACTGCAGGAATCATGCTCGGGTAAATCGTTAATGGTGGGAATAGAAGAGGACGGAGTGCAATTCCTTGCGGAACGCGTGATGTGACTAGGAGAGTGTCAGACAGGTGACCATTAACAAAGGCTGTCTGAGTACGATTAGTTAGAAACTGTTCAATCCATTAAAGAATGTTAAGATGTAGGTTCAGTTGTGAAAACTTTAGTAAAATACGGCGCTGAGGAACTTCATCAAAAGCTTTCGCAAAGTCTATACAAAAATTACATCAGTCTGCATGTTACGGTCAAGAAAGAGCTCTTGATCGGTGTCGCTTGATCAGCAATTTCCTAAGGTGGAACACGCATGTTGTGTGGTTCGTGTCCACCGTTTGTAATGAAATCTGCGTTTGCAAGACGCCTCGCGTCCGCGACGATATACCCGACAAATGGATTCAAATAGATACCGAAACCCGACAGTTGACCTATTGGCGTTATAACGGAAACGTGGAAAACCACGGCTACTACTGATAACAAATTCAGGAGTGAACAGGGAACCATGGTGGCTATGCGATTATACTGATCAGCTGTCCCATGCCGCAGCCCGAAGGTCTGGAGGTTAAAATTGATATCGTTAGTTGCGTACATAGTACCTGTCGCAGCGATGTGCTACGCAAGACTTTATGCTACAGAAAGCTGCGCTACGCTTACTGCGGATAGCACAGACGTACGATAATGTAGCCATCATCTATTGTCTGCGAGGGATCCACAGCGTGCTTGTGTAATTAGCTGTTAATACTTAGACGCCACGCTCTGGGAATCCCGGTGTAGGGATGTATTTGCACTCCACCCCGTTTCGTTAGTGTGGTGGCTACCTCCTTAATAAAGGGGCCCATGTGTTGACGCTTGGGAGCCATCGCGATGACTTAGCTATACTATGCGGGCGTTAACGGTCGTGCGAGCCTAATATCTAAGAGTGGGGAGGGGAGGGTGGGCTCAGTGATGGCACATATTCGTGATGTTGGCGCCTTTATTCTTTGACCCGAAGGGGGGGGGGGGGGACGTGCGTGCGGACAAGAGCCGAACGTTCCCGTCCGTCGCGTTGCGTTCACTTAGCGAAGTGAGGGCAGCCATCGGCCGTCCATCTTTCGTGCTTGCGCTCCGCGCGCAGCACATCTCATCTCCCTCCAGTCGTCGCTATGAATGGCCGAATGCACATCGCGCGCCGCTTTGTATAGGAACTGAAACGCATTTCCGTGGGACGTTGTCTCCCGAGGACTGGAGATGCGAAACGGTGAAGGGTCAGCTTCCCTCAGCTTTCTTTCTTTCGTTTTTTTTTTTCTTCTTTTGTTCACCACGTTTTTATGTGTGGCGAACTTTGTGTTCTGGGACCCCGATGGTTCGCTGCCCGAGCAGAGGGGAAGAAGTGCGTAGGCGTAGCAAAAGCGATGACATGCAGCTTGGCACTGAGCCAGCCATTGAGGGAGAACGATGCCGAGCGCGATACATTTGCGTACACACGCGCGCGCGCGCGCGCGAGCACTTAACGAGTTGGCGTCGCGTTTCATCGTTGGCAATGGCTTGAACAATGGCTCGGAGAGAAATGCCTCGACCGAATGGTAACCGCTCGCAAACGGGGTCTTTACGACAATTTGTAATGACCGCGAAGGCCTATAATCTGACGACTAGGGGCGAGAACACTGGCACACGGCGGTTTTTCAGCACCGCATTTACGCGATGCTGCGTTTTTCTGTATGCTCTGTTTTGAATAGCTAACGACCCGATGCAGTTTTGTGTCGCCGGTATATCGTACGTATTGCGTATTTGCTGCTGGTCTTACGTACGGCGCATAGGATGACACCGAGAAAGATGTGCCGAATAAAGTGCAGCTGCCGGATTAATCTCGAAAGTGGTATTTCAAACAAATGCAATGACCCATGGCAGTTGCTGCCAGCGCTTAGCAGTTACATTTTCGCTGATTGGATGTTGCTGACCATTGTTTATACAGTCCGTCGATTTTGCCATTGCAGGTTATACTCAGAATGATAGAAGACAGGGTTCATAACTAGTTGCTGCTTGGATATGGACAGCGCGGAACCGATAGGCAGTCATCTCGGATGTTTGCGACGACTAGTTGGCGGCCGAAAGAGCCGTTACGATTTGATGTCCTTCCATCCCGGACGAACGGTTTCACAGTCTTGGCTTCAATGTGGTGAAGCAGCAGTTGTTCGTCGCACGCGAGTTTCCGCGCGCAATTCGCGGTGTGTGTGTGTGTGTGTGTGTGTGTGTGTGTGTGTGTGTGTGTGTGTGTGTGTGTGTGTGTGTGTGTGTGTGTGTGTGTGTGTGTGTGTGTGTGTGTGTGTGTGTGTGTGTGTGTGTGTGTGTGTGTGTGTTACGACACGGGCGCGGAATTACTTTTGTTGTTGTTGTTCCCGGACCTGCCTCTTTAGATTCGTCTATGCTAGAAGCGGAATCGCATGGCGCCAGCGTGTACGTTCAGTATATGGGGGCCGTGCACACACGACAAAGTGCGGTGGCGCCAGCGATCCTCCTCTATGCGCAGAAGCAGCAGCAGCCACCGCTGCTGCTGGTGGGGCGGCTACACGGATCGAGGCGTGGGCTTTTTTTTTTTTTTTTGCAGGTCGAGCGTTCCTTCTTCTTCCTCCTCCGCCTCCTGTTTGAAAGCGCGCTCGCGGCACTCCTCCTCGGTGCACGTATAGTACGTGGGCGGCTTCGCGGCCTGCTTGTGCGGGGATGCCGCTAATGAAGCGGAGACGCACGCACGCTTACTCGCGAGCGTGCTTGTGCACACGGGCTGCCCCCGCAGGTCGCGTACACTTCTGTCCTGATGTTGAAGCGGAGCTAGAAACCACACGATACGGAAATATGGGAGGAAGTGGACTCGCGAAATGTGCTCGTCAGCAAGCTGCAGGTGGCAT
The DNA here is from genome assembly GCF_050947875.1 of Dermacentor variabilis. Lineage (NCBI taxonomy): Eukaryota > Metazoa > Arthropoda > Arachnida > Ixodida > Ixodidae > Dermacentor > Dermacentor variabilis. The sequence continues at coordinate 40,850,323 of NC_134572.1, forward strand.
TCGTCCGGAAAGTTTGTTGCTTTATGAGCCGACGGTGATGAAAGCATATAATATGAACATACTTGGTGTGGAGGGTGGACCTTCGTAATGTCTCTTCGCTGGTTGAGATAGTAACCTGGAGAGCTGAGTCCTAACTTGCGCGGTTTTTCTTTTTTAACTGTTTTTACTTCGGAGCACGTAGTTGAGGCTCGCGCATAGATATATTCCGCGCTACAACGCGCAGCTATATACACTTGCGAGCTGTAGCTATCTCTGCTTAACGGGCGCTCTATGAACAGCCATAGGTGGACAACTATGTACGGTTAGGTGTACGTGAACGTCCTCAGGCAAGTGGTAATATAACGAACGTTCTATCGATATCGTAAGCCACTCGAACTCGCCAGCGATCGTTAGTATGAAACGAGTCTTAAGATTGTGCAGGGATCGCCGTTCGTATTCAGCTGGCTGCCTTTTGTTTTCATGCACCTTGTCGAAGTTTAGGCACTGCGGCGCATTGCACGCCTTCGCTACTTGTGTCTGCGTCGCATCGAAGATCTCATCGAAGATGGTACACGCAAGCGTGCGCGAGTTCTCCCGAAATAAAACCTCCACTAGGCGACGGGAATTGTACGCGCGCGCCTTGTATATAGCCGTATTTCTCTATCCCGCCGTTCGTAAAGTACTTACCTCCTTGCGCGCCCGAGCTTGGGCCTGACGAGAGCGAGCGATGCTTCTTGTTTCTTGCTGTACGGCCGATTTCGATTGCGTCAAGGCCGGTTTACCTTATATATAGCGCTGCTTTCAGCCAACTCTTCATGCACGGAGGCGTTCAGGCGTATACGGCGAGGCCTTGACTCGCCTATTCACACACACATATACGGGTGCCGTTTTCTCGTCTCCGAGTGTATAATAGTTCGTCAGCGCGCTGCGACGCCACTAGCGAAAGGCACGTACAAATCCATCCGAGAGTAGTAAGGGCGCGTTTTTGCGAAATTTTATGCTTGCGTGAGTTGTGTATACGTTTTCGTGATGCTCTGCCAGCACCCAAGTGAGTTAAAAAAAAAAAAAAAGCGTCTGCGAGCTTGCTGCTAAAAATGCAGGTGATAGTTACCGGTCGAAGAATATTGCGCCAGGCAGTCTGCAGGTTCATCTAGCGAAATAAACGAAACAAAACAAAAAAAAAGAAACACAGCGCTAGTTGCGTAAAAAGTAGGTTTCTATGGCCGCGCCTTTCGCGGTTAGGCAAGACTATTCACAGCAAACCGGATTTCCAGTGTCTTCATTCGCTTTCCTTTTCTTCTTTTACTGCGACAGCTGTTGGATCAAAAGTATGGTTCGCTTTGTCCGTCCGTCCGTCGCATACGCCGTGGTGTCAGTTCCGTCGTTTTTGCTGCGTGCTGCACTCAGTTCGGGGAGTTTTGCGCAGAATTGCAGGAGTTTTGCACAAATGGGGAGAGGGTGTGGTTGTGGGAGGGAGATAACCTTCGTTGCAGTAAATTAGTTTAAATGTCGCAGGAATCGCTGACGTATACTGACCTAGTTTAGAGAGGGGCGGATTTAGTTCCTGTGAATGTGATCCCGTTCCTGTGCTCGCCGCGGGCTCGACCCCAAGTCGCCGTGGGGTACAGCGCGCTGCGGCTCTTTTCCGGGTGCCCATGTGCGCGTGGGGGAATTCACGTAGAAAATTTGGCGGTCTGTGTCACGCCTCGCATACTGTAGTATTGTAATGCTACTAATTCTGTGCGTTATACTGACTTCATTTATTCAATTACTGGCCTCTTGTAATTTTTCATTCGTATGCACCATATCAGCTGAGAGCCTGTACCCTAGCAACGAGCGGGTTTTCAGGGTTAAGTTTAGCTGGCAGCGTATGCGCTTACCTAAACGGGTTCTCAGAGGCTGTCCTTTTGATTGGTGTCGTCATGATGTAGATTGCTTCGTTATTCTTCCCTTGGTGTTCAGAGGGCGAAGCTCCAAGCGTGACCGCTCGGTCAAAACAGTGCTACCAAGAAACTGCTTGTTCCGCTGTCAGTAATATCCCCTCACAGCTCCTTTGTTAAACGACGAGGCTCAGAATTTTCGCGGCAGGGAAAAAAGAATATTGTTTGGGCAATCATGACCTGTCAACCTTTCGAAACATTATGCGCCCTGTTGTTTTGATGCATTCTTTATAACCTCCTGCTTTAGCCTCCGGCTGCAGTTGGCTCGTCTTTAACCTTTAGATCGCTTCCGATATACAGGGTGTCCCAGCTAACTTTAGCCAGAGTTTAAAAATGTAAAAATGCCACGTAGTTGGACAGAACAAAGGTAATGTTGTTTGCCGTTGCTTGGAGATGCTCAAGCTATATTTTTTCATACCGCCTAATTAGGTAATTAGTCTTAATCAATCAACTTCTCAATTATTATAATTAGATGAGAAGTGTCAATGAAAAAATTGTAGAGCGACATGAAAAACTTCCGATGCAGCTTTCTGTTCCTCAATAGGTGTTGCAGAATTGTTTTTCCGAGTATGAAAGAAGTCTGCAAAAACATGCAAAATTACCGTGCGACTGGCCGCTCGATACACTTTGCGTGTATTCGCGGGCTTCTTTCACGCTTGGAAAAACACTTGTGTAGCACGTATTGATGAATAGAAAGCTGTATCGGGAATTTTTCATGCCGCTCTACAATTTGCTCATTGACACTTTTCACCTAATTATAATATTTGAGAAGTTGATTAATTAAGACTAAATATCTAATAAGGCAGAATGAAAAAAGAAAGCTTGAGCATCTCCAAGCGACGGCAAACATTCTCTTTGAAACTCCGGCTAAAGTTAGCTGGTGCACCCCGTATATGCATTCACATATTCACCGTTGTACTTCTATCCTCAGAGTTGCCTATACTACCTACCTCACAAGTGTCCGCGCTTTCTGCCGTCTCTACGGCACGTTTCGTTCGTGTCACCACTGCCCTGCGGTTCGGCCCTGATGTAGTCATTATCACCATTCAACTTGCGCCGAGAGACAACCGATCCTTCTAGCGCACACAGGTACCAGGCGCCCTGATGGTGCAGTCAATTTTGCGCTCGCCTCAGAATCGGACTCACGCCGGCAATGACCTTGTTTCGTTGTCTGCAATGAAACCACGGTAACGCCATTGGTTACGCACCCACTTGTAGCATATTGTTTACCGTAAAATATTTGGAGAAGTGGGCTTCTCCTCATAAGATGTCTTGTTGCGGGGAAGCCAGCTTTAGAGGTATCTGCTACTCACGTGCTGACACGTTCGACACTACGTCGATGTTAGCTTTCAATCTACATTTCGTGTTAACGTGCCAACGCCACACTCTAACTTATCAGAAGTTTTACGAATCGTGGACCCAAACATCGCGAACCCAAGGAGCAGCATCGGTTATCCTAGGGTGCGCTGTGAATGAACGCTATGTGGTGGTTATATTGTGAAGAAATTTTGTTTTTGCGAGCATTCAGACTTCAGTGAGCGTAAGCGCAGATATACGCAACAGAGCGTGAGTTCACTTACTAGTGTCGACACTGTACTTAACCCACGAAGTCTCTACCACCGCATCTCTCAAAGCCCACTGCAATTTCGGGGCTTCAAAACGCCATCATCACTGTACGTCTATCACCGTGCGGTGTCTCTTGACTGACACTTTATGACGGGCAAATTCGTTTCGTGTATTCATACGGAATAGTTTGTTAGGTATAGCCACTGCTGTAACCGTCTCTGTGCTGCCGAGTAAGGGTTCGCGGATTTGAATCCTGGCTGCGTCGGGAATATTTCTTTCTACGTGCACGCAACTTACGTCTAGTGCACGCTGAAGGACTCCGAGCTGACCTACTACTCTAATCCAGAGACATCAACTATGGCGCTTCTTGTAGGTTGATCAGTCAATCGATCGACCTTGTATATGGCGATGTTTGTCGAAGCGGTGTTGCACCCGTCTTCTTCGGGGTTTCCCTCGTCGAACGTGCGTCACCCTTCCAGCATCTTCCTGCCGTCGCGTTAACGCAGCTGCGACGGGCGTGAGCGCGTGTCACTCGGCGCGTGAGTGCGCGTGGGTGGAACTGCGAGACAGCGTGCCGGCCTTCGCTTCGCACCTGTCGCGCGCGCGGATATACCTCGCGCGCGTGCCGTTTCTAAATGCACTGCTACGACTGATCGAGCCGAACTGTTTTTTTCTTTTCTTTTTTGTCCTCGCGTGGCGCTCTCGGATACGCCAGCTCTCGTCCGTGTGATTGTGCGCGCGGGATAAGACTCACGTCCTCGCGCGCGTTTTAACCCGCGTGTCTGGACAGAGAGGGCGCCGTGTGCGAATTCGTCGCAGCCGGAGCGTGCCCGATCGCTGTGTGCGGTGGGCGTGATTGAAGTGGCCGTACACCCGCCCTAGCTCCTCTGATTTTGTGTTTCCGCTTTTTATTTTCTCTCTGAGTGAACGTGCGGGGGGGGGGGGGGGATTGGCGTTTCCGCCGCGCTCAATGGCGCGACGCGCGCAAATCGGGCCCTGACAGCGTCGGTCGCGCGGGCCCTGAGGCGGCTGACCCTCCCTCCGCTTTGTTTTCTTTCTTTCTTGCTCATATATCTCCTTCCATTTTTTTTCTTCCGATGTCTCATGTTCGAGTGGATTTTTTTTTTTTTTCTGTGTTGGTGCACCTGTCTTGCTGCACGCGAGAGGAGTGATCGTGATCAGTGCGTGCAAGGTCGATCTCATTTGTCCGAAATGTCGGGATTCTCTGCACGGCGCTGTTTTCCGGTGTGACCTTGCGCGCGGCTTGGGGTCAGGGTAAAGCTGTGACCTCTGCCTGCTGCTGCTTGTGGATTCGTCAGTTTGCATTCGGAGCTTTCCAATGGCATTGGAAAGGCATTGATGGTCATGTTTCGCAGGGGCTGCTGTTGAGCACGTGGAAAATGTCGAACTCCGCCATGTTGGCGTCGTTATCGAGTCAATTGAAGTTGACAAGATATCGAATTTTACAATACAGTGGAATTTGAGTGTCCAGAGTAAGGACTATCTAGGATAAAGGACACCAAACCATATTCCAGCGCCCTAAATGCACAAAAAAAAAATGTATTTGTTTCACAACTTTGCGTTCGTTGCCCGAAAGAACAGCGCGAGCAGTCATCACGCATTCAGCTTAATTGCATGGCTTCGCGAGCTCGCCTCTAATGCTAGTCACTTCAATCAGTGCGTACAGTATACCTCATGGTTCAGAGGTGGTTGTTTGAATTGCAGTGGCCTGATTCTGATCTCTGGAGGCATTATCCTCTCCCTTACGCACGCGCGCACACACACACACACACACACACACACACACACACACACACACACACACACACACACACACACACACACACACACAAACACAAACACACACACACACACACTCATGAGAGAGAGAGAGAGAGAGAGAGGGAGGGAGGGAGGGAGGGAGGGAGGGAGGGAGGGGGAGACCTGTTTGCGTATTGTATAGTATACTGCGACCGTAACACAGCTATGCGCTTTCAACTGAATTTGTTTATTTGTAAAATGGCACTTATACATCAGATCAGCCCCAATGTTTCTCGTGTTCGCGCATGGCTTATGTGCGTGCAATGGTACCACTATCTGTATCAAACCAATTAGCTTACTGCATTTCGTCGGGCCTACTAATCTAGATCATAATCGGATGTGTGTAATCGACAAACTCGTGCATGATGTGCCTCTCTGTGGGGAGTTCAACCTTCCGGTTTTCCTCACGGGCCCCGGGATCCTGTATGTGGGTCGCCCGCATCGACTTCAGTCTCGCCGAGCGGCTCTCCCCCCTCTCCCCCTTCCCTCTCCCTCTTTGACCCTCGCGCGTGTACAGGGTGCCTTCCATGTCAGACCCCGTAGTGCATAGGCACGCTAGCTGCCCGCTGTTCAAGGCGCCCCGAACTGCGAAATTTCGTGTCCGAACCGTCGGCGGCGTTCCGGCGCATTTCCGGCCGCGGCGGAGGCCGGCCTCTGACCATCCCTGTCGGCCTTTCTGTGCTCACCTTGATCGGTCGCGCGCCGCGCGCTGCTCTCACACAATGGGCTGCAGCGTCCCGCGCTTGTTTTGTAGCTGTTCCACGCGAGCAAGGCCGCCCCCATACTTCATCGCCGAAACAATGGTGGCATTGATGGCGCGCACTGCGGTACTGTTTTTCTTCGATGCCGTTAGAATTTTTTCTGACGGTCATTTCTTGGGACAGGAATAGTGTCTATTCGTGTCCCAGCTCCTCCCCCTGCGTCGTTGCTGTGGGTGGTGCGTGTATGTCGTAATGCGAGGGCGCTGATTTAAAGGTGACGACGCGAGGCTGGCTTCCAGATTCGCGGAGGACACACACTGCGGGCGGGCGCCCGGCGACGCGTACCTGCGCGCTCAAGTGGTTGGTTGCGCGTCAGAACGCGCGCCGAGGCCGTCCGTCCTCGTGAAACCGCGTTTTCTCGTGGTGAACGCCTTCGCGACCAGAGCCGCGGTTTGGTTGGCTGCCCGGGTGCTATGTCTGAGTTCTGTGCATCGGGTCTCGTGCGGTTTTCGTCTTTACTACTGGGTTGATGGGTTTTTGTACTTTGTAAGTGGACCCGAATCTGCCCTGGAAAGAAAAAAAATAATAACGCGTTACGCTCAGCGCCAGCTGTCGCTATTCATTGGTACGCTGAGCCGCTTGTCTGCTATTTCCCAGCGCCCAATTTCAGCGGCTCCTTGCCATGTGTATGCAAATGCGACGCCAACGAGCGCGTCTGGGCCGCGGAAGAACAGCTGAAGAAAGGCTCTGCGTACGAAATATTCGAAGCTATTTTTGGCTCGAAAGTGTCCTCCTAGCGAACTGCAGCGCAGTGAAGCATATTATATTGACTTCCTCGCATACGTTTCGCGCATTCAGCCATTCTTCAATCATCACAGGCGTATTCAATCAATAGGTTTGCGCACGAATCATATTGGCTGCGTGCTTTCTTGAATATGTACGGTGCTTACGGCTCTGAAATGCTTCACTTTTCAATCAAGAAATAAAAGATGATAGGAAGTGGTGTCCTAAAAAGGGCTTAGCGGAATTTTCATTCCGGAAGGGGTTTTGGGTAGCCCGCTGTGTATACATAGCGCGCCGGTATGAAACGCTACAGATTTGCGTGCAGAACCGGCTCTAAAGTTTGATTTTTGCTGCGTACGCGCTGAAATTATGCATGCAGCACACACACACGCACAACCACAAAATTGTGACAGCCAGTTAAGATGCCCTCTTTCACAACTACCCAATTTTTGTTGATCCAAGGGAGCGACCGCCGTACCTTTGCGCGCGCGCGCGCGCGCGTGTGTGTGTGTGTGTGTGTGTGTGTGTGTGTGTGTGTGTGTGTGTGTGTGTGTGTGTGTGTGTGTGTGTGTGTGTGTGTGTGTGTGTGTGTGTGTGTGTGTGTGTGTGTGTGTGTGTGTGTGTGTGTGTGTGTGTGTGTGTGTGTGTGTGTGTGTGAGATACACACACCACACGCAACTTCGAGCATTTCCTTTTTTTCCTTGCTTCTTCCTGCGATTGCGCTGCGAAACGTATGTTCCCGCCTTTAACAAATACAGAAAAGCGCGGAGACGTTCGTTCTGTTTTACACATTCCTTCTTTGTCCATGTTTATTGCTATCGTGGAGGCGGCTTATTTATTACGATGTAGAGGGGTGGGGGACGGGAGGGGTTACGCTGTTCGCTGCATACCTTTCGAGAAACTGGGGCCGCATATAGCTGGCGCCGTCCCCCATCTCTCTCGAGGGCAAGATTAAAAAAAAAAAAAAAAGAGCGCGGAAAAAAAAAAAAAACTCAAGATTGGACAAGGCATGTTCGCCTATCCCACATAGGGCTGTTATCGCGCTCGAGGCGTGTTTACAAACAATCCGGGCCGCGAGAGCGTGAATCAGGCGTCGCCGACACCGTGGTGACGATGGCGCCGGCACGCGGGAGGGGGTCGGGGTGGGGCAGCTGTGTTGCAATCGGGCAACGCGACCGTCTCCCGCCACTCCTCCCAGAGAGGAGTGGCGGGAGACAGAAAAAAGAAAAAAAAAAAATCCGCCGCGATGGATCAGTTGCTATGTCATTGTTTCTGAGCACGAGGTCGCGGGTTCGAATCGCGGTCGCGGCGGCCGCATTCGGATCCGGGCGGAATGCAGAAACGCTCGTGCACAATAATTTTGGCGCACACTGAGGAACCCAGCGTGGTCAAAATTAACCTTCTGCTGTGGCGTCTCTCATAACACATAGTGCCCAACTTCTGGACACTAAACCACGCAGTGTAATCCTCGGTGGATTGCAAGATCAATTTGCGTCATGCAGACAGCACTCTCTACAGGCACAAGCCGGCGGCACAGCTTCAGTATAGCCAAAAACAAGTGGAATGTTTTGATTCAAATGGTTTGTGTTAATCAGGCTGATTTGAGCTAGATATTTTGTACATTTTCACATGCATCGGAAAGTGTCCAAATTTGTTTAAAAAAAAAAAACATTCATGGAAAATGGCCACTAACCAGTAACCAATGCTTGTTACTGTGTTCACCATGGTGGTTATATAGTTCATGTGCTGCTGTTCTCACTTTTGACTGCAGCTACAAATCTACATGTTACCTAGCTCTGAGATCAAGAGACATTGCAAGATCCACAATCCAAGGTCATCTTACTGCTGTAGATAACTTAGACCACCTCTCTGCCACAGCAGTTGATCCACCTGTTGTGCATGTGCCCTTGCATATGAAACCTTTTAGGCAGGTGTTCGCACTAATGCACACTGAGATTTTATGTATAATTCACACAAATTCCAGTGTTGTTAGTCTGTCCTGTTTTGTGTTTCTATTGAAGACTGTTCAGATTTATTGCAACCCTCTTCATTTTCCCTGGTATAATGCCACCAGTGTAACATGGTTTGCGCATTGAAGTTCACTGAAAGAAAAAATGAAATAAACATATGGAGTACCTTGAAAATTACAATATGGTTTGCTCATAAGATTATTTTAGTCATGTGTTCTTTCAAGGTATTTCTTAACTACTTTATTGGATTCATGACAAGTTCTGACATGACTATTAAGCAAAGCTTTTGCTAGCTTTAGGTGAATACACCTGGCTTTGGGTGTTTATATAAAAATTTGGCTTCTGTAGTTTTGTTTCATATCGTATATCATTCATCTTTGTATAGTTCAAACTTCCCATATTTTAAACCATTTGCAGCCTCGGGTAGCTGTAATCAATGCAACTGACTTTTGGGAATTGATGAGGTACCCTTCTCAAGCAATGTAGTCTGTGCACCTGAAACAGGGAAGGACAAGCTTGTATTTTGAGCATCTCGAGAATGGAAGGCAGCGTTTGTAACTTGATTCTACTTGGTGCTTTCAGAGTTAGGAATTGAAAATCTCCGCTCGGACAGCTGAAATAAGCTGTGGAGAGTTGTGCCATATTTACTGGAACCCAGGCTAGCCTTGGTTCTAGGCTGTCACCTGAAATTCGGGAGATCAGAAAAAAACATTTTCTTTAATGTAAGCCAATGAAAAAAAAGGCCCTCAACTGCGGAAATAATGTGCATTTTATTACGACTTTCAACACTCATCAGAAGCATGTATAGTGTTTGCTCATCATTGTCTTCATTAAAATTGCTGGCCTATTTGTCACTGATTTATTCCTGAAGTATGACAACACACTACGTTCAAACAAAATGGCAGATGCCAACTAGTCAGCTGTAATCACGGCCTCTGAGATCTCGTAGTGTACGGCCAGGTCACAGTCTATGGTGTAATATGGTGCCTAGAATCACGAGATGATTTTAAGTCTCGCTGTTGCTGCCAGACTACCAACTTCCACGCATTTTTTTTAAAAAGAAAAGTGTTTGCCTGCATTCAGGTAAATGCAGCATTTGGAAGTTGGCACACAGGACTGAATGCCTTTTAAAGGTAGAAGTTAGAGTGATTATCTGATCTTGTTCATTGTTAATTTGTTCCTTTTTTGTATCCAGTATTGACTTCAAATATTTTTTTTCTTCTTGCAGCGCACAGAGGTGACGATGAACTTGACAGAGCAGTGGTGAGTAGCTTCCCAACATTGCCTGTATTTTTGCATGGGCATGTGTGTTGTGATGATGTGCGTTAAAATCTTGAGAAGTTTTTCCATTGTCTTGTTTAGATTGTGGTATTCCTTGTGTGCCTACCCACATGGAAAGGCTTGTTCCTAAAGCCTGTGATTGGGGATACCCTAACCCTCAGGAGAAGCAAAATTCGCATCCGTCTCATCTCCACCTTCTACCTTAGCTGGTCTAAGTGAATGGCAATGTGGGCTCTCAACTGAAGTAGTTGCAGTGCTTTTATAGCACTCTTCGGAAATTTTTTAGCTGTAATATTGTAATTGGCATTTTCAGCACCTACTGAAAGGCAGGCACAGGACTGGAGTTGTCCCTTAACCTTTTTATAACAAAAATCGCAGAGGAGTCACTATGGCTATTTTAGTTGCAAGGCAGAGTTACATTCCCCTCTTTTAAATTAAGAAGGGGGCAGTTAAGGTGTGTTTGTGAATGCAGAAAGACATCAGAAAACACATGGGCAGACACATTTCAATGCTTGTTTATTCCTCTGAGCAAGACCATATTTCTTGCTCTTCTTTATCATAATTCGACACTGAGTTTTTCTTCTGCAATGTTTATGCAACCAAGGACAAATTTGCAGATGTGTTAAATGAATGTATTGGGTATAGACTTGCTTCGTTTAGCAAACTGGCCCCCCATGTCTCTGTGTTAACCATTTAACTGTTTCCCTACCATGGGGAAAATGGCTTTTTTTTGGTAGGTTACACCAGATCTTCTTTTCTGAAGGAACTACTGCACTCAATATATTATGTAATACATGAACAAAAAACAGAATGAATGCAATTTTCATAAATAAAATGTTCATTAACGAGTTGCATGTCATAAAATAGATATAAATTGCCAGAATCAAGGTTGTGCAGTAACATTGAGCAAAGTTTGTAAACATATGGTTCTATCTACTAGGAAAGATATGTAACAAATATTATGAGATATGCAAAATGTATTGCTGTCTAATTGGCACTGTATAAGAAAAAAATGAATTTTTCATTGTACAGGTATTTCACTGCAAAAATTTAACTGCAAGCACTGCAGTCGGGCATGCCAGGCTGTGGCTGCCGATGTTCCGGGCTGGTTTGCGTCATCATCGCTCTCAGACTCAGTCCAACAAAAAGAAAGGATCCTTAGGCTCGCTGCTCCTCAATCCATCTATAAAGTCAGCTGTAGACACAGCGGAATCGCGAGATCTGTGATCTTTCGAAGTGTGTCCGTCAATCCTTGAGGCAGCCATTTTTTATTTCTGCTTTGCCAATCGCGAAACTTCGAAGCGCATTCAAAAATTACCGCCTGGTTGTAAAAAAAGCGAACTGCTTAGAGAACAAAGTATAGTTCTCCTTCTTCATGTTCAATAGTGCAGTGTGTCTGTGAGTGGCACAAAAGGCCTCGAAAGCAGCGTTTGAAACCATTGATAGCAGGCGAACATTTTTGCTTTCTGCTTTGATGATCGCGAAAATCTTGTTGTGCATTCAGAACTCACAGCCTGGCGATAAAAAAGCCAACTGTTCATAAAACAAATACATACTTCACCTCTTTCACATCTGAAAGCGCAATGTGTTCGTGATCGGCGTGGAAGGTCTAGAAAACTGCGTTTCAAACCATCATTAGCAAGCTAACGATGCCCAATGGGTGTGGTAGGGAAAGAGTTAATATATTGCAGGATTTCTACATAAGGCTGTTTCACATCGCGTGATTGGGGCAAAAAAAATCGTTCTGCCGCGCATGTCGCAGAGCGATTTTCGCTGACAGCTTTCACATGTGTTTGTGGCAGTGTGATTTTCGTCGCAGCGATACGCAAGGTTGCCCCCTGCTCACGAAGTATCCATTCCTGCATTGTTAAGTAAAAACACCATAGAAACTATTCCAATATACGACTTTTCCTATTATGGAATAATAGAATAAGTTCATCACTTTTTAACATTTAAAAGCGTTGAGACTTTACGACAGCTTGCAGATGCAGTGAGTGAGACACTGCACAACACCGCAAGTATGAGCTTGCGGCATAGGTGGGGCGGTTACGTTTACGCTAGTTAACGCTAGTACACGCTAGTTTCGTTGTTACTATGGAAGCCACATTCTTCCTGGATGAGTGTTTGCTTTTGCAGACGAACAAGCTACTATTGAGTGCATGTATAAGCAGCTGGCACAATTTGTAGCTATGAAAAGGTTGAAGACAGTGGCAATCAAGTGAGTATGTGCGTTACGTTGAAGCGGCATCCTTCTCCCGACCTGGATAGCATGCAGTTTCTCCTTTTAAATGAATAGTACAAGCAGAAGAAAAGAAAAATGTTTATGAAGCTCCTAAGCCGCAAACACTTGTGGGTGCGCCATATTAAAACATAACTAAAACTGGCGCGTGACATTGCTCCACAGAGCTACTAACGCGTGGTAAAACAGGAAAGCGCCTGCTTTGACGGCTCTTTGTTTCGTCACACATTGCCCTTCCCACATTGCACCGATAGTTGCGACTCAGCGATGGCACGACCAACTTGTTGGAATCCAGTCACAAAGAGCCCACGACGTTGCGATAGTTGCTGAGCTACGGAATTCGCTGTGCCACTCACTGAAAATCGCGCCATGTGAAACAGCCTATAGAAATGCCAAAGGGTTGCCTTTTTCTGGCACTTATGGACCTTGATTTCATTGTATGAGGTGACTTGTGCAATAAGGGGGTTCTGCCTTTTTTTTTTCTTCAATGACGTTTCTCTGAAGCATTCCGACATCAATGATGCGGAAGCGGTGAGTAAATGTAGACAACAGCGCTGCTTAACTGGGGGCTCAGTGCATGGTTCGTGCATGTCTACAAATTTTGTTTACATTGTGAAAAACTGCATGCGCCTTGCCAGATGTATAATGTGACCATGGCAGAGAAATGTTTGCAGCTGAGCAGCAGCCATAGCGTATTCTTTGTGCGTAATACGAGCTGCCTTAAAGGCCAAATGCAATAAAATGTTCGGCGACGTAAGAAGCCTAGTCAGATAGTGTAGATGCATAACAGCCTCTGTGCAGTATTTTGTTTGAAAAATGAGTTTATGTGTCACAAAAGGCTCGTGTAAGTAAACTGAGAACTGAAAAAAATCCTGCCATTACACTTGCTGTGAGTGGCGCCTGATTCAGGATCATATGACCTCAAAAATAAGGACCACCTGCGGCTGCCTACGGTGCATGGAAAAAATTTGGAGGACGCTTAAGCTTCACCTTTAAGAGTGGAACGTGATAGCATTCAAAGATCCCTGACTGCTTCTCACGCTTCTCGGCAACTGCAGCGTATGTAACCGTAATGATTACCGGGAAACGCTCACTGCAAACACTATGCACGAAGGTGAGCTTTCTGGTAGAAACTCGGCCTCTTGCATGGGTCGCGATGCGGGGGAGGCAAGCGTCATCTGGAAGTGTTTCAAGGAAGCGGGCGCGCCGGTCCGTGGACTCCGAGATATTTACGTGTTGGCATTCGAAAATGGCGTACCTCCTCTCTGATATATGCATTGTACAAATGCTGGAGAGGGGGTTTGTTTCAGTTTGCGCATGTGTTCTTGTATATTCAAATTACAATCCAAGAGCTGAAAAATTCTGAGAGCTGAGAAATTCAATTCAGTCTATTCCTTGCATCACATGGAAGACCTGGGTATGCGTGGTTCTAAAATATTTTTGCTGAAACGTCTGACGTAAGCTCCGGATTTTCTATGACATGGACTCCTTAACGCTTCCACGTTAAAATTTTGGAGGTGATGTGCTGGGACTTGCGTCAAAGCCGCTAGCAATCAGGTGCATGCATTGTCTCCCGAGGTGCTATTAAAAAGCTGCTAATAAGAAAATTACATTTACCTGCCCTGTAGCTTTGTCAAGGTTGTTTAGTGGTATATGCCACTCACTAATTACCAATTTAGCTAAATTGAAATTTTGTTGCAGTTGGCCTTAAATACACACCATAAATTAGGTCTCTTGTGCATTTTTGTGCATTTTGCCTAATGCTCTGACGCAGTACATTTCTCTGATTGTGTGCAGGTAGAGATGATTGCTGGAGCTTTGCAGATTTTTAGTACTGTCCATCTCTTTGACACTTAACTGCTTATCTGGCATTCTTGGTTAGCAGTTTGCTGTCAGATTCACATCTCCTTTCCTTCCCCTTCCCCCGGAATTCATGGTTGGCAAAAGAGAGGCATGGCTACATGCACTTTAATTTGGGGCTGGACGTGGCTGTTTGTTCAATTCACTCATGCTTTGCATAGTTGCTGGAAAGTTGTCGGAATAAGCACGTAATCCCAGCATGGCTATATGAGAAAGACTTCTTACTTTTTTGCTGTGTCACTGTTCTGCAGTCCTTAGCCTTGTTAATTTGTACACCTACTGCAAAATTTTTCAGAGCATGAAAATCAAATAAGAATTTTCTATATATGTATATATAACATTCGAAAATGAAGAAAAACTAACGTTATGGCATATGTTTAACATTTAACATATGCCATAATGTTCATCTTTTTTCTTTTTTTAATGTTATGCATTCAGGTCTGGTGCGAAACCCTCCATCTTTTGTGTGCGTGTGTGTGTGTGTGTGTGTGCGTGTGTGTGTGTGTGCGTGTGTGTGTGTGTGTGCGTGTGTGTGTGTGTGTGTGTGTGTGTGTGTGTGTGTGTGTGTGTGTGTGTGTGTGTGTGTGTGTGTGTGTGTGTGTGTTCATTTGATCGTACCTCCTTTTAATTTGCACTCACTCATTACCTTTGAACTACGGTTACTATTTGTACCGTGAACAATGTTAAAACAGAAAACAGTGAAACAGTCTGTGATGGCGAGCATTCTGGTTGGGCATTCATATTCCTGTTTGTGGGTGATCTCGGAAAATGGTCCCTTTACAGAGTTTAGGGAAGGCTTCAAAAAGGGCCAGCAGTGCACCTCCAAACCGGCGGGCAGTGTTGGCAACGCCCATTAAGCCATCACAGCAGCCCTCTACAGGCGCAACACCATCAAGTAAGTCCTAATGTGTGTGCACTGATGGGCTAGATGGCTCATGATTGACCGGGCAACAGAGGAGACAGGATGCGAGCATGTTTACAATGTGCATTTAAAAATTCTTGCATGCAGTTGACATCTGTTAGCTCAGATTTCTTGAAGCCACACTTTATAACTACCTGAAGGTGTAATTAACCCAAGTTGAATATATAATTCATTCCAAAACAGAGTTGTAGCTTGTTACACAAATGGGCACACAGACCAAGTCGTGTTTCAACATATGTCCAAAAAAAGTTATACGAACACATTTACATAACATGCCACATTTGTAGTGAAGGGATCAATGGCACTATTTTATAGTGGCCCTGTCAACATAAAAAGAAACCTGAACATCAAAGGTGGCTGCATTTTTAACATGTCTTGCTACTTCAATTTATTACAAATTTCAGTACTTGATTAAATTTAGGAATGCACATTTAAACTGCGACATGGCTGCTACTATCTTTTCTAGTCTGATTCCTCAATGTTTTTATTTTATTTTTTTCGTTGCTGGCTAGTATTTCTGAAGTGGTGAAATATTTATGAATGCAAAAATATTGTTAAACATTTTCACATTTCTGTGCGGGCACTACTTCACATGAAGTTGCAATATTTCGTACATGCTGGTTTGAGTGTTTACAAAGGAAAATTGTTACAATTTAGGGTTGGCAAACCAATAGCTGCCAGCTGTGTTGTCTTGTTACAAATCGCTGATGATACGTAATTAGAAAGTGACTGAGGTATCTTTATTCAAAGTGCTTTTAGATGTGCTGTGCTTTGAAACCTTTGAAAGAAGGGAATACTCCAATTGTTTTATAGCTGTACAGTGATTAACCTTTGTAGTAGCAGCATGCAGTCTAACCTATGTGCTTGCTGCTGTAGAGTTTCTCCCATTAGAAGTTGTGGGCAACCCACATGTTAGCATTTGTCATTCAACTATGATAATAGCTCAAGTCATCACCAAGCTCCTTTGGTTGCCACAGTTCCTTGAGCGGAGAGGGTGGTGCCTTTAGGCCCAAACTGAAAGTGTTAGTCAAGTGAGCACTACCAAATGCAATCTGCTGGCAATGATTAAGGTGCCTCGCAAGCTTTTTACTGCGATATCAATGACAAGGACGCTTTAGGTGCATTCACACTACCTCTGCCATTGTGCTATCCCATGATCGACAGTGCATTTGCAGTTTGTGCACAGAAGGTTAAGACCGCAGAGCTGTGGAGTGCGTTTGTCCAAAGAATCAATGCAGTAACGTGGACTCACCATCAACGCTACGCTCAAAGCCTCTGTGCCAGAACAGGGACATCATTCTGTCTTCCCCTGCTGACATGAGTGTTCACACTATGAGTGTGCATGCGCGCACTGTGTGTGTATACTGTGTGTGCACACAGTATGCTTGCGCACACAGAGTATATTAGCATTCCTGCTTTGCTGCAGTGTGTATGCTGTGGTCTGAGCACTAAACATCAAGCTAACATTGTCTAATATTTCACTGGGCGCTGCATAACACCAATGGCTTCCTGTCGGTCTCATTTCATGCACCATCGAGGTGTGATGTCTGCAGCACCACTGGTGGTGCTTTGCGTCACAGAAGCGTTGTGCGATGCCTGGTAGCTGCCAGGGTTTGGTAGCTGTCGAGGTTTGTTGGTTTGGACCCAGGACACTGTTCCTTTTACTCAGAATTAGTTGCTTTGCATACTGCATAGTGCCAACATTTTGCCCCCGAGTAAACACCTCAGGAGTTCAGGCACAGTGCTAAACCTTGCTTTCTGGCTGAAACTGCCACAATTTTTCAGCCTTATCTGAATATGCTGTGTTTGGTCACCATACACATGAGCCTCCAAATGTAGTGCCTTTGCTCTAATCTTAAAAGGGCACTAAGGAGAACTGCTGCATAATTTTAGCCTGATCAGGTGTTATTTCAAATTTATAGCCTGTGTACTGTGCATTGGGCGCACATTGAAAAACTCCAGGTGGTCAAGACTAGTCTGAAGTCCCCCACTATGGCCCTCCTCATTATCATATCATGGTTTTGGCACATGAAACCCCAGAATTTAATTTGAAAATTACATTTTTGTTAATTTCATGGTAAGAGGTTGATTACCATAAAAGAGAAAATGAAGGCCGAACTTTAATTGCTTGTTGAAATGTAGTCCTTCTTTAGCGATAAAAAATTAATTAGGCCTGAGGTAATGCTTTCTAAAGTAAGGGCATCATGGTGTGCTGGCGTGGGATTTTCAAGATGGCGTTGTCACCTAACTTTCATTTTAGCATTTTTCTGGCTTATCAAGCCTTCTCCCATAAAGTATTTTCTTTGACATTGTACAAGCGTGAATTATAATTCAGTAATACAGGTTTCTTTTGTCTTTTTTCTTCCTTTCGTTTTTTTTTTCTTTTTCTTAAATCTAAGTATTCCTTTAACTCAGGTGCCTTAATGTAGCTATGGAGGGGCCGAGGAGTGCAGTGATACGAGTGACTTCTTGGTTTACAAGATTAGTTATAGTTAGTTAGGTCGGGTTTTCCGGCACGAGAGCAACTCTGTCTATAGAGTATGAAGCACATGGTATTTTATGCATGAAGAGAGTTGGGGCGATAATCTGGAAATTGGTGATGACTTGGGATATTATAAAGATATTTTCTCATCAAAATGAAACTTGGGATGAAAGAAAAAAATTCGAAACAAAAAATGCTGAAGGCTGTGCTCCATGTAGTGGACATATCAAAGTGCCTGATTAGAACTTTAACATGAGGCATGTTTTCGTTGATTGAGAGAGAACGAGTCACACCTTTTTCTAAAATAGATGGAACAGAATTTTTGTTTTTGTTTGTTTGTTTGTTTGTGTTTGTTTGTTTTTCTGTTCACATTTCATTTGTCTGTGATAGTACTTGCGTTTTTTTTTTCTTTCTGCCTGTAGCTAGTTCTCACAACAACTCTTTTTTCTTTTTCTTTGCCAAGCACTCACCCGAAAGCATAGCTTGAAAGGTGCTCCTCCTGTTAAGGCCGCTGTATCAGGTATCTAACATGTTTCTAACACTTAATTATGCCTTGGCATTCTCTGTGCATGTGCATGCAGAAGAGTTCGCTCCTGCTCTTGTATTTCACGTCATAGTTACGGCAAGTACACCTAGCAACGTGCAATATGAAATTTATATTATTACACCTAATAAACACTATCCAAAAACATTTCTGCTTAAGCATGACATTTCCTACAAGGAAATGTGCTCCCTTGAACTATAATCCTGGTAGGAAAAGAAAGCAAAACCTCACGCTGTGGGAATTGAGCATGTGTATTATATTGTGGTGCATTTTCAAATTCATCAGACATGTAAATTCATGTAAATGATTTGTGTGCAGTGTGCACGTGGAAACAATGCCACTAAATGTATGTAGAAAATATGTAAATTACCTGTATCAAATGTAACTCTTATGTGCATGTCAAACATAAACGGGAGCAATGGCCCTCCTCCTAACTTAGTGATCTTGAGCTCACAATCCACTCTCTAAGAAATAAACTGACTTGTCAATAATTTCTTCAAAAATGCTACCTGCCAGGCATTCTGAAACTTTTTTGCTATTGCTTTTTTTTATTTGTGGCTATAATAAATTCGGGTGTTTTACTTTCAGTTCTATGGCAGAAATGTAAGTTATTGTTTAGAGTGCAAAGCTGCTACTAAGCTAGGACAAGAGTTAGCAGGATTGTTTTCGTATTGTGTTACTCTTCAGAAGCCTTTGCTTTAAAAATAAGAAAAGAAAATTTTTGCTTACCTTTCCAAATATATATGTCTTCATTAAGTTCTGCTGTTTGCTTCCTCAGTTGACACACCATCTCTCATTGTGTGATTTTATTATGGTCATTGCACAATGAAATTCATGCACAGTTTTGAGCTTTCTTTAGCATTAAACTTTGTATGCCATAACCTGCTTAGCTTTAACTCACACTTACTCTTTTTGTGTGCTGGATGTCTCAGTCCATCTTCCATTACTATGTAGGTATGGTTACATTATTCATTGGTGTGGCCACTGTCACATTTGCTAATGTCTTAGCCTTTCCTGGCCATTGATGAAATTGGACTCTTCAAGGACATGTTTCTTTCTGTCATTTGAAGAGAAAGGAAATGAAAATTGATTGCTACAAATAGGGCATTTGCGCTATTTTTACTGCCTAACACTGTTTATCGTGAGTGGTACGCAGCGTTGAGCACCAGCAATTCATTTTTTTCAAGCCTGCAGGAAAGGATATTAGTAGCTGTAAGTTTACTAAATGAGATTGTAATACAATAGGTGCCTGTGGACTGGAGAGAGGGTAACCATCAAGGACCAAAGCATTAAGTTTTATTCCATTTTGTTAAAGGAGATTGTCATTTCTGAATCAACCTGCTGTTGTTTGTCCGTGACACATTGTGTAGATGTGTAACTGTTGTCAGCCTTCTGGCTGCCTGGTTTGGAACAAAAGTATTGACGTTCTCTTTGAAGTAATTTTCCCCGACTTGTAACAAGAGTGGTGCATCGGCTGCAAATGCTTGAAGGGCACGTGGACAGGTCTTATTCCTAGACAGTTTCTTAAAATTATTCTGCTCCGTAAAGCAAATTTTAGGGCTGTTTTCTGAAAGAGGGCATGACTTCTGAGTGTCAAGGATGTTAAACGTTTTTTGTCATTTAAATATCTCTTACATGCATCATCTCCAATGTTGTAGTCTAACCGTTAGCATCATAGCGTGGTAGAAGCAGTGTGGGCTGTCGGAAGACACTGCTTCAGTAATGTGTTGTAATGGTTGTTTTGGCTATGACTACTAGCCATGTGTGATAATTGACAGGGTAGTGGTAACAATAGAATGTAACATATGTCCGACACATTTTTAGCATGCCAACAACAGACGTCTATATGTCCATGCCATGCCACATTATAACCAGTGTGTAATTCCCTTCCTTTTTATTTTTCCAAAACTATCTTGGAAAGGTGTGGGCTAAAAGTTGCGGTCTGCAGCTTGACAGAGGCCTAGAAAGCAGAGTACAGTGGTGGAACAGCTGTGCCAGTTGCACCAAACTGCGCCAAGAGCTGGCCTTAGCGCCAAGCCTGTGCCAAAGCATGCATAAGTGCAAAACCCTCCTTCCTTCGATGCTTCGCAGCTAGCAAAACTGAAATCAAAACCAACAGCCCTCTATCATCATCATCATCATCATCATAGAAGGAAGCAGAGGCCTATCCATAGTTTCTCATTAATAGTGAGAAACTCTATGGGCCTGTTAAAGTTGTCAAGCTTGTCATTCGCGATTTTTCTCTGATGGGTGTAGAATGTAGTGCCGCGGTACTGTTTTGCTGGCGCTTTATTTCGGTGTTCATTGAACCCATGTGGTATCGGGGAGTTTGCCGAAGGAGGATGTCACATCCTAGGATTAAAAGTAAGCTCTTTCAATGTTAGTGGATGATAGCGAGGCTCTGCAAAAGAGCCAATGCTGTCAGTCACATGTGGTGCATAGTTAATAATGGATTGATGAATGAGGTCGATTGTGGTACATGGCGAGATGTCACTTCTATGGATGTTGGTTGTTCGTTGACGCAAAGCTTTTGTCTAGTTTGGGTTGCTATGTTATTTCGACGAAATAGCTTCGCCAACGCTACCACAAATCCCTATTTGTGTCTCGCATATTTATGAGGCTAGCGCTATTTCTTTCTCTCTCTCTTCTTTTTGCAGCCCCTATTCAAGAACTCCCTAATGTGCATGGCGGACATTAGTATGTTGCATGATGTCATGTTCGGTGCACGCGTGCCTACTCAATTGGTTTTGTGGTGAGCCTTTGCGCGCAACCCATGACTGTTGCACTGTGTTGCATCCTGGGTTAATAAACACATGTTTGTTGACGACTTATCCGTGGCGCCTTCTCTGCGCCTTATCGACGAACCTGCCGTAGCGTTCTTTGTGCGTCGTGGTATGGAAGAGCGTCATGTCATTTACTGACTGCGCTTGCAGGGTAAGCCTCATGCAAACCCATCTCCACAACATATCGACTACATCAGTTCCAATTTGCATGGTATATGGTAAGCACACGTTCGTGGGACCCTGCGCCAAAAGTGCTTGCTGCTTCGCCAAATCGGCTTTGTGCCGGCCCTAGTACCTGCATCGAAAGGTGAAATGGCTGTTCCACCACTGAGATTACCATCATCATCATCATCATCAGCATCATCATCAGCATCATCATCATCAGCCTGGTTATGGTGATGATGATGATGATGATGATGATGGTAATTACCATATAAACTGGAATATAGATGGAGTGGGAAAATAGGCTGACTCCTCACCCTAAAAAAAATTAAAAAGGAAATCACCAAAATGCATTTACTTTCACAACGGCACTACAGCTGTGCAGCGAATTGACTGCTCAGTCGCTAGTAGTGAGTGCACTTGGAGCTCTCGCACGAAATTCACAAGTACGTCCTCAAGCTGTGGATGCACTGCACTACACCAACAAAATTACGTTTTACATGGGTTGTGCACTGACAGTTTTCATTTTTGTGCCTGGCAGTATTGCACTTTTTGTTTTCCAGAAACGCTAAGCTGGTTCTCAGCGGCCATGTTGCCATTTGCTTCAGTGAAGTCTACAACAGTTATCATGATCACCGCTGAAGAGTGCTCTGCACGCAGCTACTCATCACTCACTAGTCAAAATAATAATTTTTAAATCACACATGAGGTCTATCAGAAAGAAGCGCACTGTCAGGATGATGCAGTGACAAGAAAAACAATTTTTAAAATATGGGAGTGATTCATGTGTGGATATGAATACAGCTTCAGCTAGTGTTTGCTAAAATGCATGCAGTTGATTGCCACATGACAACTCGCATTCCGCTATAGGCTGCTATATAGGACAAAGGGTGAGTTTAGCCTACCTTTATCAAGAAAATATCTCAACCTATATCCCAGTTTATGCGGTACTACTACAAAGCATAGCTCGAAATAAAATCTTATGCTTTGGCATAAGTTCGCAATGTAATGTGGCCGAATTAGTGCATATGTACATCATAATATGACAAAAATTCAGTAGTACGACCAAAAAGAAAGCACTCGTACCTGTATTTTTTAGGAAACAGTGACTTATTGACGTAAATGTGTTTCACTGTGTGTATTTACTTAAGAATAAACAGAAGGTTGTACTAACATAGATGACTGTGATAATAGGTAACATGTGTGCTGCAGTTTCTTTGTTTTTATGTATGGCAACATCATGCAAACTTGAACTTGCATCAAAGTTCAGTCCTTGCACATTGTAAAATGAATGTACCAACACTTGGAAACATCACAGCAACAATGAACCAGAAATTCAATCCTTGTGGCTACAGGTTTGTGAGGCCTGGAGTTTAAAGGGGGGGACATTCAGATAGAACGGCCGAGTGCACGAACTCTCCTTATTTTAAACCTAATATTTCAAACTAGCACTTCATTTTTCTAATAATATTGAGGCACCAAAGTGACCGTGTTTGTTTGTGCAATCTTGTTTTGCTCTCATCTGTGGTAACTTTAGTCGCTTTGGTGTAGCCTTACTTCAGGTTATTTTTAATTTGTTTCTGTTGTAACAATCACTCTATGAAAGCATCTAACCTATCTCTTGCTTCCTTTCAACAGCCAATGCAGGAGCTGTGGATGAAGAGATGTTCATTAGATCATTTGAAGAAGTTCCAAAAACACAGGTAGGTCTGATGAAGTTTCCGAAATTTTTAAAACATGCTTGATTTGGCTTTTCAGCACCTTCTTTAGAGCTTGCAACATTGCATCATTGTGGGCAAATGCTCCAAGTGTTTTTAATCTTGATCGGTTAACACTTCTCTTTTTTTTCTACCAAGTGAGAAAAACTAAGTAACTCTCCAAACAAGACTGTTTAAATGTTACTCAACACTTCAGAGCCAGTCCACCTGATTCAGAGATCAATGGATCTTGCCTGTAAACCACAGGCATCCCATTTAGTTCACCAGAAATGTTCATGAAATGCTCTCAGAGCCTGTACTCTGTTTTATGGAGTACACCCACCTACACATTGTTTGGGATCAAGATAATGCGTGGCTAGACTCAACAGATAACACATCATCACTGCAGATATGTACCAGTGCTGCATTCCGAGCTT
This sequence comes from Dermacentor variabilis, assembly GCF_050947875.1. Classification (NCBI taxonomy): domain Eukaryota; kingdom Metazoa; phylum Arthropoda; class Arachnida; order Ixodida; family Ixodidae; genus Dermacentor; species Dermacentor variabilis. The sequence continues at coordinate 40,873,490 of NC_134572.1, forward strand.
TTTTTTTTTATTATTATTATTGTCAGCTCTACTCTGCAAAGGAGCTGGAACACGAACTTACCAAGGTCAGGCAGGTTCTGTCTGATACAAATACTGACTGGGAGAGGAGAGTGGACGTGGTAAGTTCGTCACATCTTTCTCGACTCTATCGACACCTATCGCGTCTAGCTCGATGTTAGCAAATAGGACTGAACTTTTTATTCTCGTTGCATGCTTTCAGACTTGCCAAGACCTTGCAGATTGAGTTACTATAGCTACATAGTGGCTGCATAGCTGGGACATAATTTTTAATTCGCCACTTTTGGGGAACACTTTCACTTTTGCAGCTCATTGGGGCAGCAGGCATTCCGCGCAATGGCTTAGCCAATGAGCATCTGCCAAGAGTGGTATCCTTCAATTTGATTGGTCTAGTACATGGCCCCTGCATCACTGTGCTGCTGACAATGATGCCATAAGCCATCATAGAGCCTCTCCTGCCACATTCCAGTTGGCGTAGAATGCAGAAACATGTCTGTGTACTGAAATATTGGCACAAAGCAGAATGACTCTGCAGACCTACAGCACTGACCATATGAGCATGACATGACCCCTTTTTTGCTTAGTATACAAGCAAATCTGAGATTGTCAGTTACGCCACTTGTAAAATTCTGCTGTTGCTTTATTTATTTATTTTCATTGAAGTTCACACCTCATGGTTCCTAAAAATTGTAATTTGATTTGCACTGTAAATATTTTCATGGGATAAAATTCCCACATAGCATGTATTTGCATAACTTGCATTGTAAACAAGGAAAGCAGCCCAACAGCTTCCGCCACTATTGCTAAGTGAATGGTTACCAGCGTTCATTACATTGCTACTAGCTGTATTGTCTTCTTTTTTTCGACTCAGCGTTTTTAGCAGAATTGGCCAACTCTACAAATTTGTATTGGAATGATATCTGTAAAGAGAATTTAGCACAAATGAAAAAGGTTTCAAGAAATATCCTGCTTGTTTTGTGATGTGTTTAGACAAGCCTGACCACATACTTAAAGGTGATTTGGAAGTAATATTCATTTGCTCGCCTGAATTTATATTGCCCTGCTTTATACCCACACCCCTAAAGCGTGGCATTGAAAAGTTAAGATAATTGTGAGAATTCCTGCATAATCTTGTAACCTTATTGTTTAAATAACTTAAGCTTTGTCGAATGATTCATACTTCTTTGTAAACAATTTAATTGTGGGTTACTGTGACTTCTGCTTGGTGTGAAAATGCCTAAACTCTATGCTAATGGTTATTTCCTGCAATATGTTGTACACAATTACAGAAAACTGGAAATTCCTAGACACAACTTGAAATCGGATAGTGCAAAACAGATGTAATTGAATATAGCTGGAGGGTCCTTCGTCGTGCACTGGTCGTAAAAATAGGCTGATGATGATAGAAAAGCGGACGACTTAGATTACACTAGTGCTGGAGCAGTAAAAAGAACGGGCTTAGACAGGAATGAATGACACGACACAAGCGCTTCCAGTGCTTGTGTCATCCTGCCCATTCTTTTCTGTGCCTGTTTTTTGTGCTGTTACATCGAGAATGTGTTGTGTGTTGTCACTCTTCACTGCCGGGCTAACCATAGGCAGATGTTTGACACCTTTATCTTTGTTTCAGCTGCGGCACCTTCGCAGCCTACTGATAGCAGGTGCTGCTGAGTATGAGGAGCTCTACACCAGCTTGAGGCTTCTGGAGCCTCCATTCCAGGTTCTGGTTAAGGACTTAAGGTCACAAGTTGTTCGGGAAGCCTGCATCACTATAGCGTGAGTTACACACACTGCATTTTATCTCTCCCTTATTTCTTGTACGTCTCATGTTCGTGCTGGCCATTTCTTTGCTCTTTAACCTTGCCTTTGACATCAGAGTCAGAAGCAATTGACACTATACTTTTATTGAAAGCATGGCAAAATGTGCATTAACCATGCTCTGTACTTGTTGACAATAATGCCACCCGTGGCTTTCTGAGCGCTACTTTACTTCCACCTGATATCTTATTCCTTGGCATCGAGCACTGTAAATGTCTGTATGAAAGCATCTTTAAAAGCCTTTCATGTACATATACAAGCTTCAAGAGTGCACATAGCTTAGCTGCACTTTTATGCAGAATGCTGCTCTCTGTAGGTTAGCTCATTCGTAAATTTATGCTTCTGCATTGGGAAGACTAGTATAGTAAAACACTTGCAGTGTGCTGCTGACTTTATCATGTGTTTAATGCTGCTGGCAACACTGTCATAACAGGCGCACCAGACTTTAGAGTGCCTGATTTGTGTTGTCATATGCAATTGATCGTGTGCATGCCTTAAACGTGCCAATGCATTTGCACTGTGCCTTCTTTTTGTGTTGCTGTAAGATCACCCTGTAGCCATAGCCATGAATTTTCAGTTATTGTTTGGAATAAAACTCTCACTAAGTTCTGCCCTTTATTTATTATTTTTTTGCAGTTATTTATCCCAACAGTTGGGCCATAAACTCGACCACTTCTCAGAAGCAGTACTTCCAGCGCTCATCAACTTAATCCCCAATAGTGCCAAGATTATGTCTACGTCCGGCATTGTCACAGTGCGGTTCATCATACAGGTGAATTCACCTCCTTGGTTTGCACTTTCACTCTCACAGTATTACCAAATCTGTTACTCTTGAACTGTAGGCTTAATACTGTGCAGTCTTGGCACATTTGCTGAAAATTTTTTGTGACATTAATCAGTAGTCTTTTATTTACTATATAGGACAAGCAGAAAAACAGTTAGTTATTGTGTGCATTTAGTTGCTTATATAATGTTTCTGAGCAAGTAACTTAGCACAGTCAGCACTTGTTGATGGCCTCAGTGGAGGATCTAAAACAGGCTGCGTCATATGAAGCTCAAGTTTAAGGAAACGTCTTGTTATGGTTGTTCAGACATGTGCTTGCAATCGTGCGCTGGGGTGATTCTCTGAAGCTGCAAAGCCAGCTGTTGCAATCAGGTTCCTGTGTTCATGAGTTTGATGAATGCTCACGTGGTCAGTTAATATGTTGATGAAAGGAAGCTTGGTTGGTGGCCCCTAATTTGGCCCTCGCATAAAATTCTCCTCTGCTACTATTAATCTCTCCCACTTGCCGTGAATCTTGTGCGTATTACTGAGAGCCACTCTCTGTGTAGTGCTATTGTCACTGCAACTACTTTGAACTGTGTTGCACTGTATTTTGGGTGCACAACTTCCAACGAAAATGACTGTTCTGTATACTTTTGGCTTTCTTTTTAGCACACCCATGTTAGTCGGCTGATACCAGTGATCACAATGAACTTAAGTTCAAAGTCCAAGGACATCAGAAGGTGAGTAGATTTATTAGCGTAATTAAATATACAGTTAAACCTCGACATAACGAACTTCAATATAACAAAATTCTCGATATCATAAAGTATTTAACTCTTCATAACCTCTTGTTCATAGAACACCATGCAATGAGAACCTCAATGTAACGATGTGTGTATGCGATTTCAGTATAATGAAATTTCGCTTACGCAGCAAAGGAATGCCAAGACAATAAATGGAAACTTCCGCAGATGCAGTTGGTCAAATGATTGAATTACAAGCGGCTGCTTGCAAACACACCTCTCAAATTGCACGCGGCGTGCAGCAAGAGTGACCTCTGATGTGAAGCTGCATCATGTTCAGTATAAAGTCCAAGTGCGATAAGATCCTAATGCGCCCTGCGCACTTTGTGCTTCAGGTGTGACTAAAAGAGTTCGAGGGTGAGAAGGAAAGGTGGTGGCTTCATGTACGAGTGCCACCTTCCTGCGCGAGCAAAGGGAAAAGGGGGGAGGTGCAAGTTGGGTCATCGCGATTTCTGGTGCATCTCGGCCATGACTGCGCATGGCTGTAAGCGTGGCCGAGTGTGTTCGCAGCCGTGCACCCTGGTTTAGAGGTAATCTGCTGCATGTGCAAAGAGTGAGCATGCTGAGTCAGCATGGCATCTTGTAAGCGGTCTTCCCGTTCGTTTAGTATTGAAGGTTACGTAATCTGGAGTTTCGATGACTCGTTGGAGCTAGTGTCAGACACAGCATTCGCTCCCCACTGCCGGCACTTTTCATGATAGCATCGTCCCAGTGCAGGCAACGCTATCAGCCGTGGGGACAGAGAGCACGCGAGAGCGTAGCTGGCTTCGCTTAATTCGTACCACTTGTGTGATGATATCGCCGACGTTACATGAAACCGCACCATTCGTCGTCGAGCCCCAAATTAATCAAAATGCATTTTCTCATTCTAATCTCCTTTGCTCGATTGCCCGATAATTCTGAAAATTCTGCGGCCCCTTTCTTTGTAAGAAAAATCGATCGGCGGCTGTGCTTAATTGCAAAAAGGTTGAATTCCAGTACAATGAAACCTTGATATAACGAAGCAAATTGCTGATTTTACCTACTTTGTTATATGGAGGTTCAACTGTATTAGTAATTTGATGCTGGAGATTTATGCCTTAATAAAAACACTTTCTGAAATTTTTCCTTTATATAAAAACAATATTTTTGATGAGTTCACTGATACAGCATAGAAGACTGAATTTTGTTACTGGCAGGCTGCTTCGAGGAATAATTATAAGGAATAATAAGGGTATAATTATTCAAAGTGGAATAGAGCTCTTAAGGCATGCCATTTTCAGCACTAAATTTGCAGCATGCTCTTCCTGCGAGCTTTATTCTATCATTTCACATGTGCATAACAGTGCCTGAAAATGTGACATCAATACAAACTGTACTGTTGTTGCCGGTGATGTAACAAGATTTCCATGAATCTGTATTAGCATCCATAAGTAAACCATAGAATCTCTTCTGAACTCATCCGCTGCATTAAAGTCTTCCAAGTATTCAAAGTAGCATTATAGGCAGCTGGGGCTCTAATTGCAAATGATGTTTCAACAGGCCCGGCTCACCACCACACGGTGCTTGTGCACTTTCAGCATTGTCACGCTATTGTGTTCTGTGCAGGTCCTGCTTTGAGTTCCTCGACCAGCTGTTGCACACGTGGCCAACGCACACCCTGGAAAGGCACATCGCTATCCTGCAGGAGGCCATCAAGAAGGGAATCAGCGATGCTGACCCGGAAGCCCGTGCCTTTTCACGCAAGTGGGTGTGCTCAGCCTCTGCCTCGATCTTTCTTGTTTGTTTTGGCAGCTGTGAGGTTTCAAGATAGGTGGGTCTTTTGCAAGATTTGGCTCCTACTGTACGATTGCAAATGCACAATCCTACTGTTGCCGGCCAAGCATGGCAACTCGTCCTCGTGGAAACAAAGGGAGCAGTGGACATGCTTGCGCCAGTGGCACCTGTCCTCTGTTTTCTGGGAATTTAAAGCCATTTGAAAGAAATGTGGTAGTCATTAAGAATTCATTAGTTCAAGTTAATTAGTTTGAGAACTGTCATGAAGAGGCAGTAACAAACACATGCAGGCCTGATGTTGATTGAGCAAGAAATGCTTTGCACAGTTTCAATGTGCAAATTTTTAGCTTTTGGTAGTATAAATGATGCCATTTAGTTGAAATGTGTTCATGCTAGACATTTTTGACATCCTTGCCTTTTTGGCTTGATGTTTAATTGTATGCATGTTGCAGGTTTCATTTTGTATTTTCTTTTTGTAAGTGCTAGGCTGTGGTGCAGGTGAATTTTTGATTAAATATAACAGTAGTACTTTAATGTTTCCAGTAAGCATTGTTTGTTTAGAGACTACGTACACACGCACTAAAAATCTAGTTTGGAATCCCAAGTACTGGTATTTTCTCGTGACCTTTGATTTTCAGACCTGGTCATGACCTACACTTATATTATTTCTTGCAGTTGTCTTTTGGGCATTTGGAGCACTCTATGCACGTACCAACTCCTTCCTACTCAATCTTCGCAGGGCCTTCTGGGGCTTTGCGGACCACTTCAAGGAGCAGGCAGATGTGCTGCTCAACTCGCTGGACAGCAGCAAGCAGCGCATGTTGCAGGGCGAGCTGTGCATGAGCAACTCCTCAAGCAGCAACTCGCTGAACAATGCGCAAGCCAGGCCCCTTAAGCACTCAGTGTCCAGTCATGGATCCATGGAGAACCTCAGGTGCGGGACAGCTTTATTGAAGGAGGAACTTAGACATTTCTTAAAATTCCCTGCTCACTCCCGCTGTGGTAGCTCAATGGCTACAGCATTGTGCTGCCAAGCTCGAGGCTGTGAATTTCATCCAGGTCACCATGGCTGCATTCGGATGGGGGGCAACGCAATAATGCTCGTGTATTGTGCATTGAGTGCACCCAGGTGGCCAAAAGAACCTGGAGTCCTTCCCCCCCTACTGCTCTATGGCTTGTCCCATCATAAGATGATAGTTTTGGCATGTATAACCCCAGAATTTAACGTCCCCTCCTCGATGTCATGGTCAATGTGAATAATATATGGAACACCAGAATTGCACCAAATAGTTGCAGTCAAGGTGTATATATATATTGTGGGGATGCGCAACTCTCACGCGTCCCTTGATATGTCTTCCCGCACGGCGCGTCGCCTGTAATCTGGCTTCGCCGCGTGGCCTGGCGCTCGCGGCGGTCGGAGTGGTTGAGGCGCAGTACGAGAGAGGGCGCGAGTGTTGCGCTGCTGACGCCGCCGACAGGCAAGGTTACTTGGGCGCCGAAAGACAAGGCGCTTCCTCTTTGGTTCGGGGCAGCAAGCAGTGCGGACGTGCCGTGCCACGCGTGCACCGATCCAAGCTTCTGCGAGACCGTCTCGCATGGCCGCCTTCGAACGCACCACCATTCGCATGACCGTACGCGTGAACGACCAGGCGTTCGGATCCAGCATGGGGCGAACATATTCGCTCACTATCCGGTCGTGGTGAGTTGGACTTCTAGATTTGTCGCGCGCCCATCGACATGTTTTGGGGATAGCAACTCTGCTAGCAGGCATTGATTTATGAAAGGTGCAATAAATGCCCTTGTGATTGTTTGCACTACTGTGTTGTCGTTCCTTTGTCCCAACAGCACGGGAGGAGAACTCCACAATATATATATATATATATATATATATATATATATATATATATATATATATATATTCAAGTTGCAGGATATATAGTTGCAGTCAAGATGTACTAAAATTCATGACTGGTAAAGGATTAAATAAATAGCACTGACGGACAGAAAGGTAGATGAAACACAATCCTTGACAGACCTTAACGATACTATGCTGATTGGCCTACACTTCTAGATCACGTCATGATGTACCATAGTGCTGAAATGCCATGTTTATTTATTTAATTGATTTATACAAATTCTTACAGTGCTCAAGTAGGGCGTTATTGTAGGCCATCATTTTCTTTTGTTTTCTTTTTTTACTGTTGCGAGAACAGTAACGGAGGGGGGGGGGGGTTCTTTCTTTAACTGTGCAGATTGTATTTTGTACAAAAAATAAGCCAAATCCTGCTGGTGTATGGATCAAAGTGAACCATATCAACCCACCCAATAGGAGAGCACTTTCCAAACAGTGTGACTGAGCCAGCATGGAAGTGTCATTGCAAGTTGTATTGCTCATTTTGTTGATGCCTTCAATTGTGCTCAAGAAAAAAGTGTGATAGTACAAGGAAGGCTGCTGATGCTTTCAAGAGGACAAGCATAACAGTGCCTCTAATTGCCAATGTTCTCATGGCTTTTATACTGAAATCACATGGAACTGCTTTTCAAAGTTATTTTCAACAAAACTTTTGGACCCCAAACTGCATCAAATGAAGTGTTTCAATTTGAAAGAAGTGATATCCCAATACTGATTTTCTGCATAATTTTCGTTACTAATTGCAGTAAAGCTGCTCTAGCTGACGTGTAAAACATACCATCTAGTAGGTTGGATAGTGTTGCATTTTGGTCTTATATAAAGTTTGTGTTTTTCTCAAATTCTGTTTCATTAGCTTACTCATTTCAAAATAAAACAAACTAAAAAAAAGTGATAACTGATTGTCTATGCTATGTCAAACAGTATTGTTTATATGCTCCTCTTGATTGCACTTAGTTTTGTGCCTTATGCATATTTTCCCCTGCTCCCCCTCCCCTACAACACTAAATTATGTTGTCACATTTTCATACATGTCAGAATGTGAGATAGTTCAGCAATAATTTTTCTTGCCTTGTGGACCGGGTTCAGAAACATGACAGACTATGGAAACACCATGGAAGACTGGTGGTACAAATCTAAAAAAATGAAAACCTTACAATAACAGCCGTGCTTTCTTGTTTGTGCAGGTGTTGTTCATTTTTTTCCATGAATATATACATGATAATATATGTTGCCTGTATATACTTGCTGTCCTTTTGCGGGACAACAGGCCCGGTAGCGGAAGTTCAACGTTGGGGCGGAGGTCTGGTGTGCCAGTCTACAACAACACCAGGAGTGCCTCCGGTGAGTTTGCGTTTGACATGTCAACATTTCGCTTCCTCCTTTGTTAACATTGGCCTTGTGGCTAATTTCAAGCGATGATCAAGATTCAGTTTCTTATCTGTAGCAATGAGAATAACTTGCATGGATTTTTAAAGGGGAACTAAAGAGACACACCAAATCATCCTATACAGGTAGGACCTTCCCATAAAGCTCTCATAATGCTTTTCCTTTTTGCAAGGAGAGGTTGGTATACGTTGGCAGTTTTTATGCTGAAAAATTTTTTTAAAGTTCCAAAGTTTAATCATTGCTTTCTTTTGGGCACAATGCCTTTATTGACAAAAGTTGAAGTAGACTCAAGCAGTTGCGGTCAAAACGCATGGCGCTGCAGGAGAACTAATGTAGGGATGACAAAAGTAGTGCCGCCATGCATTCTTAGTTTTCTCATGTATTCACAGTTTATCAGGCTTCGATGAAGGCAAGACTCGCGTGTTTGGTATTCTGTGATTAACTACCAGTCTAGCTTAACTTAGCTGTATATTTATTTAGTTTCTGTTTCTATTTTTGGCGTTCCTGCTTCATTTCTTTGTGTTTTGTTTGTTTGTTTGCATCTTTGGTTGCCTTATTTTAGTTTTGTTTTGCTTCGTTTTCCTTATTTTTTTTGTGTAATCTTTTTTCTTAGTCCGATCCAATAGCGCCATTGACTTGGGGGCAGCAAGAAGGGCACGAGCACGTGCTTTCACCACAGCACAAAACAGAGGCATAGGAGCGTCGCTGCGTAAGTGTCCTTGTATACTTCAGTGGCCATCTGAGGAACACTCTCCGCAGGGTTGCATCTGCAGTCGTCTGTAGGTGTTTTGGTGTGTTGCGACGCCATTGATTCAAGCACACGAGGGTTCGGACCCTCTTGCACGTAGCCCTGTGTGGCTTAGCTATGTCGGGGGAAAGAAAATCATGGTAGTTAGCAAATACCAAGTCGTGGCGCCCTTAAGGTTCCTCAGCAAAGGCAAGACACCACTTCGCACTCTTCCTATTCACCTCTTCAGTTACCTCTTCCTGTTATTCTCGCATCATCTTTTTTTGCGTTCTTTACTTATGCTGTCCTGTCTCCATTTAGCTTCCTTTTGCTTCCTAATTTTCTTGTGGTGAGGGTTGACACTGTGTGACGAGTCTGTTTTTGGCTCTGAGCATAAAGTTTTATAGTAGCTGTGTATAGTCATTGTGCATAAATCCACTTTCCTCTCTTTGGGCTCCATGGGGAGCAACCACCATCACTACAGAAAGAAATGCTGTTCTCACGAATAAAGACTTGCCTCCTCCCTCCAAAAGTGACACTCCGATAATGGGGTCTGGCCAATGCAACTGAAATTTTGCCTTGTGAAACAGTGATATTGTAGCCACTTTGACAAATGAAATGCCAATGCAAGAAATGTTTCCTTTCCTGATTGCGAAAGTGACTCGTGAATCCTTTAAATTTAACTGCAAAGCAAGCATGAACACTGGTGGCCCCATTTTAATAGTGATTGGAGTAAGGAACTCAGAAAAATGAACAGAAATCGCAAAGCATATTGTTTCTGTTACACTCCGCCACTTCCTCAACCACCGCAAAAGTTACGGTCGAGCACATCCGACATTTACAACACATCCAGCAGAAAACTTTTGAAAAGTACTGACGAAAAAAACTTGAGGACCAAAGTGTGCTGATGGCATTACCTGAGGAACACTGGGTGTGGGAACACCTCTAGTTGCGGCATCAACACGCACTGCTTTTTGGGGCTCATTTTTTTGTTATTCTGTATACTCTGCTTTTCGTCTCCTGCTGCAAAGGCCCGATTAGAAGCTGCGTTATCTGAAGATCACCTCTTTGCATAAGTTTCAAGTTATTTCACTGCACCGCCACATTCTTTTTGATGTACTGGCTCTTTCATACCCTTAAACCTGAGAGGTGCTCTGGTTCGTTGTTATGACTTTCTATATTTTATTGGAGGTATATGCAGCAGCATTGAGTAATGTTTTGTCCAATATTTTCAATGAGGCACCTCCTGCTGTGTCAGCTTCACTTTTTATAGCAAAAATTGACGTGTTGTACTGTTGTAGATTCAAATGTGCACAAGAAGAAAGCGACCAAGTTCAGGCTTCAAAACGTACTAGGGGCTACAAGCTAAATTTCTGACAGGTCACATTTCAGTATAATCATGCAGGGGAGCTGTTGTAAACAGATTTTCTTTCCCTGTATGTGTTTTAACTTATGCTCAGAAGACATGGTGTGCCAATGTAAAAAGAGAACATTGGATATTTTTTTAAAGCTGTATATTTTTCATGTTTGTCCAGAAATTATATAAATGTTTTATTGGAAGAAACTTAAAGGGACACTAAAGCGAAACAACAAATCAGTTACAGCTAATAAAGCATTGTTTGAGAACACTGCAGGTAGTCATTTCAAAATAATAGTTTGATTATTAGAGGAGAAAATGAAGGTCGAAGTATCAGTATTTGAATTTCACGCCAAAACCCCGACGCTGGTACGTCAGTGTGACGTCAGCGATTCCAAAGTATGTTTTCGCATTTGGGCCACATCAGCTGAGTAAAGGTTCCAGAAACTTGCCATGTTGAATATTTCGTTCCTTTAGAACACAATGTAGTCAATCTGTACGGCTATATAATTAAGTAGGCCCTAGAAGATGCCATCAAAATCCATGAAGTCACAGCGACCAGGTGCCAGGGGCGTCGTCACCCGTCTTTCGTTCTTGCGCTTTTTCTGGCTTACCAAGCGTCTTATCGTGGTAAGAGTGGTGTTTTTGGTGTAGTAGAGTAGTAGAGAGGCAATTTACTGATCCAGAAGAAATCATTTTTCTCTTTAGTGTCCCTTTAAAGCGAAAAAAACTATATGGCAAATAGAAGGGAGAGTGGCTTAGACTTTTATGTTTAGAGGAATCACTTCAAACGCAAACTAAGTGTTCCCTTTTGTATTGCTGCCATGTGTTTACCTTGGGCCACACTTAGAGGTGAACTCCCAGCATGGCAAGGTGACAGATCTCATGCAGAAAGTACATCTTATGATCCTTTCACTTTGTTTTCTTATTTACCCTTTTGTTTTGTGGGTCGTAGCTGTGGGTTTCTGTTGCTGTTCTGAAGCTCACATTCTTCCTCACTTTGACTCCCTGCTTGATTTTTCAGCTCGTCCAGGAACAAAACGAGCTGACACCGTGTCAAGCACGATAGCATCGCCGGAGCGAATTAGTCGAAGTCGAACGAAGGGTGTTTCCCAGTCACAGCGTAAGTGACATTTGGCCTCTTTACTCAGCCTAAATAAATTGTGTTGTATTATTAAGGCAGCTCTGGGAGGTAATTGCTTACGGTTATAAGTTTCTGCGTGCTTGGCCTCAACTTATGTCTAGAAAACTGTATTTATCTTATGACATCAGAAATGTGAAGCTGCACTCTCCAACATTGATTAGTAGTTGAAAAGTTAATGATCGCTTTAGTTGTATAATCAGAGGGGTGTCAGAGGTAAAAATACCCACCACGGTAGCTTATGGCGTTGCGCTGCTGAGCTCGAGGTTGCAAGCTCAATTGCAGTTGCCAGAGACGCATTTTTATGGGGTCAACATGCAAAACCACTCGTGTACTTAGATTTAGGTGCATGTTAAGGACACCCCATGGGTCAAGGTTAACCTGGAGTCATCCACTACACCATGTCTCATACAGTGGAACCCCGTTCATACGTTTTTCACCGGACCGGGGGAAAAAAACGTAACAGCCGGGAAAACGCAACAGTGAGGAAAGCTCCGAAAATGAATGAAAAAAAGAGCAGCTTCAACTATAGACAATTTATTTCCACAGAGTGCGCTTAGGACTTTAAAAAGCCTAGAATGATGGCTTGCCGTTTCTTTCGCTCGGTAGAAATCGCCACACGTTTCTCAATAGCCTGGAAGGCCGAATTGCTGTCAGCGTCGCTGTGAGGTGCGACGTATCTGCAGAGGAGGTCCAGAGCCGCGACGGCTTCTCCAAAGCTAGGATTTGGCCACTGCCCGGCATCATGCGGCTCGTGCTCCTCGTCGTCACCGCACCACGGCAATGGCAACGGACGAAGGAATATCCGCGGGAAATTTTGCCCTCTTTGGCGTAATCATGCTAACCCGCTAACGACTGTTTAGTATTGCTGCGGAGCGCGCGCGTCCGAGCAGCCCGGTTGCGCGCGGCGCGGCGTGGGAGAAATGTAAACAAGAGAGGAGAGCTGTCCCGGTAGGCGGAGCAACGCCACGAGCAACGCCAACTTCCGGTTTCACTTTTACTTCACAAAGAGTGACGCGAGGGCCTCTCCCGAGTTTCCTTCCTCCGTGAGTCGACCCGTCCAACAACCATGCGGTGACCCTAATCACAGTGATGATAGTGAGAGCATTTTTCACGAATGGCCACTTAGTGCGGCCTCTCGAACTGGCGTGCGGCTTTTTGCAGCCAGTTCCATAGCCGAGCCCAGCCAAAACTCGTCAAAAGCCAAAATGGCGGTTGGAGCGCGTTGCCTACTTCAGCCCAGGCGGGTTCGGGGTGCTAAGTTGCGACGTATCATGCGGGAACGTTTTCACAGCTACGACGTAACAGCGGGGTTCCTTATACATTGAATCCTATGGAAGCTATGCCGGGACCGGATGAAAACGACGTAGCAGCCGGGAAAACGCAGCAGTGAGGAACGTAACAGCGGGGTTCTACTGTAATCAGATCGTGGTTCTGGCACGTAAACTTCCAGAATTTAATTAAGTGGAAATAAATGGAAGGTTTTTCTGTCATTCAATAGTGCAAAAGAAGCCAACTCATTTCCTCGTAATCCGCATATGTTTTTAAAAAAGAAAAAAAAATGTTTGCCTTGGAATAAAATCGATATACGTACAGCTTGAAGAGGTACAAAGGCTCCCTGTCAGTCGAATTTTGTTAAATATTGAATTCCATAAGGGCAGAGCAGGTTAATGGCCTTTGTCTACTTCACATCTATTCACAGCACTTTTTGTTGAGCTAAGCTTCCTATGTGGTTGAAATAACGCGTTATATGAACATGCTCTGTGCGAGCCCAAGAGGTGTAGCGAGTAAGTGAAAATTTGCCTACTTCCTGCTTAGGTAGAAGGCAAATCTTCACTCCACGAAACACCTTCAGACTTCTGGACTTCCACCGGACTATTTTTGCATGTTCAGTGCAAGCAATGTGCATGTGTTTCAAGCTGGGGGTACGCACAATGTGGGCTGTGCAGCAAGCAGCAGGTCTGGCTCACCTACATCACGGCTGAGCTACGCTACGTACTCGGCTACGCACACAGACAGCACAGGACGGGTCCGCCGAAAATCCGGCATTCCCACACCAGTAGGCACAAGCCGCGAGGGAAGCCCTACACGGCCTACTGGAACAACCCCTGGGATGACAGGGAGTGAGTAGTGGCATGTTCTCATCTGTAGGGAGACTGCACGATGCAGTGAGGTACTTTGCATGCAAGGTCGATATGCAGCCTGGCTGTCTGTTCGCTTACTGTAAACACTCGTGTATAATGAGAGTTCTGAAAGGCTTACTGTCAGGATATTTTCGACTTCACTATTTTTCTTTAATCAAGTATCTAAACTTCTAAACACCTAAAAATTACTGGCAATCAATTAATAAGGACATGTAATTTCCCCTGTGCTGTCCTTAATGTCCTTGTTTGTTAGCTTCTTAAGATATGACTAATAAAAATCGGGCCCTCAGTTTCCTTTCTTCTTGTTTCTTACGTAGCAAGGCCTCGAATTCACTAGCATTGATGCCTTCAGGTGGCATATGTGGGTTTATTTACCAGTTGCCTTCACCCCCCAGAAAACGCATCCATGTGATGCCTGCGGCAGAAAGGATCTTCCACATCCGCCATCTAGGCCATGAGTGGTGGCTCTGGCTAACACTTCCAAGTTTAGTTCTAGTAGATAAACGTAAATACACCAGAATGTGGATGGGAAAACGGCTCCGTGGTAACTGAATTGGTAAGAGCAACACACACGTCATGTAAAGACGTATGTTTGTGCCCAACCTGCAGCCAGTTGTTTTTTCATCCACTTTCATTTCCATTAATTTATCAGTTTAATTCAATTAATTAATTACATTAATGTCCTCTATGCTGTCCTTGGTGTCTTTGTTTGTTAGCTTCTTCTGATATGGCAAGCGTCGGTGCATCCTAAGTATTTTAATATAATGTGTTAACTTTAGCCATTCCAGTTTTGTTGCTACTTTGTCATGACGTATGAACAGCAGCTTTGTTGAATAGCAGCTGTCCATGCCTGGCAATGTTGAGACTTCTAGCCACAGCAGCAAGCTGCGGCAATGCAGGCAAGGTTACTTTGATGGTCACATTTCAGCACTCGCAGCAACAGGCCTGCAACATTTGAAATATTTAGGGCTCCTTAATTATGACGGCATGTCAGTTGCCAGGTCAATCCTTTCACTAGAGCGTAAATTTAGGCTAATCGGTTGTTAGTGAATATTGTGTACTACTTGCTGTTAACTTGTGGAAAACTGTTTGGCAAACTAAGCAACGTTTGAATTCTATATTATCAGAGTGCAAGTATAATGTAAAGAAATGCAAGCAAGACAATCTAGTTCACTGTTGTGCATGGTGTCGGTGTGCTCCGGTGTTTTGAGAAATGCCGTGTTGTTAAAGAAAGCAAAAGGACAAAGGACAAGGGAAAATAATCAAATTATCGAATCAGGTTCGATTCAGATTTGGCAAGCAATGTGGGATCACCCCTTCTTTCTTCTTGACAAGAAAAAAAAATCAGGGCTGTGTATGGTCTCCTCTAAGTTTGTCCCTCGTTTTATGCACTAGTATATGATTCCATTGACATTCTGACACCATCAAAAGTAGATAATAAAGGTCCGGGTATAGGCTGTTACATGTAATGACTTCAGAAGTAAAACATATCTGCTTACAATATTGCATACTATGCATTCCGCTGCATCGCTATCTTTTCCATGTTTCCAGTGTACGAGCGTCGTCTCAGTGGAGGTACAAGGCGACCTTTTGTTGGTGCTGGGGAGCGGTATCACCCAACTACCATCACAAGTGAGTTTGCAATAGACCTTGACTGTTGTTCTAGCACTTCAGTTGCAGACCACATAGGTTCTCATGCATGGAAGAGGCATTCTAAATGTTCATCTGCAGTAGGCAAGTTGAATCAATTCGGCACTTAAAGGGACACTAAAAGTTGAAGTGATGGATTGATGGTAGAGAATGTTTAAGGCGTCAATGTTATTGCAAACAAATCTTTAGTATAATTGAGGAATTAACGTAAGTGCTGGACACGATTTGAGACTTCCTCGGCATATTCAAGTACTAGCCTGATGATGTAGGAACTCCTCGCAATTGTCACTAGTACTCAGCCACTTATAATGCAATGCGACAATTTTTTTTATTATAACTCGAGAGAAAATGCTACGTGCTACAATTCTTAGAAAAAAGAACTCATTGACATTACCATTAAGAACACTACGACAGATGGTAAAAAATCTTTTGCTTGACTCCGCGTCGCCTGTGCTTTGTTTTGGTAGTTTCTGTATTGGGTAGTGTTGCGCTTGTTTTCCTGGCTCGTGAAGCTCATAACAAAAAGGTAACCACATGCACACTCGACTCAAGCGACGAGCGATGCTGTAGACAGACCCTATCGTACTGCCGCATCTTGCTGTGAGACATCTAGAAAAAAAAGCAATTTAATTTCATCATCTGAATCGATACAATTGTATGCCCGTAAAAAAATCTGAAACATACCGTGAGGCCAACATTTTAACCAGAGGGTACTAGATGTAGTTTAAATGTGCCATCATTGCTAGTAACAATGCACTCTGTGCTGCCAGCAATAAATTACGTGACACCATCTATCAGCTAGGAGTCAAAACACTTTGGTGACTCCATGACCTCCGAGGCTGTTGCACGAAAGCAATCTCGGATGCTCTTTTTAGTACAAAATATGAATAAGTGAAGACTAATTTTACCATTTATTTCTTGCCATCACGAAGGAAAGCAAGTAGCAAGAGTGCATACGGATCCATGTGGGTGCACCGGTTGCTATCACGTTACGCAATCATGTGGCTACGTGCAGGTCGCCACGTAGACTTGCCGGCAAAAAGCAATATTTCTGCTAGCAGCAGATAATTCCGCATCCATGTGATGTCTTGAGATGCTGCCGGTTGCGTTCTTCACTTGATTTCTGGCCGAGCTTTTGTGTTCTACGCAAAAAGGAAAGAAAGAATAAAATATAGATCATGCTTTTGGGTGCTGCATTGCTCACTGATGGCAGCAAAGGGCGGTAATGGCTCTTGGGACTAGGGGTAGCGTTTAGACCAGAGGTCTTCCAGGCACAGGGATGACTACATCCAGTGTGTGTCGTCAAGGAGTGGTGAACAGCCACACTTGTGTTGAAGACACGTGTGTTGAAAAGGTACAGCAATCAGATGGCCAGAGAAATCTGAGACGTTTTCAATGTGTCGGTTAGGAGTAACCTGTGTTAGTTCCCCCTCCATAGCACTCTGTGATAAAGAACTTAAGTTCCTTAGAAGTTAATCAATTTGGCCTGTGTCCACCATGTTATGGTTATCTTTATTTTGTTTAATGTTATTGACTCATGCGCAGCATGAGTTGACCGACGATGACTCTCCTTCCCTTCTTCTTTCACTCTCTTTATGCCCGTTGCGATATACTTGCGCAGGCTCCAATACAGGTGTTATCGGCAGTCAGCGCTCGTCCTGTGTCCTCCCTTGTCCGTGTTTTTCGGCGCTGTTTTAAATATGAATGATCCGTACCAACTAGCTCGCACCCAAACCCTTCTGACTCAGCACCTCTCTCTGCACCAAAGGCCCGCTTTTAAAATATTCTTCTTCCCTAGTTCCCTACACAAGGGTATTTGATGGCGTTGTTGTAGCCAATCAGAGGCATTGTACACAGAACTCCACCGCTGATATCCAACCTTTCAAACAAGGACGAGGCAATCCGGAAACAGATATCATGTGCGCTCCTTCCAAGAAACAGTTCACGTTCCCTCCACGAAAGTCGTCGATTGGATGCCTTGTTCTCCATGACAGTCATCCTGTCAGGGTCAGGAGATTACTGTTCGCACTTGTTACCGCTTCTATGGAGGGCGGCGGATGCTGTCTCTTCCAAGTGAGCCACTTGTTTGCCCATCACGGTCGGTGTCGGGACCTGTTGACGGGTAGGTGGGTGCCAGTGAAGGGGGCTGGTTCGGGGGAAGCACTCAAAGAATGTGCACTGCCGATTTGGGGCACAACATGGCATATGCAATGTCACAACTCCTTGCTCCTGAGTGGCAAATTTCAATGGTGCTAGAGGAATGCGGACCCTTCACACACAATTTTCCATTAAACTAAATGTTTCTTTGGCATGAAACATGCACTGCATTGTTTTGGGAATGGTATTTTAACAGTCCACCTTGACATATTTGTCTTTAATATATCTTTCAGCAGGGGTTTTTGCCATGACCTCAAGAGGCTCTAACCTTGCTCTGCAGTACCCGGTGCTTGCTGAACCGAGTGCTCCAAGCACTCGGTGCGTTGAATACTCTGGCAGCTACTGCGCTTTGCATGCAAGCGCTCAGTGCGGTGAATACTCTGGCAGCAACTGCACATAGCATGGCTGTGGTGTGCCCTATTTTGAAAGCGATCTGCATCGAGGACAGAGTCTAGGTGCGACGGCAGCGCATACCAGCCTGCGTGCTGCGTTCTCGCCGCTCAGTTTGCATTGAAGCGATACATGGCACACAGGTCACTTTGCTCACTGCTGATGCTGTGCTTCCTCACATCAGCATTTTGTCAGAGTGGCCACTGTCATTGAGTGCGATGTGTTCATTTGCCTGTGCACGCTTACACCATGCTTATTAAATTACGTAGTATGTAAATGTTTGCAAGTTTATACAGTACAGCTGATAAAACTGCTATTCTTACTTAGCTGTGTGCACATTTGATATTGCAATCGATGGTTTGCATTTCAGGTAAAAGTGCAACTTTTTTAGACATGGTCATGGAAAAGGAAAGTCGCTAGGAATTTTACCCTGCATAACAAATGCATTCCTCAACTTTGTGCATGTTTTACGGGTAAAAAAGGGCATTCATTATTTGAGTAAATGCAATATTGAGGCAAGAATTTCAGACCGAAATCACCGCACAGGCTGGCAGTGGGTCAGTGCTATCAGTGTTTCCGCATAGGGAGGGGCATTATGCCGATGCTAGCATGATGAGCGGCGTCAGAGCCAGCAGTGACATGAGCGTGAGGGGCTGTTTGGGAATGCCCTGGCATGATGAGCGGCATCAGAGCCAGCTGTGGAAGAGGACGACGATGAACGCACGAGCAGTGGCATACGCGCGGTTGCACCGACGCTGATGCTTAACCCGGGTGCCAGGTGCCTAAGAGCTGTGCTCAAAAATTGCAAAGTGATGGCACCAATTGTCAAAAGCATAAAGTACTTTCCATCATCCCTTGCTCACTAGGTATTTGGAAAAGGTATGCTTCAGGTTGGTATATGCGCATTTGTTGCTCTGGATATGCAGTGAAGCACAGAGTAAAGTATTGCTGTAGCAGAACATGTTACACGGGTTAGCAGTTGCTCATGAGTAATTTCAATACATATAATGAAGCCAGAGCAATAGCTTTGTTACAATTTCTTTTTGTGGAACTTCACTTAACTCTTTCCTTGCCGCTAGAAATATTATTTTCTGTGCTTTGTTGTTTTAACATTTCACTTCATGAGCTAGCAGTTGCAACATTTACTGTGATACATAAAATAATAGCCTGATCACTGGTGTTTGAATGGATGTAAAGCAGCAGTAATTGTTCAGACAATTCTTGAGAATTGGTATGTAAAATTTCAAATAAGCATCTCAATAATCTGAACTGTAAGAACATGTGTGCCTGGTATAAGTTGCCAAATTTTTGCAAGTCAGACCTTGCAAAAAAAAATCATTGCACAGATTTATTAGCATCAAATACTGGCCATGTGATGCCCATGCTATGCAAGAAACCAGTAGCTTTGCAAATGTGAGAGCAGGTAAGTTCCTGTTGTTGAGGGAGCATTTGTTTTTGCTCATTGCAGCAGGCACATGGTTCCTGTTTTGGTGCATTCGCCAAGCAATGGTTGTCAGGCCAGGGAGCATGCGGAAGCCTCCTCATACTTGATTATTCCTGTCGATCAGCTTTTCTGGGCAAGCAAAATGGTGTAGTGTGCGTTCAGCTGGTGCTGGAGCCTCCACATGCATTGTTCAGTTCCTGTACAGTAATGTGGAATGTTGCACATTATTGTACAGTAATGAATAAGGGATCTTGAACAGGCGGTGTTCAAAATGTAAGAGACTAGACTGCTTGACAAGCTTCGGTCGAAGGTTGGTCTGTGATCGACTCTGTGATCTTGTGTGCCTGAAAACTCCACAAGATGGGAAGGAATGCTTGTAATAACTTCTATGTGTGCTGTCGAAACACTGATGGATAAAATGAACACACGGTGGAACAATAAATTTGCACTTGATATTAATCGAACACAATTATCAAAATAGCACGAACTCACGAGCACCTACCATTGTTTCAGATATCGTTAAAACAGCCTATATGTGAGGTCAGAAAATTGGACAGCATGACAGAAGCCTCTGGGTATTCACTGATGCTGTCATTTAAAAATTGGGTTGCTGAGTCGACCTTATTTGCGTTGTTTTATTGAGAAAGTGTTAGGAGCACTGGAGTCCAATTTTGACTATAGCTGCAGTCAGTTTTATTTTTCTTGACTCCCCAATCTGCTAAAAATTACCAAAGTCATCAATAGTTTAGTCGTCAACTTCATTCGTCATTTCAGGCAGTACAGTGGCATTGCTAGCAGGAAAATTCCAACAGATATGTTTAACATCATGTGCAAAAACTGTAGATAAAATTGATTTCTTTTTATAGGCTTCGTAACAAAAGAGTTAAGTAGGCAGGGATTATGGGCTTCTGTGAATGTACATTGCTCATGGATTCAAATGTGATAATTGAACCGCGTGTGGCAGGCGTTTTTTGCACTACCGGTGAGCGCTAGAAGGTCAAATGCACTTGCGCTAAGTCATGAAGGCTCTCGCTTTCATCGTGTTCCACATTGCGCACCATCTGGGTTTCCCCAGCACCCAGCAATGACTCAAAAAAGCACCAGCAGCCACAAGCTCTGAGTATCACCATTGAATTGCTAAGTGCTGTACATGGCCGGAGATGGTAATGCACCGATTCACAAAATGAGACCATGGTGTTTATTAAATTTCTTTGTTGTGAAAACATGTCTCCAGGCCACTATTCTTGTTTAGGACAATACTTGTACTTCCTGCACCTCTAAGCCTTCAGTATGTTCTCTTGTCCTATTCCATATTCTCTGTGAACAACAGCTGGCGCTCCATTGATGGCACAGCAGATACTGCAACAGAGTAAAGAGGCAGAGGCTGCTGTGGCGGATGCTTTGGAATGTTGGGTAAGCAAACCTGGTCATTCCTCACTCTTTCCCTTTACATAGCACGTGAGGATACTGGGTTTACTAAAGATGGATTATTGCTTCCTTGTCGTGCAACAGTGTGGCGAGAAATGATGCACTCCTCTTTTCATTATGTGCTTGCTTTCCTATTCTAACATTTGTTAGAATAGCATATCACTGTCGTGCCATTATAAAACTAGCTTCCTCTTTAGCAAGAACTACATAAACTCTTAAAACGGGACCATGTCCCCTTTCACTGTACATATTAGTGTTACGCACACAAGCCTCAACAGGTCCTGTGCACCTTTAAAGTTTTGTACTCTTTTTTTCAGATACATATACTTCCAAGAGAAAAGTTTAAACTGGAATCACCTGAGTGTTCTAAGCTGTGTTCACCATTCTCCTCCACAGAACACTCCTCCAAGGAAGAACCGCTACAACGCCTTCGACGATCAATCGGATGAGAGTGAAACGTCTAGTGTCTGCTCGGACCGCTCATTCAGTTCCTACAACAGAGGTGGTTATGAGGTGCGCACTTCTGTGGTTGCTCAGTAATACATGCTCTATACTGCTTGTGGATGTGTTCATGATTCTTGATATGTGTTTAACACCCAAAGGTATTTAATCAGTTAAAATAATTGGTATGGTTATTTAATACCAAATAGAGAAACTTCTCAAAAAAGTGCACTGTAGGTTTCTTTGTCCTGTTACATTCAGAACATGCTTTTGATTATAATGTGAGGTGCTCTTTCTTCAGCAAGTAATTCTGGAAAAACTCATATTCATGTAAATGCAGTGCATAATAGAACACTAACTTGAAAAGTACCTGTCCACAAATTCTGTGACATTCTATTGTGCAGGTCAACCAGTTCATGCACACTGAATTTGATGTCCCTAAACCTGATTGCTCCAGAATGTAGCTCTCGTCAGCACTCAGACCTCCCTTCTCAGGGATAGATGCAAAATGGCACTTCATTTCCTGTGATGTTTTCTGCCCACGTGCCCACATTATTTCATTTCCCTACCGGGCAGCATCAGGCTGGAATGGCCTGCCTTCCCCACAAGTTTAATCTGTCGGTTAGTTGCCTCTCTATGAACCTGCAAAGGCTAAAAGAACTAGCATTACAATAAACAGCGGCTTGTAACATCGTCTCTTACATGAAGCTTATTATGTAAGGGGTGAGTTTACATGTATCTGTTTGAATTTTACGTGTGTACTTGCAGGGCCACATCCCACTACAAGATGTGCCAAGCATCTTGAAGCATCTTTCCAGTATCCACTGGTCAGACCGCAAAGAGGGCTTGCTGGGCCTGCTGTCAGTGCTGCGGTCGGGGCGCACCCTCTCTCTGCCTGACCTCAAGAAAGTCACCGACATGTTCACCAAGATGTTCATGGACCCACACACCAAGGTGTGCATGGGGACCTTCTCTGCTGGCTTTTCCGAGCAGTTGCTTTATCCCTACTCACCAGTTCCTAGCAGCTATGACATGCTTTTGAATGTGACGTTTTGAGTTCAATTCTGGCAGCATTCCAGTCGAGACTCAACGTAGATGTCAAGCAAAATTATGACACACCATTAGTGCAAATAATCTGGAATCGTTCAGTACAGCGTTAGTAATAGCCTGAAGGTTGTACAGTGAAACCTTGGTGATACAATCATGGCTGGTACAAATTTTGGGGTGATACAAATTTGTACAATTCCCCGGCCGAAGCGTGTTGTATACTATGAGCCACATTTCGAGGGATGTCCCGAATGCATTCCCTGCCAGTTCGGGTGATATGAATAAGAGAGGGCTGCGATGGCCACAACTGCAGGCAGCAAAGTGGCGAGGAGGCTGCACCAAGCACGCTGAGGTGGGTCGGCAGGTGAACAGTTTCCATGTTCGCAGCATGGGGGAAGGCCAGCAGAAGGCAGCCGAAAGCACAGCAACAACTGCGCACACTGTACTGTAAGGGTTGGGGTCGGGCATGAAATAAATGGTAGCTGGCCCATGCCGTCGTCCAACTCATCGATGCTGAGGACATTATTGAAGGGAGAGACTTGTTCTCATCGAGAACGAGGAATATGGGATTTATTTTCAGTATCTACATGAAGGGTGGAGACCGTTACAGTTCATCAGTCTAGCATGACTGAAAGAGAATGCACAGTCAGCAGCCGCACAACGGCTGCTTAAAAACACTGTCCTCCCTAGATCCCTAGGTGAGGGAAAACGGCCGTTCAACTTTCGACCAATGGGAGCGTCCAAAGTCTCCTTTGAAGGGGGAGTGTTTACACACTCACTTCCGGACAGGTTTCACTGGACACACCGAGGGGAGAGGGTTCTCGCAGACAGGGGCCTTGCCCCGAGCAGGCGCCTCTTCATCCCAGAGCTGATCCTGCAGTCAGTGGCTGCCATGTCTGTCCATTGACTGTGACGACTTCTGGGGCCCGTGAGATGGCACCTCAAAACATCCTTTTCCTGGAATTCTCTTGCTCCAAACAAACCGTGAAGGCTGACTTTCAGGCAGCAGTGTACATATTATGCTACCCCCCACCTACACCATTGCCAGCAAGATAGCGGAGGCTAGCAGGAAGCTGTGCACAGTGTGTGCCATGGAAACTTTGTGGTGGATTCCCAGCCATTGGTGCATACTAAAGAATGAAGGGGCGCACGGCACTGCAAGCACTATATTAACATTTAACTGCCACAGCACAGTGACTTAACAACATTTGTGGCCTCACACAGTGATGCAAATTTAGAGATGCCCTTCCTAGAACAGTAACAAACAATGACAGCTCTGCGAGCGCCTACAAAAACATCACTGAAGGAAGATCCACTGCCTGCAGGCTTGTTGCATGCATGCCAAGCACTTGGGCACAAGGCCTACACAAATATTGCACTTAAAGGACCCCTCACCAGGTCTGGCCATTTTGAGCTGACAAGCGCAAAGCATATAATGCACACTAACGGGCTTGTTTGCAAAGTATTACATCACTATGCGCCACGGAAGGTCTAAAATTTCAATCCGAACGCCGTTCTCCCTTTCCCTTGCGGCGACCGCACTCCGAGCCAGACAGTGACGTACTTGTCCCTGTGCATGCATAGTCAGGTCTGCAGTATGACGTCGCTCGTGGTGACACGTGTCTTCGAGAATTTTTCAAGGCAACGTCTGTTATTTGTGCGATCTGCTGCATGAGTGGACGAATTGAAGTTTAGAGAAATAATAAAACGCACAAAGGGAATGTCTGCGTGTTTTTTATTTTACTTTGCACCGAAGCAAAAGATGTACTTCCGCTTCGTCTGCTTGTTCCCACTGTTATGCAGTCACACGCGCAGGTACCGAAACTATGCCATTTTCTACCGTGTTCCAGTGCAGGATCATGCTCTACGATCCGCTTGTTCTGCCTCAGTATTCGTGTAGCACTGAATTATACAGCTAGTCATGTGTCCTGCACAGCGCGCAACATCGTGCGCTATGCGAAATGAGACAATCGCGACAGCTGGTGCGCAATGCTGTCAGCGGAAGTGCACAGCACCGCACAAAAAAGGAAAGAAAAAAAAAAGCAAGGAGAAAAAATATATAGGCAGGGCCCATGACATACGCGTCACACGATCCTCGTGGTCCAGTATCGGAGAACGCAGGGAAGGGATTTCGCTTGCGGAGGCTAGACGGGGCGAGTAGAGAATGTCTCACTTGGCAGTGGAGCCCGCCTGCTGAAATCATGGGTTCACGGCACTGAAATATTGCTATCTCGGCTATTAATGAGCCGATTTGAAAAATTTTTGCGGCAGAGCACTCCCTAGAGGGCACGTAACAACTTCCAGCATATAACCGAAATTTGCAATGGGGCCTGGTGAGGAGCCTTTTAAGCCAGATGTACTTGTGCACTGGCATGCACATAAGGAAAGAAGACTGAATAACACTGTGGAATACCAATACAAACAGGTTGCCCAGTGTGTAAATCGGCCGCTGCGGCTACCACCAGGCACTCGCTGTGCAAGTGCCCCAAGTACGCAGCCCTCCGACGAAAGCACCAAGGCGAGTGACCAGCTACGAAGAGTGGATCCATTCCTCAGCAGAGGCCAGCAGTGTCCTGCATGTGCTGTATGCCTTTGCTGCTTGCTGCAGAATCGGGCATTCCCTGCATGATGCAACCGTGCGGGGGAGCATTTCTTGGTATATAGTAGCTGGCCCTGTCGACATCTCCCAATTCCCCAACCCCATTACCCTTAGTAGGCTGTTGAGCCATCCACATAGGTTTTCTCATATCATATATGAGAACTACGTGACGTGCACAGCAAGTAAGATTCCAACTGTCACCTTTGCTGCAATAGTCATTTAGCTGTTGATTATGTCCTTCATATTGGTTAAATCTTTTACAAAGTTATGCCATACATATAAAAAATGAAGCTTTGTCCTCTTGTAGGTACATTATTTTAATTAGGGGTGTGCAATTATTCAAAACTTTCGATTAACGAATCTAATAGTGACTATTTGTAAATGCACATTTTTTGAATACTTTTAGAAAATTTCAAAATTTCAACTGCGCCCAAATAAACATAAACGTAAAACATAAACTCACATTGTACATGAGAACTTGCGTAGCGGAGCAGGCTACGTCACTTGTGTAGCCATGCTTTACAGACTATACAACCATAATTCGCCTTCTCTGAAGTGCCCTGTGCATGCTAAGAGACTTGTTTGCTTGTGCTCCATTTGCCCTTTTGCCCTTTTAACAAACACCTCCAATTTTAATTCACCATGGTCTGAGGGTATGTGGCACTAGCTAGCAATGATTTATATTAGTTCAGTAACTGCACTGCTTTTCCATCATTTTTGAGTACCATTAAACATACCATGGTACGTGCTACATGTTTGTGTAGGTGTTAATTGCTATTGCCTTGCAAACAATTCAACCTACAGTAGGTTGTGTTCACAGAAATACAAGATGCTCTTCACTCTTGTACCAGGTGTTCACACTGTTCTTGGAAGCCTTGGGGGAGCTGATTCATGTCCATAGTGCGGATTTGCATAGCTGGCTGTATGTTCTGCTGACCCGTCTCTTCATCAAGACGGGAACCGACCTTTTAAGTTCGCTGCAAACAAAGATACAGAAGATCCTCTCCATAATTCGGTAATAATGCAGTTAACTGCCTTTGTTTTTCTTTTGCCTTATTTGTGCTTCAGATTTCGCTTTCGCACTTGCCGTATTTTATTCAGGTTATACAAGAACCTTTTCCTTGAAGCAGCTCCTCAAGGAAAAGATAGTCATTGTTGTAACATTGTGTGTGTTGGTGGGCCATGATAACTTATGCGTTCAGGTTTCCAGTTACTTCAGAAAAAATTTTGAGAGTGCTTTATTGGCAAAAAGTTTGGCAAGATTTTAATAAATGTAACTTCTATACTGTTTCTTATTCCATAATGTAGTTATCACATTTGTCAACACTTCGATTAATATTGCAAGGCTTTCGTAAACTGATTCAGAAAACATTACGTAGCTTGAGGCAGTTCTTGCCTTTGTGTGTCAAGCATATCTGCATGTCACTCATGCATATCGGACTGAATTCCAATTAGGTAGGTGTTTTCAACAACAGTAGACGGCCCTGTACATTATCAGAATGTGTCAAGTAGAATTTACCACACAAGGAATGTTGCTCTTGTGCAAGTAGTTTCCTGGCCATTTCGAGTTGCACTCATTCCAAGATATTCAAGGTATTACAGCCGAACCTCTATATATCGAACAGCGCGGTGATGCGAAAGTTTTTGATTTAGCCAGAATTTGACATATATAAAATCGCGTAAAATACTCTTTAAAAAAACTTCTGCAAATCAATCAATGAACCAAGGGCACGATTGGGAATCGTTCAGAGCGCGCATTTAATGGGCCGCGCACAACTGGCCTAGGTCGCGGCAACTTCGTCAGTCGCACGAAGTCCGCACGGCCTAGGCCAATCGCACGCAGCGCAACAGAACGCGCGGTTTGCACAACGATCCCAGATTGCGCCCCAATCATTCCGCAGTAAATACTCACTTGAAGCTTCACACAAAGTATTTATTTCGCTGAAAGTACTGCAGCAATGTAGCCTGCTTCTTATTGGCAATCGCGTGCTTAAGCACGGAGTCCTCAACATAGTCTTCACAATCCACAAGCGATAGGCCAGTGCCCTCTATTGCGCCGCAGTAGCGGCGTAGTAGGGCCAAAGCAGCTTCAGCCTCAGTTCAAGTCGGGAGCGAGGCAACATCAGCGCTTGCGAGATCAACCTCAGCAGCATCTTTGTTTGGCCCCTACTTCTGCTGCGATCTCCACGTCCGTCAATCGAAGCATTTTGAAACTCTGTCAATACCAAAAAAGTATTAAGGGGCGTCTGCCAAGGCGTCTGTGAGTGAGCGGAATGAGCGCGCACTGTCGCGCGTCTTTGTGGATGCAAATCGCCAGTCCTCGCAAGGTGCAGCAGGCGCAGAGTGCGACACTGAGGTCAGTGCACCAAATGCAATGCCAACGTTGTGCAATGTGTCGTTGACGTTTTCAAACTAGCCAAGCCGCTGCATACATACGTCGCTACGTTCAAATGGCACCGTCGGCGCGATCAATGTGTGCAGCTATAGTACGCAGCAGTCGGGAACATCTGTCGTGCCACCGCTATCTTCGAGGGTGTTGCGATAAAGCTCACCACCTGTCAACAGAGCACACAGGGTCTGAACTGGCAGAGTTCGATATATCCGTTTTACGTCCGACCTCGAAATAAAAAAATAAAAATTCATGCGATTTTCCAGGTGCTACAGAAAGTGTGCGGTATACGCAATAATTCTACATATCAGTCTTCGTTATATAGAGGTTCGGCTACGTTGCAAATGTTCAGTATGCTTTCTGTCATGTGGAACTTCATTCAAATGCTAAATGGGACTTGAGACACTTGCTTCATTCTGATGCAGTGCTGCGTTTTTACCTTAGGGCAGGGCTTTATGTCTGCAGCTATATGCCATAAAAATTTTATACATAGAAGTCATAGTAAAAAAGAAAGCAGTCACAAAGGAATTATGTTGAGGTAAATGTGCTACATGTTTACTTTTGCTGTAAAGCATGTTGCATTGTTCGGAAATATGCTTGTCAGACATCAACCAAAGTTGCAAAGTTGGCATTTCATGGCATTTCAAGCAAAGTGGACATTTCACACCAACTTTGCATTGCTCATTTGTTTGTTTCTTTTCATCCTCCATGCACAGAGAGTGCTTTCCCCATGGCGAACAATTTCAGGCAGTAGTGAGGTACATCACTGATCCAACACAGACTCCTAACATCAAGGTTGGTTCCACTTCTTTTACTTCCTCTTTAACTTTTACGAATGTTAAATTCTGACAGTTTGCCACAGTGCACTTTGCACTATCTGCATAAGTGGATTGAACTTTAAATTCGTATTTTGCCTTGGATGCATGGATGAGTGCTTTACCATGAGATATCTTAAAAAAGTGATATGCAAACAAAATAAATCTGAAATATTAGTGAGAACAAAGTGGGCAGTTAGCACTCTCTTTAAAGTTAGGAAAAGGAAGCTTTCACAAACGTATACCAATTCCAGCAACTTGTACGTCAAAGACAGTGAAGCTGTATAAGGAAGTTCTCACACTCTTCCGAAATTCTGGGGGTCTGTTTTGCCGTAGCACCAATTCCACCCAAGACTTTGCAAATGCTTCACTATATCCAGTCCAGTTTCTTTAATATACCCAAGCCTTTCCACATGCTTCACTGTATCCAACCTTTGTATGGAAAAGTGCGTTTTGCCTGTAAAATATATTTTTTGTAAACTGTGCATACGCATACTCATAAGAGCAGATGCTAAAATTAATGTTAGCCAAAAGGTCTAGATGCAATACCCACAAAACGTTTGTCAATTTTTGCCCCTCCCTAGCTGATCTCCAACATGGAGCAGGTGAAACATGGCACGAGAAACAAAAGCTCTGTATTATTGCTAAAATAAAACATGCAAAGAAGTTGTCTGAGTGACGTATATGCAAGGTAACTTCTATTATATAAAAATCTATAGTGACATCTTCAAAGCAAATTCAAGGCTGTGATGTTGGCTGCATTGATGGCTGTTCTGTGATTGACATTTGATTCCAACCACACCACTACACAGAAGCCGTCGAAAGCTTTCACTGTCACTGCATGAAGACCATTCCAGAACTCCCTTTAACATTCTTTCTGCAAAAGCACTGATCAGCATACTCAAATGTGCTAAATTAACAGCCCCTTCTCTGGTTTTGATCTTTGGTTTTTCATCAGCTAAGATGTCATCTCTTCTACTTGAGGATGTTGTTCAGGTATATGAGTACACCTTAAACAAAAATCAATGCTGGTTGTTTCATCAAGTATTGGTCAATTACAGTTTGAAAAATGATGGGGCTCTGTTGCTTTAACACATGCATGTGCATCCCAGTTTGCTACTTAATATATGTACCACTATGGTGGCAGTATACTAATTTTCCCTAGTTGGTGTATAAAATACCTCTAGCATTTTTTTTTTTACACAGATAGCATAAGTTGGACAGGACATTTTAATCTGTTGCTGAGCCCTTCCTTGACGCCTTTCTTCTCAGGTCAAGATCACAATTCTGCGGTATTTGATGTCTCTGCTCCAAGCGATGGACTCTGGGGACTTGCTGGTCAACACTCCCGAGACACACTCCATGGTTGCCAAGATCTTCTCCTGGATACGTGATCAAAAGAGTCCTGAACTTAAGAGGGTCAGTGTTTCATACCTGTGGATTTTCTTTGCTTGCACAAGAAATACTTGGAACACCAGGGCGATTCTCTGGAATTTCGAAAAGAGGTGTTATGTAACTTAAAAAAAATGGTGTACGCAGACTTGTCTACCTTGGTAGTTAACACACAATCAAGTGGTGGAACCATCTTTCACCACTATGGTGAAAGGCGTGTTTCGGAGAGGTAACTGGTTACACCAGCATGTAATTGCTGTATAATCATTCTTTAATGGTTTTGCCATATACGACCGGTTTTGTCAATTGTAACAAAACACTCAATGTTTGCAAACATGGCATTATACTGTGCACACTGCAGAATGCTTCCTTTGTGCAAGACTTGAACATGGAAATCAGTCAGCACTTTTCATGGAACAGCTAAACACGTGCTCCTATTTA
The DNA here is from genome assembly GCF_050947875.1 of Dermacentor variabilis. Classification (NCBI taxonomy): domain Eukaryota; kingdom Metazoa; phylum Arthropoda; class Arachnida; order Ixodida; family Ixodidae; genus Dermacentor; species Dermacentor variabilis. The sequence continues at coordinate 40,903,510 of NC_134572.1, forward strand.
TACTCCTACTTATGCGACACTCGTTATACAGTGAAACCTTGTTAAAGCATAGTTGGCCGGAGCTCGGAAAAAGTATGTACTAAGCGATAGGACTGCTTAACCAAAATGACGTGAGGTCGCCCACTTACCTGTCAAAAATGGAACTATGAGAGAGCGTGATGAAAGAGTGCAAAACATGCAGACAAAACTCTGTTATCTTCGTTTGATGCTGCGGTGGGCTAGCAGTGACGACGGCGGCCTCAAACTCGCCTAAGTTACGAGCTAGCTTTTCCGCCAGCCCCTTCTCAGTAAATACCTGCATGAAGCTGACGTAATGCACATCATCTGCCACTGTCGTTAGGTGACACTTTGGCAATAACAGAGGCAACGATTGAAAAGTTGAACCTAGTAGCCGCCGAATTTTCGTGGTCGCAGCAGCACTGCCGAGCAATTTCTCCTTCGCATTCCGAATGCCACACACCGTAGTCAACGGTAGATCCCTCTCGCGGGCCAGTACCGACTTCTTCGTGCCACATTCAGTAGCACAAACAATGTCCAATTTTTCTGATATGCTGAGCACCCGGTTTTTGACCTAGTTTGCACGACGCCACAACATGGGCCATAACGCTCTCCTACTCTTGGAAGGCCCCGAAATGATGTTGATGTTAATGTGGCTTCACCCCTCTAAATGCCCTCTGCATTTGCGCTTGGTAGCCGATCGAATTTCTGAGGCTGGTTGCTCCGCCGGGCCGACGTACCGCCGTGATTTAGCTTCGAAAAGTGGAAATGCTACGTGTTAACTGATACGTATACAATAAGCTGGTATGGTTTATGCGGTTACAAAACGCATTATGTTCAATGGCCTCTGAGTCAGGGATTTGGCTTTACTGCTTCTCAAATGAAACTACTGTTTTAAGCGGGTGCGTTTTAAAGAGGTTTTACGGTCTGCCTGCTCACCCACAAGTGCTGTATGCTTAGTTGTGGTAAAACAGGTATGTGGACCTTTTCCGCTCAATGCAGTTACTTTCTCAAGATTTCCATCAAGTCTGATGTACTGAGCACAGGTGGACGTGAATACCGCAATTGCAACATGTTCTTTAAAGCAGTAATGAAGTTCTTCAGCACATACTGGCTAATAACTAGTACTAGCAACTATTACACAGTTACTGATCTGTTTCTGCTCATTAAACATTACCAGTAAAGATATTTACACTACATTACCTTAAAAATTTCAAGCTCTTAACATTTCAAGCAAGCGGTATAACAGTTGAATGTCATTTCTTCGGAAAGTCGTAAGTCAACATTTTTACAAAGAAAAATAATAGAAAATGTTTGCAAGTACGAACAATTAGAAATAAAACCACCGCAAAAACATACAGGCATACATTTGCGATGCCTATGTTACACATTAGTATCGAGCTGACACTTGCTGTGGTGGCTCGGTTTCTATGGTGTTCTGGTGTTGAGCTCAGGGTCGCAGGTTCAATTTCTGACTGCAGCAGCCACATATTAATCGGGGCAAAAAGCAAAAAATCTTATGTGGTTAGATTTAGGTGCATGTTAGAGAACTAAATCAATTTGGAGCCACCCCACTATGGTGTCCTTTGTAGCAGCAGTGTTGCTTTGGAACATTAAATCCAATCAATCAATCAGTAGTTATCTGAGTCAACTGGCATTTAATATTTTACAATACTATCTGCAACAGACAAGGCACTCCTATTTTTGTTCCATGATTACTTGGGTAGCGATTTCTGAAGCAAGCTTTCGTTAGCTTTTGGCTAAGCCTTTATGCAGTAGAATGCAGTCACTATGGACATTGTTCTTTCAGACAATATTCCATGTGCTTTAGTTTTAGACAGTGCAATGCAAGAACTACCAGCAGTTACATGTTGTAATTTACCTGATGCCTCTCTTCACAGCATGCCCAGGAAGTTATTGTGTCCATATTCAAGCTGAGGCCAGCAGAAATCAATGGGTTACTCAGCAGACTTGACCCTGACAACCAGGTAAACAGTTTTGCATGTCACTCTATATGCTGTCTTTTTATTACCTCATCCTTTTCTTCTTCTTCAACTCTCAGCAACAGCTCATTCATTCACACACATAGGCCCAACCTTGCATTCTTGGAAAGGAGGAAACATATCTGCCCAAATCCATGCAGTTAACTGCATGCACCCCTAAAATGTTTACACATCCCCACAAAATGTTTATCAAAAAGAAAAGTTTGCTCTTTATGTTCAGTTGTCATTAAGCTCTTCCTGCTGCAAGCTGTTGCAGCATGGAGCAGTGCATTGCAGTCAAGTGTTTCCACACTTCAGCAGCTTCGTGGTGGTGCCATGCAGATGATTAAGGAGCTTCTCCAAGGACAGAATTTAAATGTAACCTGCACATTGTACTAAGCTTCACAAATTTCTTGTGTTAACAATGGCGGCGTAAATGCAGTAACAATTTTTAGTCTGCTGTGAGATTATATGTGATGTGTAGCCAAGTTTCTGAACATTTGTCTTTCCTCTCACTTTTCCTGTATTGTGCTAAGCTTGAGGTGCTTGTCACCTTGTACACAGGACAGGTGACTATGTTTGGCGATGTTACAAGTTGTAATTGATGTGGCACTTATTTTCTTCTGCACAGGCTCTTGCTATGGGTCTGATTCAGTCCTACATGCGTGGTCGTACTGATGACAGTGAGCTGCGAACACCTAGTCCTATCACGGCACATGTCCATTCTCCCATCAGCAGTACACCAAAGTAAGTACAGCTCTGCCAAGGCACGAGTAAAGCATCCTTTAAAAAGGTGGTTCAAATGCCCATTCTATTACTGCACTGTGCCCAAACGGCCTCATCTACATAACTGCAACTGCGGCCTACTCTAGGGGCAGCTAAGTGTGTGCAAAAATTCTAAATTTTGAATACAAATTGAATAGTTTCTGCCATTTGAATAAAGTATTAATACTCGAAGTTGTCAAATATTTGTTTCTTTGAGATATATAATAGACAGCAACACTTAGTGGAATCTTGAGATAGAGAGAACGATGGATGTGAAGACTTTCAAATGATTCTGCTGCAGTATAGTTTCGTTTGTTGCACAGGGGCACTGGTTCCTGAGTGATCGCATGGGGCAGATAACTTCTGCTCAGTAGTTTCCAGCCACTATATGAATATATACGAATTCGTTCCAGTTTATTATTTGGCCAGTCTCACAATATTTGCGTCCATTTGATGCAGTCGACTCTTGTTACATCCGACATAATCTGACAAAAAAAGCTTGTTTTATCTGAAGTTCGTAATATCCGAAGTGCCTCACTTCTGAAACTTTAGTCGCGATTTGTAACAACATATTGCAAAAAGTGAGTGACGAACGTCCAAAGTAAAAAACTAACAAAAAGTAAGTGAGTAATGGGAAAAAGCAAGAACTGGCCTGTAGCCCTTCCCCGTACAGACAGGTTGTCCCACAGACTAAAGAAACTGGTTGGCAAGTGTGGCATCCGAGTTGTATTCTCGTCGCCAAACAAAGAAATCTGTGCAGAGAGGTGAACAAATGCACGACAGACGGGAGCAAAAGGCAATGCTGTGGCATTCACCGCATCTCAAGCCATGGAATGCACTGAAAATGTGGTGCAAAAGGTAGTGTCACTCTAGTGACAAATAGGCTATTTGGGACAGACAAGACACTGTTTGAAGTACAGACTTGGGGAAACGCATGCATGCATGCAGCCTCATTACTGCCCCAGGAAGTTTGGCAGCGCACTGCACCAGATGCATGTTTAAGTCCGTTTTAACTGACACTTGAATTCTGGGAAGATCGTCATGCTATTCTGAACTGCAGGCAAGCGTCAGAACTCTTCTATGAGCTTGACAAGGCAACAGGTGGATTTTCTTAGATGCAATTGATTACGATGTCACGTGGTCCACATTTATGACTGCCTTCTTCATGAATTCATTTTTTTTTTCTTCCATGTGTTTTCAAATAAATGCTAGTTGACAGTTTGCACTTCACCTGTTCAGTCTTGTTATTGTGTTCATATTTGCAGTTTTGTTGTCAAAGCTGCGGTTTTTATTGTCAGCAATGGCAGCCAGATTACAATGGGAATGAATGCAAATATTGCTTTGCTCTGAGATTTATTAGTCGTGGAACCTGATCTGTTCAGAAATTGTCCACAACTTGTCATAGCTCATATGCCAATCAATTTACTTGTTTATGTGATCACACTGATCACACAGTTGCACATTACTGGCCATGCAAAGCACATGTTGGTAATTTAGCATTGTCCGTGTGCAACATGTCAGCGCAAGCTATCGACAGGCCATCATAATCTCCAGGAGAGCCTTTGCTGGTTCATCAGAGATATCGCACTTGAGTTTCTTTCATTTTATTCTGCTGATGTCAACCAGTAGGCTTATAGCTAATACCAAATATAATAAACATACATTCATATCTGATGTGTCTTTGTGTTGATGTTCAACACTACTACGTTGCAACTAGTACGTGTTCGTGCATATCCACAGCAGGGGCAGCCGGAGCAGTGGGAGCCGATCAAGCACGCCACTGCAGCGTTCACTGGAAGAGGAGGAGGACAACACTGAAAATCTGAACCCGGATGAGCTGTACAGCTCGCTGCTGCGCCGCACCACGGCCCAGATCCACCGACTGGCGTTGGACCCGGGCCGGGGGATGGACCTGGTGGACTCTGGTGCAACCCCTTCCTCCAGAGGCGCCGAGCTGTTGCTGCCACCATTGGGAGGGGGAAGCTTCAGGCAGCGGCTGGCACCCCAGAACTGGGAGGAGCCGTGCACTTTCTCGCAGCAGCAGCGCCTGACCGGCAGCCGGGAGGCCTCGCCTGTCAAGCGCATGGCGAGCTGGGATTATGTAAGTGCCGCTGAAAGAATGCGAGCTCAATTGCAAGAATCCACGAAGTGAGCATTGCTACCCAGCACAGTAGTTTACTGGCTATGGCATTCTTCTGCTGAACTCGAGGACGCAGATTCAGTAGGGGTGGAATGCAAGAAGGTGTGTGGTTCTTAAACTTAGATGCATGTTAAAGAGAACCCCAGAGGTTCAAAATTAACCTAGAATCCCTCACTACAGCGTGCCTCATAATTAGAACCTGGTTTTGGCTTGTAAGACCCTACAATGTAGTACTTTAACTTGAAACGAGCATCGCTGCCAGCTATACAGTTGAACCTCAATATAATCAGCACGGACATATTGAATTATCAGATATAACGAAGTAATCTAAATCATGGATGAATATAGGCTCGTAGCAAATATAACTTATAACTAGAGTATTTTCACGCTGAATGAGACTCTGTTGTAGGGGAGTTCGACTGTTTACTTTGTGGAACGCTCGCAACTTCATGCACAGTGGTCGAGAGCCTCTACTCTCCTGCATTTCCTGTGCATGTTTCTTATCGGTGTCTGTCGTTTTCCATCAAGTGAGCTGCTGCATCGATTCTGTCATCTCATGTATGGCCGCCTGTTTGTGCTAATGGCTCATAGGCATAAAGCAGTGAGAAATTCATTAGAGAAAATATTTTGACACTGTTTCCAACATTCATGTGCGATCCTTTTTATCTGTTTGAACTTGTAGCAGACACAAGAGCGCTAGGGCAGGGCCATTGTGAGTGCTCCCTTTGGCTGTGCAGTGTTAGAGGTACTGTTTTTGTAGCATAATAAATGCTTAAAGAAATATTTTTATGCTGCTAAATGCTGGTAAAGCTTTTGTGGTTAGTGTTTATACACCCTTGTTGTGTGTAGATTAATTTTTCAATTGACATGTAGGCAATACTGGTTTGTGTGCATGGTGAGATAAAAGGAAGATGCTTGTGTATTATACTTTTATTCCCCACAGATACTGTTACAATAGTACTTCTAACTACTTACAGGTAGTCACAATAAGATGTATTGACCAGTCATATTCTTTTGTTTTGGCAGGATGGTGAAACTGGTATGCATCGAATCAGGCGGACATCACTAGATGGGGGTGTCGGCAAAAATGGTATGACGCTGCGAATTTATGCTTTCAGTTCTCTCTAGATTTGTACCTGGCTGCCCAGCTATGTAGATTTGTTAATCGCTTTGGTTTCTCAATTCTTCCTCCGATGATGATCATGTGCAGGGCAACGTTTGAAAGAATGAACTTTGTTTCTTTCAGAACAAGACACCCTCAACAACATCTTCGCCATACTTCAAAACCCCAACAGCAGGTATGCATTGTTGAACTTAAAGTATTGTAGTTCAAATTTCACATTACATGGTGGTTTGCTATGTTTTATTGAATTGCATTTATTTCCATTTAATAGAGGTGTTTACTTGGACACTCCGTTAGAATTCCATGACGGCATGTTTTGTGCACAAACTAGGGAACAATAACGTGATGAAACAGGCGCACTCGTTAACTTCCAACTAAATTTTATTGGTGGGCAGGGTGAAGTTTATACCCAAGCATGATTGGATGTAGTCGTCTGGTTGGGCTGCTTGTACACCACTGCGCCATTCCAGAAACATTCCTAAGCATTCCAACCAGACAAGAAAAGTTATTAAAGCTGCAGAGAATAATTTTCTTGGGAATCGGCTCTGTCAGTGCTACATCTATTGTGGCTATGACTGCCTTCTTTTGGTCTGTCATGTTCGGTAAATCAAGTTTTTCATACTTCTTTTCCATATGTGCTGGATGTGTTTTCATTGCTTACAATCAACTTGGTAAAATAAAACAAAACACCAATCACAAAAAAAAATTTGGTATGGTTAACGTTTCGGCTCCCATGGGAGCCTCGATAATTCAAAATTGAACGAGCCCAATAATTTGTTCAAATTAAAGGAAGCTTGAATTAAAGGAGGCTAACTGAACAGAGGACTTGCCTGTAGTGGCGCATGTCCACTGAGCTAACACATGAGGGGGAAGTTCCAGCCGATATATTCGCACACATTTACAAATTGGTCAATGTCTGAAAAATTGGGCGGTCCGAAAAAATTAGCGCATGCCTTTTACTGCCCCCAAGGGCTCAAATCATCACAGGAACGTCCGAAACAGCTCTAAAGGCCTGCCACTACACTTGTTAGATGTATTGGTGCTCGTACAGTGGTAGGAGACGGCGGGTGCACGCATGTATAATTAAAGGAAATGCCATGTCCCGTGACAATTGCCTCTTTGTAACTTTTGGTATGCTTCACCGCATAACAATGCTGTATTGGGGCGAAGCTGACTTCGGGAATCTGCATTCTGCAATGCGCTATGCTTCCCTCGCTCCGAAGCCATTGGCAAGGATTACAAAGGCGGAGTCGGCGCCATTGCTAACAGCGGTGAATTGTTTCAATGAAAAACACTGCACCGAATAGCAAGAAGCTTGGTAGTGAACGTCGAAGTAGCTAGGCCTAGCATTGCCGCAGTGTGGCTATGGCTGCCAGCGAATCTGCGTGTGAATGCGCTGGCCCAAGGCAGCGATATAATCAAAAAGGCGGTGGTGATGGCTTCGATTAATGCTGTTTCGGACTTGCGGTCAAGACATAAAGTCCGGAAAATCGGACGGCGAAGGTTTTTTGCATCTGTAATTTTAGACGTTCTTATACATTGACTCTATGGTGTACATGGCAGTTTCACGAAGACATCCGAATTATCAGGAATGTCTGAAAAATTAGGTGTCTGGAAAATTGGTTGTTGGCTGTACAGGACAGCCATCACTAACAGAAGTAATCATTTATACATGCCTGCACGCGCCTGCACACAAATTTTTGCCATGGGTATTTTTTTTTTTTTTTCCTTTGCGCGGCATTGAGGGGTCTCTCCTAAGCTCTTCCTCTATGGCGGCATCAGAAAAATGCAGGCCGGAGGCGCAGCCGCTTGATTTGGCGTGCTGCTGAGAGCATTGCCGGAGTGCAATATGCTCGAATTAACTGTCGCAAATGCTTGCGCATTTGAATTACCGGACTTTTTCACCCATTCCATGGAATGCACATAACTTTGATGGGACCATAGTGTCAGTTCGAATAAACCTACTGCCAGTTTGAAAGTACCCTACTCTTGCTAAATGAACTCTTTTAAAATGAAGTGAACTTCGTTTTCACATCTTATTTAATATTACTGTTCATCACTTAATGCCTCCACCTTCTTATGTGCCTCTGTCTTTGGATTCCACGAGGCTAATATGCTTCAATTACCGAAGCCAGCTGTCTATTATGATTAGACACAGCCTTCTCCTGTTGTTGTTGTTGTTGTTGTTGTTGTTGTTTTTTTCAATGTCTGCCCAGTGAAACGAAAGCTAGAGCTCACTTAGAAGGAGACACTTTCTCGGTAGTTGGTCACAGTTTGACACATAGTTGGAGTCATGTCAACTTCCCTTCATCACAACTCATGCAGAAGCAAACGAACAGTGCCCTGCAAAAGTTGTCCATGCTCCAGCAACAATAGGTTGCTGTTCACCAATACGATCACCAATTCCAATTCCAATCACCAATTCACCAATACGATCAGTTCGACTCGCAATCACCCAGTTCGACTTCTTGGTTGATTTGATCCCGACCGCAGGTCGGAGCCGACACCCATGTGTTTCTGTAGGGTCACACTGTTGTTATTTTGATACTAAAATTGGCCTTCAGTGGATAATTCGAACTAGACCAGTCGGCATGCACCATGCCCGACTCCTATGGTATCTGTCTCCGCAGAGCTTCGGGGAATGTGTTGAACACATGTCCATCTCCTGACGAAAACGACTATTGCAGCCTGTGCTAGGAAGATTTTCAAGCAACAGTAGCTTACAATTTCTAATTATGGTGTCTTCCTGATTCTAACATGGCGTTTTCTTTTCCAAAATAAATAGGCCAAAAACCACTTCGCGGTGTTAGTATGCTTTTCCGTGCAACACGGGTGCATTACGGCGAAGCCAATTTAAAAAAAAAAAGAGCCATGACTGTGCAACACATAATTTAGACCCTTTTCCATTTTCCCTGCTAAGAAATTGGGTGCTCACTGGATTTCTACTTTGTTTGGGAGCTTTAGTGTTATCTCTACATTATTTTTTACATTGGATGCATGGAAGTTTGGTTCGGGGGCGTGTTAGAATTAGACAAATGATGCTAAATCAATCAGCAGTGTACTGACATTTTTCTGCATCTTGTTTAAAGAGGCCCTGAACAATCGTCCCTTTTTTTTAAGCCTCCAAAATGCCTTGGAACGAGTACGCTACCTTCCAGGATTATATTGTCGAAATAATCTTTCAAAAAGACCTAGTATGAGCAGTGTACATAGGAGTGGAATAATTAAGTTTCCCATTCGCCCTCAACATCTTCTGCTCTGAAGGAGCGGGGCCATGCCTGTGGCAGTAGAGTGGCAGTGCCATTATGGCGAGAGGGCTCATCGTGGCATCCTGCGGCAGCCACAGTATTTACGCTACGCAGCAGACGCAGCCATGCGCAACTCTATGGCATGGCTGGAGTGCGCACTTGCTTGCTCCTGTCTGGTCGTGAATCTGGTGCAGACTGCCTTCGTCCTGCATGTGCAGTAGGCAAATCCAGATTGCACATTTTTTAAGAGCTGTGTCCAATGGCTCAATGCAGAGCATGTCTAGCCAGGAGTGCCCCGACAAGCATTGTGGCCTAAGTGTCATTCCTACTTGGGCAGGTGCAGCCGAGCATGAGCAGACGATAGTATACTTCTTTTTGGAAGTGCATAATCCTTATTGAAATGGAAGCAGATTTTTTCTACATTCAGCCTACATTCTAGTACACTCTAATCCAGCCTGTTTCATTCACTACATCAACTGTTATACACAACAGTAAGAGGAAGTGCACCGATTGAAATGTGTTTATTGGTTGATCTTAACTATCAGCCAGTGGCAGTGTTCTATGGGAATCTGCCCGCTGATATTAAGGATCAGCCGCAGGCAGCCCAAAGAGGTGAAGAGAAGGCCTCTAGGTGAATGGGTGAAGAGAAGGCCTCTGGAAAAAAGTGTTTGAGAAAATGGTCACTTTGCACACTGCTTGTGAGCCTCGCGTGCCGTACATGAGTGCAAAATTTGGCTGAGATATTCAGAGCAGTGTATGCTATCCACAAAGTGGATTTTTTTTACCAAGCCTGAAGGGTGGTTCAGGGCCCCTTTAATTCTACCCACCGACTATTTCAATCAGTTTCATTGGTCCAGTTAAGGTCAAATTAATGGAAGCTGACTGTATAAGATGTATTAGAAGTTAACACCACTGCAGCAGACTGCTGCGCCCAGTGCATTATGGAGTGAACGGTCAATAGTGATTTAAAACTATAGGTAAATAGACTATCGATAGGATTTATAGTCTAAATGTTAACATTGATAGTGCTATCAATATTATTTTAAAGGTTAACTATGAAACTATTGATGGTATCAAAGTATTATAGCTAGTATTACTGGCGTGCACTCCAGCCAGCCAGAGCGCTATAATTGTTGCTGCTATATACATAGCACACAGTTCGAGACATGCAGGGAAACATTGCTAAGACTATGTTTCAGTGTTGTGTACATAGTGTGATCTTGCATTAATGATATTTAGATAAATACTCAACTATCAATAGTATAGATAGTACCATCAATAGTTTTGCATCACTACTGGGCAGGCATCGTAAACATACAAATGTGAAGCCATGAACAGAGCAAAATAATTAAATTTTGAAGCCATAACTTTAAATCTGTGCATTATACCACATCACATACATGCAGCTTTCTTCTGCAAAAAAAAAATTTCATTCCGATCTGGTAAGTGAGGTACTTTACAGATTAGTACAAATAGTTATGCATTTCTGAAATGTCAGTTTTGAAAGTTAGATTTCTTGTGCAATTTGTGGCCTCCTAGGACCGGCTGCACCCTTAAGGATGAGATATAAATTTTCTATGTAAATGTGCAAAACACATTGAGAATAAGCATAATCACCGAAAAAAAAAATATTTCGCAGAAACTTCTACAACAATAGGACAGAAACACCAGGCAGAAAACTGGAAGTGGGCTGCACCCCAAATCACCCATGGCTTCATTGGGAATTTGTACAGACTGCTCTAGTCATATGTGAACCACGGGTGTACATTTCATTTGCTTTACATCACGTGTGACACTACTGCAGCTGGAGATGTTGCATATGTCTCCTCTGAACATGCTTTCAAAAGCCAGTTGCGTGCCAAACTTGTTTTTCCTATTCCTGTATTCCTGCTACAAACCAAAAAATGACACTTGCTGCCAGTCATTCAGTGTTGGCCAGTAACATTTAGCCAGACACTTCGTACTCAATACCGAAACTCTACAAGAAAAAAAAAAGAATTTCCGTTATGCTGCCTTTGGGCAACGCTCATCAATAAAGCGTTGAAAAAGTGGCAGCAAGTTATGCCTCATAACTTGTCAGTGATGTCAGATACACTAAAAGCCAACTACTGCCATCTTTTCATGTTACCTGCATGAATTGCACAAAAAACAAAGCGTCTGGTATAAAAGATCATGACATGCGCACTCCAGGAACACTATTTCACTAAGCACAATGCTATCTGTTCTAAAGAGTGGGCTGTGCTTAAGACTTTTGCAAGTGCACAAGCGCGTCTGTGTTGCCATCTTCGGGCTTCGTTCTGATCAGCACTGTTTGCCACTGCAGGACGGAGCATCGCAAGCAGGCCTTGTCAGAGCTCATGCCCCTCACTAAGGATGGCTCACCAGAGCTGTGGGATGAGAACTTCAGGAACGTGTTACGGTGCCTTGTGGAGAATCTCGAAGAACAAGTGGTGAGGATGTTTCCTATACGCATAGGTCGACACAATAATTGGATACTCACACTTGCCAGTAGTTTTGCGGGCAATATACTTCATGTTTACTTGCACTCATCAACACACTTTCACACTCCAACGCATGCTTACACGTACTCACCAACAATAACTCGTATTCTTACTCACTTTCATTCACACTGAGCAGCACTCACTAATGTACACCTTTGCACTTTTTAATAACATTGAGCGAGCATCGACCACATGGCGTTTCAGCTGCCTTGTAGCGGTGTGGGACACTCCTGAAGTGAACAGCACACCAAAATATATTCAAACTGCAAATCGTCTTCCGCGCCCGCGCATACTCTTGCTGATCCCACTGCCCCTCGCTGCTACAAGGCTGCTGAAATTCCGTGCGGGCAGTGTAGCATGTGTCTCCGCTTGTACTCCGGCAGCACATGACACAGTCGCATGCGTCCTATCTTGGAGACAATCTGCGGTGGGTGTAAAGGCTAAGCAGGCAAAGGAGGCTGATGGCGTCATCTGCGCTGTGTTTGCGCACCTAGTTTGCATTGAAGCGAGAGGCAGCACGAAAGGGAATTCACTTGCCACTGCTGCTACTCTTCTTCAAGCCAGCATTCTGACATGTGTCCGTTATCATTGAGTGAGATGTGTTCATGTTTGCATGTGCTTATGACACCGTGATTGTTAGTTTAGTTAGTAAGGGAATGTTTATGCAGTCAAACCTCGATATATCAAACACGGATATATCGTATTATTGCATATATCGAACACTTTCTATATCACCAAGAAAATGGCATGGATCTTAAATTTTTTATTTCGAACAGGGTCGGACGTAAAATGGATATATCAAACCCCGCCACCCTAGACCACGTGCGCTCTGTTAATAGGTGGTGAGCTTTCCTGCAACATGCTCGAAGATAGTGGTGGCGCGATGGGCATTCCTGACTGCTAAGCACTATACCGTAGCTGCACACATCCATCGCGTCAAGGACACCATTTGAACGTAGCAGCGTACACACGCGGTGGCTTGGCTACTTCGATGTCAACGACAGATTGCATTTGTCTGCGCCTGCCACAACTCACTAGAAGTGGCGGTTCGTATCCACAAAGACGCGTGACAGCGTTCGCTAACTGGGCTCGCTCGTAGATGCCTTGGCACACACCACTTAAGGGGGGGATGTGGCCCTCAAAAACCAAAAAACCGCAAAAAAGTCTATTTTTGAAAAACAATATTTTTTGGTTGTATGTCTCATAAACTACTTGTTCTGTAATTATCAGCAACTAACTCAACCGCAAAGTAAAAAAAACGCTACTTTTGAGGCCACCGTGGCCCACAAAGCACGCGAAAATGCCGAAATGAAGTCAAACTTCGCGTGCGCGCCATTCCCAGCCCATGTGGCCTACCCGCGTCATCTTGGTGCCGTTTTGACCGTGAATTCTTTCTCTGTTTGGCCGCCTTGCAAAATGGCATTGTCAGCACGGTTGAGGTGCTATTGGCATTTTCCTGCGATGTGATGCGGAGCGCTGGTTGGCCAGAGCAGCGCATTCAAATCCCGCGAGCTAAAGCGCGCCTACCATTGGCTGCTGCGGCAGCGCCGGCACCGGCGGCTGCTCCCTTTGATGCCGCGCCAACCGCGCTCGTGTCGTCGTTGCCCCTTGCATCGTCAGCCTCAACAGACACCTGCTTGCAAGCTGCTCATCGCCTTGCGCTATCTGTTAGATTATTGTCTCAGCTTTTCTTTTTTCCGCTAGTTCTTTGCTGCACACGATGCCAGCAATGAAGCCCAAGACAGTACAGATGTTCAGTGCGCAAAAGCGCGATATGCGACTTGTACGAGCATTGAACTTCCGATCTTCCGCAGCGAGTGCAGACTGCGTAGACGCTTTCAGTGGCGGAATTGTGCTGTTGGCTGTCACCAGTCGAAAATCTGACACATTGAATGTGCCTGGAGCTGCAAAAGCTAATTAGAAGCTCTGCAGGAGCTTTCTAATAAAAAACGTGTTCAACTTTAAGGCCCGTTTTCTTGGAATGAATTTTTTCGCTAGTAGTGCTGGGGAAAGTGATATCTCAAGAACCGCTCTTAGATTAGTGCGCCGTTTTTTTATTCTGTTCCTGAATGACTGCCAGGGGGTAACAAGCTTTTTTTTTTGAGAGCTGGTGCGGTTAACTTATATTAAGCAATTCATTTTTGATGAATGGTCATTGCTGGCTACATCAAATTCAAAGTTGTGTTAAAATTTTTTGGAGGGGAAATTAAAGAAAAGGGCTTTGTAGCCCCCTGGGATATCTATCAAAGGATGATCACGGGGAATTTCAGCTTCCTACAATGTCCTGGCATTTCTCCAGGCTCTTCCTCAGGCATATACATGAACCACGTAGTTAGACCTCAATAACTGGAGCTAATAAACACATCTTCATGAAACTTTGCAGGTTCTCATAGGTGGTGTGAATATACCCTGAAAGTTTCATCCGGATATCTTAAAGAATAAAAAGTTCGGTCTCCAGGGTAGCCTCCTCCCTTAAGGGGGGACATTGGTTTTAGAGCAAAAAAATTGCGAAAGAAAATCAATATTTCGAAAACATTCTTTTCAGAGCTTCCAACTATTATTCTACCACTTTGCCAAATTTTCCCATTCTAAATCAATATTTTAGCTGTAAAATGTTTTTCTCAAAATCTTTTGTTTTTTAAACTTGTCAAAGCGATATCTCTGTCTTCAGGGCACATAGAACGATAATTTTAACAGCAGCATGTAGCTACATGTATGTACTACACAATGCTAGAAGATTTTTTTTATTTCATTTTTGTAAATTTTAAAATCCGGCTACTAATTGGACCACATTATTGCCATGTATGGAGATTGAACTTCAAAATGCTGAAAAATTGGTAATGCCTGCAATATAAAAGAAAGTTGTCGTACAGTTCTGTTGTGCTTACACTTTGTAGTATACAGCCATACGTCTTTATAAACATTCTGGCTGATACTCTTCTTACACTTGTTGTTCAGATAAACAATAGGTGATTAATTTTTATTATATCTGGAACCACTCAGTGAATTTAAAAAGTAATTATATTTTTGAAATCAGCATGAAGAACTGTCTGGGTGACAATTATTAAATTTAGTCAAAAATAAAATAAAAAGTTTATGAGCACCTCTTTCCCCCTTAATAGTACTTTGTTACTGATAGTGTTTCAAACTTCTTCGATTGATGGACGTGGAGAAGGATGTGCAGTGCTTTCAGCCAAATAGATAAATACTTTGTGTGAACCTTTAAGTAAGTATTCACTGCGTCGCGATTGAGGTGCGATTGGGGATCGTTGTTTGGAGCACGCATTCGGTTGCGCTGTGCGCGATTGACCTAGACCACGCCAACTTTGCGCTGTTAATGAAGTTGGTGCGGCGTATGCTAATTGTGTGCGGCACAATCAACCGCGTGCTCCCGGCTGATGAAGTCGACGCGACCTAGGCCAGTTGCATACGGCGCAACAGAACACGCGCTCCGATAAACAATCCCCAATCGCTCCCTTGGTTCGTCGATCGATTTGCAGTTTTTGATGCCTCTTTTACGTGATTTTATATATCGAATCCATTGAACTATTTCGTGATCACCGCGCTGTTTGATATATCGAGGTTCGACTGTAGCACTTTATACAGCTAATAAAGCTGCTAACCCTTTGCATATAGCTGTCTAGTAATTTGCTGTTGCAATCAATGCTTCAACTTTCGGGCGAAACTGCAACATTTGTTAAATTATTTCAGCTTTGCACTATATGGAGGCAGAAGACATTAATACAATGAGACATGAGCACTCTATTCTGTCATACTTGCCTCTCGTTGTTCTTTGTATTATGCACTGTTGTAATTATGAACTAATACCATCTTGCCTGGTTTACTGTTGACCTTTTGTGTTGTTCACAGGTGCCTGTAAAAGTGGCTGCTTTAAGAGCCTTGGCTGAATTGTTGAAGAGGCAGCCGCAACATTTCCACAATTATGCTGAGCTCACCTTGATCAAGATCTTCGGAACATTCAAGCAACCTGAGAGAGAGGTTTGTTGCCACTACTTTTATATTCTGAGAAAATAGTGAAGTTAACTGTAATGGGATGAAATCAACCTTATATTTCAAAGTCCCAGTGAAAAGCTTGCCTTGACATAGATATAAGTTAACAAGTGTTGGTCTTTATACTATATAAGACAACTTCTGTTTTCGTTGTCTCTACCTAAGCATGAGTTTATATAGTAGTGTCACTCCAGGATCCAGCACTCTTTACTAGTGCATAACAGCTTCACGTCATTCAATTGAGCACTCTATTTAGCCAACATTTACTCCTTCATTCAACTGTAATGTGTATTATTGGGTGCTCACATCTGCATTTCATACTACCATGGTTTTTAATTGTTCACATCACACGTGTGGTGTATGTTCATGTTTGAAACATGGGCACACCGCAAACATATTGGCAGCACCAAGGAAGTATGCATCATTGAGTTCAAAATGCAAGTGCATTAGCTTGCGTACGCAAGTATCAATTTGTAAAAACTCTCAAACGTGAAGCTCACATGAAAGTAAGAATCATTAATATGTAAGGAGGCATAGATTGGTAGCTGTCCTTGCAGGTCATTGCAATGCGCATTGAAAATTCATCAATAGTTCAAGTATTTTGTTGGAAAGTGTGCTTCAAAATGTGAAAGACATGCGCTCGGGCCCTCTAGCCAAGCTTTTTGGTCTGTACATTTGCAGACATAAATGGTTGTGAAGTGCTATCCACAATCGAAGCATAGAAACAAGTAAAATAACGTGGACACATGACGAGACCTGCAGCCAACTTAAGCAAGCCTTCGAATTCTGGCGAGGCCTCAGTGAATATTATTCTACCGTGTAAAGTGATGCCTGGGGTCCCAGCTTACCATTCCTAATGCATGTTTGTCATGTTTATGCACAGGTGAGCCGTGCTGCAGAGCTGTGTTCTATGGAGGCTGCTGCTGCGCTACCCCCCGAGCAAACAATGCGGCTCCTGCACTCGCTCATCGGGGAGTCAGATGACCAAGACGTTGTCATCGCTGCAATCAAGGTCATGTCCCGAGTGAGTATCAGTTTCTGTTTTGTGCAGAGACTTCAGTGTCTTTCTTGTTGCTCGGTGTCTGTGCTTGTTCAGTACATAACTTTAAAACTGACTTTTCTATAAGGATCTTGTGTCTGATAGTATGCATTCCAGGGCACAGCCAAAACAAGTGTCAAGTTTTGATGCCATTCACAGCATAGTGTGAGTGTCTGACCTGACTTCTTGCGGCATTCCATGACGGGAAAAGATGGATTTGAGAGTGTCGATGACTCCCTGAGCTGTCGTGCTCCTCAGGGTCACCACCTCAGGAAACCTTCAGTAATAGTCCACCACCAGGATGAACGTCTGGCCGTTGAGGTGGAACAAGCCCATTCAGAGGAATTCCCAGGTACGACCAGGTAGGGCCGCGGGGAGCAGGGGCTCGGCAAAGTTCACGGGGGTGGAAGCGCACTGTTCGCAGTTGGTGACAAGAGAGGCGATGTCTGCCAAGGTACCGGGCCACCAAACTGACTTCCGAGCTAGGGCTTTGGTCCTATTGATGCCCTGGTGACCTTCGTGCAACAGCGTCAAGACTGCTGGTCGAAGAGACGATGGGATGACTATCTGGGCGCCTTTCAGCAGAACACCGTCGCAGACAGAGAGCTTGTCTGCCGCAGAGGTGTACTTTGAGAGGTGCAGTGGTATCTTGGACTTTTGTGGCCAACCATGCTGGCAGTAGGAGGCCAGAGCCTTGCATTCACCATCGGACTCTTGTGCCTGTCACACGTCTTTAGGGCTGAGTAGCAAGACTTCCGATGTGCAGCCCACTACCTTTGCTGCAAAAAGTTCCATAGTGTCTAGGGGAGTGGATGGCTTGTGGGTGATGCGCGACAAAGTATCAGCCGTGGCTAGCAGCTTTCCTGGCACGTGCAGCATACAGAACTGGTATCGCATGGTCTTCAGCCGTAATCTCTGAATACGAGGCGGCAACATGTCCAGTTCCATCTTGTCCAGAAGTGAAACGAGTTGCAGGTGGTCACTCTCGACGTCGAACCTTTGGATAGCCCACGTCGTTGCCAAAGCTTCTTTTTCGGTCTGGCTGTAACGCTGCTCAATCTCGGTCATTGACCTCGAAGCAAACGTGACTGGGCGGCACTCTCCTGAGGGTTGCGTCTGTAGCAAAACTGTGCTGAGTCCGAATAAGCTTGCGTCTACGGACACTGTAGTGGCGTACGATGGGTGGCACTTGGCCATGTACCTGTCTGACCTCAAGAGTTCCTTGATTTTTTCGAATGCTGCCTTTTGCTCTTGCTGCCAAACCCAACTCGCAGACTTGTGCAGTATGAGATGTGTGGCAAGAATCTGGCAAGATGATTCACCATTCCTAGCACTCTTCTAATGCTGGCGACGTCCATTGGAGCTTCCATGGCTTTGACTGCTTCAACCTTGCACGAATCAGGCCTGATGCACTGTGCTGAGATGACGACTCCGAGGAAGGAGACGTCGGGTACCCGAAAATGACATTTGTCCTGGTTTAATGTGATACCTGCTTTTGCAAGGTGAGATAGCACCTGGTTCATGTTTCTGGCGGATGTGTCCGAAAACCAGAATATCATCTATCATATTGGCGACTCCTTCTTGGCCCTCCAGAATTCTTGCCATCTGTTTTTGGAAGTACTCTGACGTGGAGGTGATGCCAAAGGGGAGCCGGCAGAAGCAGTATTGGCCACGGGGGGTGATGAACATCGTAAACTCTTGGGAATCTTTAGAGAGCTTCACCTGGTGGAACCTTGCAGTCTCATCCAGCTTTGAAAAAACTGTTGCATAGCTGAGGAGACCAAGGACTTGCTCGACAGCAGGTAGACTGTCGTTCCCGGAGGACGACCTTGTTCAGTTGAGTCAATTCGACGCAGAGCCGGTAGGAACCATCGTCTTTCCGGACAACGACAAGACCCGAGCACTATGGTGTTAGCTTGTCAACCCTGCGGATCACGCCTGCGCTTTCCAATTTGTCCAGCTCACGGCGGACAATCTCGAGCAGCGGGATGGGGATCCTGCGAGGGACGCTTAGCGAGAAAGGTACGGCATCTGGTTTCAACCAGATATTGTACTCGTCTCTGAGAGTGCCCAATCCATTGAAGAGCTCGGCATGCAGCGTTGCTTTTGAAGTCTTGAGTTGATCTAGAAATCAAACTACTTGGAAGGCTTGCAGCGCTGGCAGTCCCAGAAGAGGCACAGTGAGAGACTGGATCACGTAGAGGCACTGACAGCTTGTTTTC
Source organism: Dermacentor variabilis (assembly GCF_050947875.1). Taxonomy (NCBI): domain Eukaryota; kingdom Metazoa; phylum Arthropoda; class Arachnida; order Ixodida; family Ixodidae; genus Dermacentor; species Dermacentor variabilis. Next base: position 40,922,538 of record NC_134572.1, read on the forward strand.
CCTTGCCACCAAAGTCGTGCCAAATACGAGCCCAGTACGCGCAGTGACTGTCCTCCTGGGTCAGTGAGCAGCGTGTGGACTTGGTCGAGTTTGGCAGGCAACGTAGGAAAGTCGCTGGGAACGGCAGATACTTCAGCCCAGAAGTCAACCTTGAATTGCTCTGTGTAGTCGTCAATGGTGACGTCGACGAACTTTGCCGTGGCAGGCATCCCGACGGCATGCAGGTGAATGGAGCTGAGCTTGTTCTGTTTGAACTTCCGCGAACGGCACACTTCGGCAAAGTGGCCTTTCTTCTTGCAGAAGTTGCACGCAGAGCGTCGGGCCGGGCAGTCTGAACGTCGATGACGCGCGCGGCCGCAGAATTCACATGTGGACGGCTTGCGTGAGTGCTCTGCTTGTGGCTGCGGCGAACGAGGCTTAGCTCCAGAGTGACGACGAGAGGGGAACTTGTTAGCTTTTGTGACGTCAAGGTTGAGCTCGCGGGAGTGCTCGGTGAGGTTCTGGGGCAACGCATTTTCCCTGTTGGCATCTTTGGATTGACGGGCCTGTGTCCAAGCGTCCTGGAGTGTCAACTTCGCGTTACGGCACAGCTGGTCTGAGAGACAGGAGTCGCGGAGGCCGACGACGAACCGGTCTCGTACGAGCCTTTGCTCGACAGCAGCAGACGGATAGTTACAGCTCTTAACCATCCTGCACAATTCTGCGTGGTACGTGTCGACGCTTTCGAGTAGCTGAACACGTCTGTGGAACCGCGACGACTCGTAAAGCTCGTTTGCCGTGTGCACGAAGTACTCAGTGAAGCGGGCAGCAACAGCTTGGTATGAAGTGAGCGACTGGAAGTTGAATGAGAATGTCTCGAGAACTGGACGGGCCTCCGGGCCCATGCAGTACAGTAGCGATCGTACCTGCATGTCTTCCGACGCTTGTGTCAGTCCTGAAACTGCTGTGTAGTCTTTGTAGCGGCTGAGCCATGTCGCCCACGTGGGCGGGTTTGCGAAGTCAAATGGTGCCTGTGGCTGGAAATTGACGCTGTACAGTTTCGGCGGCTCGCCGGTCTCGAGGGACATCTTCGTGCCTTCTTATCGGGGTAAGGGCCAAGGCAGGGGGTATTATCCATTCCCTTCTGACACCATGTCGCGCGGTTAATGCCGCGGGGGCATGGGCACCCAAGGACGGACTGACATGTACCGTATTTACATGATTGTAAGTCGACCACTTTTTTAAAATTTGAAAGTCTGAAGTTGGGGGTTCGACTTACAATCGAAACCAAAACATGGCCCCGCCAAAAAAAAGCGATACCAACGAGAGCTACAACGTAGTTACAATTTTATGTTTACTCTATGGCCCTACCCATATCTTTTTGCTATCCCGCGTGTTTGTTCGCTTTTCGGAAGGGTTTTTCAACATTTTTGAGAGTCTTACAGTGGATGCAACACTCATGGGGGGGTGTCAATAGTTGATGGAAGCTCCGCTGTTCCCATTTGCGGCGGCACCCTCAGAACGGCGGCGCTTGCGGGGAGTATCGGCAGTTCATGGAAGAGCAGACACCGCTCGCGGGTTTCTTTCTCTGTTTAAAGGCATTGGTATTGGTTTGACCAACTTTTTGACGCGCTCCACTTGACTGCCGGCTACGTGCTACTTCTATGCTTCCCCAGTCGTCATGAGTGCTGCAGGCTCACTAATCGTTCGGCACTCGTTCACAGCAGCGTTCAAGAGGGCTGCAATCCTTTCGCCGAAGAAACAAATCACTGCGCAGCGGGCCGCAATTTCGATGTTTCTAAACGGGTGGTGCGAGAGTGGCGACTGCAGCGAAGCGAAATTTTCACCCTGTGGCGGCAAGTGAGAAATTTCCCACGTGCCTAAGTCTGGACGCTTTCCGGAGCTGTAGGCTAAGCTTGCGGCGTACATCACTGAAATGCGTGATCGGTCCCTGCCATTCTGATAAATAAATTCTGATAAGTGTGACAAAGCCGCTGCTGGCGTTGCCGAAGTTTGGACTGAGCTGTCAGAATTTCTGGAAGCTGTTGAGAAATCAACAGTCGACGAGTTTGTGAGTGCAGATGATGGTGTCGCGACCACAGGAGAGCCTGAAAACAAAGACTACATTGCCAACATCATACCGAGCACAAGTGAAAGTGGGCACAACGAAGAAAGCAGCGACAGTCCTTTGCCCACGTCGTCCGAGGTGATTGGTGCACTCACACTAGTCCGATGCTTCTGCGCGAGTGTGGAAGGTTGCAGCCTCAGCTGCTCCAACTCCTTAGACAATGTGGAGGAGTGCGTGCATTGCAGGCAGCAAAACTGCCCAAGCAGAAGAAAATACAGGACTATTTCATGCAAAACTAAGCTGTTTCATCAATAAAGCGATCTTATAAATGGTATGTGCTTTTATGTCATCAAGGTCTTTAGCAGGCTTTTATAGAACTATGCTCTATATCGAACTGATAGGCGTTTTTTTTTTTGCGCGTTAGATATAGCCGGATTCAACTGTATCATTAGGGGAGACGCAGGTAACAGTAACCCCGCACCATACCATGAGCACCACCCACGGCATTGTCTCGGATGATGATTTACTCGAACTGACTGAGTCTGAACTTTTGGAGGGCTTCAGTAAGCAGAATGCTACCATATCAGAAGAATTAAGATAAGGTGGAACAGCAAAGAAATCGTGACCAAGCACCTGATACTCTCCTTTGGCTCAAGTGTCCTGCCCGAGTCCATCGAGGCCGGGTACATCAAGCTTCGCGTTAGGCCATAAGTGCCAAATCCCTCCAATGTTTTAAACACTAGCATTTCGGCCACAGTTCAGAGCTGCCAAACTTGTGCGAAATGCAATGCCCATGAACATGCCTCTGAATCTTGCGAGGACTCTCCCCACTGTGTAAACTGTGATGGGAGCGTTTTACTCCGGCAGCCAGCAACTGTGCATTGCGCGTCTGCGGTGCACCCTATCTTCAAAGCGATCTGCATTGGGGACTGAGTTGATGGTAGCTCATGCCTTTGTGCGTGCTGTGTTCTCGTCGCCCAGTTTGTGTTGAAAATAATGTTTGCATGTTTATACGGCCGGTGAAACTACTATCCTTACTTCGTGTAGTTGTCTACACATTTGCTATCGCAATCGATGGTTGCTATCGAATGATTAATCGTCGACTCATACATTTCCTTGAACTGAACAATACGCTTGATCCCTATCAGTGTGGCCTCAGAGAAGGGCAGTCCACAACTGGTCATCTTGTGTGCATTGAAGGAAATATCCGTGATGCATTGTACATAAACATTTTTTCTTATCGACATTCCTCGATATGGAGAAGGCGTATGACACAACTTGGCGTTCCGGGATCTTGCGAGACTTGTTGGGAATGGGCGTACGTGGAACTATGTTAAATATACTAGAAAGCTATATGTCCAATTGTACCTTCCGCGTGAAAATAGGCAACATATTGTCGTGACCTTTCATACAAGAAATTAGTGTACCCCAAGGAGGCATGCTTAGCTGCACACTCTTTATCGTGAAGATGAACACGCTTTGTGCTTCATTACAACCGGCCATTTTTTATGTCTACGTAGACCACATACACATAGGTTTAAAATCCTGCAACCTTGCAGTGTGCGAGACGCAAGTACAACAGGGCTTGAACAAAGTGTTCAAATGGGCAGATAAAAATAGATTTAATGTGAACCCCAACAAAAGTTCTTGTGTGCTTTTCACAAGAAAGGGCTCACTGCAGATCCCAATATCGAAATGTATGGGCAACAAATACCTGTGAATAAAGAGCATAAGTTCTTAGGCATTATACTTGACTCTAACCTAACTTTTATTCCACACATAAAATATCTCAAGGTGGAATGCTTAACAACAATGAACTTACTGAAAATTTTATCCCACACAACATGGGGCAGCGATAGGAAGTGTTTAATGAATCTTTACAGGGGCCTCATTCGATCATGATTGGGCTATGGTGCCACGATTTTGCCGCGCCGAGCGCGCTAAAGAGGCCGAATCCCGTCTACCATCTGGGTATCCGGCTGGCTGTTGGCACTTTGAGAACAAGTCCCATTGAAAGTTTATCCGTAGAATCAAATGAGTGATCACTCCACCTGCGGAGAGCATACATCAGCCTAACATATATTCTGAAAAGTCCATTCTTATCATCAACATCCGTGTTCTAATACTGCACGCTTTCGTAATTGTTGTTCTGTAAGACAGCCTTTTTCACTGCATTTAAGGGAGCTTAGCGTTGAAGTGAATGTCCCACTCCTCGAACATGCCTCCAGCTAAGCCGCTACCACCTTGGGAGTGGCAGCTGATAGAATGTGACGTATCTTTTCTACAAATTACAAAGCATGCTCCAGAGATCGAAATCTGAACGCATTTCTTTGAACTCCAGTACAAGCACTCCTGCACACAGTTCTACAAAGACGCATCGAAGTCACATGCCGGGGTGTCCTATGCAGCCGTCGGACCGTCCTTCTCAGAATCTGGGGCAGTGCACCCGGAAACAAGTATCTTTATGGCTGAGGCCCATGCTCTGCTGTTGGCTGTGATGCATATAAGGAAATCAAAACTCCAAAAAGCGGTTATATGTACAGACTCTGCAAGTGTCATGCAGGCCTTGATGTCATTCTGCAAGCACAAAAATCCAGTACTTAAATGAGCTCTTATTTTATCCTGTGTAAAGCATATATATCTAACCAGCATGTCATATGCCAGGCGCCTGGCCATAGGAGCATTGAGGGTAATGTTCTGTCAGACAAGATGGCCATGTCAATTGCATCACAAGCTATTAATCCTACCGCTGCTGTCCCTGTGACAGATCTGAGGCCTTTCTTACGAAGGAAACTGCAAAACCACTGGCAACGATTTCAGGACACGGAAACAAATAAGCTACACTTAATAAAGCCAGTTAGGTTTTTGGCCCTCCGCAACAAACTCACGCTTAGCAAATGTCCTATTCTGTCGTATCAGAATAGGACACTCATTTGGCACCCATAATTTTCTACTCGCTGGAAATGAACCTCCAACCTCTGATAGATGCAGGGAGGGGCTGACCGTCCTCCACGTCCTCCTGGAGTGTCAGGAAGCTGGGAGACATTTTCCTGTGGAATACCGGCAGCACATCCCTCTTCATCATGTCGTGTTTCTCGGTCCAGAACCGTCTTTTGATACTAATACAGTCCTAGGTTTCCTGAAAGATGTTGTCTTACATGTTGTTATTCCCCTTACATTCATAGTGCTTCCTCTTCCTCTCTTCAGAGGATGCCACAATAGCACATGCTTCCAGGCCCTTCTGTTTCAAGGGCCCTGGTGAGGCGGTAGTGCTCTAGCCAATTTTTTCATCTGACATATTTTGTGTATTGTATTAGTTTTTAGCAATGGCATTTTAAAGCTCATAGTACCACGTCATTATTCATTGCCATAGTCTTATTAGATGCCTATTTTACATACTTTACGACTATTTTTAAGGCCCCTTTACAACCACGTCACATCAACTTCATAGACCTCATCACTCTACTGCGAAGTCACTAACACTGGTATGGCACTCTTTGGCCATAACTGGCCCTTGTGCCAATAAACAACTCATTCATTCATTCATTCATTCATTCATTCATTCATTCATTCAATAACAGGATTTCCACATTGCATATTCACAGAATTTTATGGTCATGTGTTATGGGTAGGGTGTATCACGACCTTATAAAGCCAGCAGGCAATGAATACAAGGGAAGCATAGGGGTAATTAGCTGTGGTTAGGTTACAGCTAATTACCACAGCTAATTACCTCTATGCTTTCCTTGGCTTCACTGCCTGCTGGCTTTATATGGTCGTGATTAACAAAACTCAAGCCCCTTTGTTCCAATTCTCCAGGTACAATGTATGGTAACAATAAAAGTTACTTCAGTGTAGACATTTCTGGCAAAACCTCCTAGCATTTTTGCTTCTTTGCTGTGTTCATTGGGGGTCTGTAAAAGGTGTACTTCCTAAATTTCTATGCTTTTGCTTTCAGACAGTATGCTGTGCTGCCTGGGTACGAGACATTGTAGGGCAGTTCGTAGGTGCCCGCTTGATAGTGTTGCTACATTGCAACATATGTCGAACCGTGAGCAGCTGTGTGTTGCCAACTTCTTTTTTAATACCTGTCTTTATTTTTTTCTTTGCTCATTGCAGCTTGTGGAAGTGCATCCAAAAAGGATAATTGTGGAGCTTCTGCCACAGATGATGCCTGTTTTGCTTAAGGTAACCCTTATGACATCTAACTCCCATTGTTTTAAATGAAAAAGCAGTGTAACAGAGGTGCCCAATTTTTGTAAATTACTATCATAAGAAGCCAAGAGACAGCGACACCAAGGAAACGTTAGCGCAAAATCCTTTTTAATTGAAATGTAGAAATGATACAAAAAGGGAATAAAGGGATGAATAAACTGGCCTCAAGTGGCCTACGAACCCATGCCTTCACATTATGCATGGGATGCTCTTGCCAATTTAGCTATGTTGGGCCTTTTTCCCATCCACTTTCTTGAGTATTATATGTCTGCTAGATCTAGGACATAGGAGTGTTAGCCAGCACCACAACTCATAGCTTTGGTGGGGGATGTAGAACATCCTTTAACATGTGTGTCGGCTTGGTTTTCCCTGTTAATGTAGATGGCCCTGCTTTCTAGCCTAAGGAGAATCTGAAAAATGCAAAATATAAAAATGATGATTAGGTAGCACAGCCGACCACTTACCAATAGTAAATTAAACTTTAAAATGTCTTTTTATAGATGTAATGGTAGAGGAAAAGAATGTGGAAGTTTCTTGTAGGCTGTCCAAATACTGTTATTGTGCGTATGTTTTGAATTGGTCATGTCAAATTAGCATATGCATTTTTTTTAATATATGCATTTGAAAGTGGCATGCCAATGGCAACCAAACTAATGCTATGAAAGAGCTGTCATATAACTGTTGTTCTTAACTTTCGGTTGTGGATTCCACAACTGAAAGTGTCGTTCTGTTGTCCTAGGACTGTATCAGGCTATGCCCCACACTTAAAGCGGATTGCAGTGATTTGCAAGTTGAGAGACGAGAAAGCACTCATAATTAGAGAAGCAGCACATATGTCTATGAAACAGTGCGCATGTATCAGCAAGCCATTGGTGGCCCTATGTAATAAGTAAATAAGATTCTTGTAAGAAGGAAGCATGTATGGTGAGAGTCGGTGATTGGTCAGGGTTTTTGTGAGGTTCTATTTTCATGTGAACTTTTCATGTAATCTTTTTGTATGCATGTATAAGCATTGCATACCCACCAATCATTCGTCAGCTGTAAGTTGGCACTTATCCCATTTTCATCCCCACGTTGCCTCTTGTGCTGGTCATGCTAAATATGAATTGCCAACTAGCCCAGTCAGCATCCTTGCTAAATGATCGAAGACTTTCTGAAATCTAACATGAGCACAAATCCTAGGTGTAACATTTGGAAGGCTTGAATATTGAGTATACAAAGAAAGCCTGCACTGATGCTTTCCGGAGAACCTGCATAATAAATTGTTTTAGGTATGAGTTTGGCAAATACCCTAATATCACCAAATCGAATAGTGAACGTTCGAATAATTGGTTTTGTGAATTGAATATCTACTATTTGATTTTAGCAAAGAGCAGGTGCAAATGGGGGGGCTTGCTCTTTACCGTTGGTGCCTGCTATGTGCAGAGCGTAGTCATGTGATGCACAGTCATTTCGACTGTCGCACAGATTTGCCTTACAATAACCCACCGGTCATAAAGTTGGGACAGCCCATCATCATTCTGTGGACAGACTGGACAGCAAAAGTTTTCATGCAATAAAAGATTACCACTGAGAACCCCATTGGTATTCAGCATAACAGACTGTCGCTAATCCATTTGACTCGGTGAAAAGTACCAGATTCTATTTAACAGAAATTTTATTAATAAAAGAAAAATCCGGACCTTCATATACTGTAACTGGGCTGTAATCAGTGGTCGCATACTAATTTGGTGTTGCCTTTGCTAAGAGTAGACCATACTGTATATTTTGATTTCTGTGGGCCCAAGTTACGGATAGCTTGCAACACTCCTGTTATGCAGTGCTAGGAACTCCCAAGCATGTGCTGTTAGTTCGATCCCAACCTGTCTATTCATGTCTATTCATTTGATACCAACTGAAGCCAATACATTTCTATGGATGAAACTTCCATTGTTTTGATCCTGACATTAGCCTTCTCCGGGTCATTGAAACTTGGCTTGTCATCATGCACATGTCTGGCCCTAGTGGTTATCACAGAGGTGACGTCAATAGTGACAGCGTCATTCTCAGCGCCATTTCATTGTCAGGTTCAGCGTGATTTGCCATCTGTCAAAGATTAAAAAATCTAGAGGGTCACGGCAAGCTTGCGCACTTGCTCCTCGAGTATTTCCACACCCTTAGTAAAAAAGTTTGGTGTTACTCCCCAGTTGTGGTCTCTGTCTTGCCCATTTATTGTGTTGTAACAATAGAAGTCATTCATGTTGGGGCATCGCAATTTTGGGTGTCTAGTGGAGCCCCGTTCATTGTGCTTTCTTTTCATTTGCAGGCGTATGATCACAGCGAGAGTTCTGTACGGAAGGCGGCAGTATTTTGTATGGTGACGCTGCATGGCGTGGTCGGCTCTGAATTGATGAAGCCACACTTGGCTTCCCTTACGGGATGCAAGGTAGGCACCCTGTTGTTCATCTGCTTATCAATCAAATGTTTTATTTCCAATAAAACTTGTTGGGAGTTCTCCCGGCGAAAAACTGCGACATACAGCTTGAATGTGCCTGAAGGCCCTGTAAGAGTTCGGGTTGGGCATGAAATAAGTGGTAGCTGGCCCCTGCCGTCGTCTGACTCATCCACACTAAGGACGTTGTTGAAGGGAGGGACTTGTTCTCATCGAGAACGAGGAACATGGGATTTATTTGCGATATCTACATGAAGGGCGGAGAATGCTACATTTCATGTCTAGCATGAGTGAAAAAGAAAGCATACCGAACAGCTGGAGATGGCTGCTTAAAAACCCTCTGTCCTCACTAGAGCCCTAGGTGACGGAAAACTGCCATTCACCCTTCGTCCAATGGAAACGTCCAAAGTCATCTTAGTCGACCTGCCTTTGAGGGGGAGGCGTTACACACTCACTTCTGCACAGGTTTCACTGAACACACCGAGGTAAGAGGGTTCTCGCAGACAGGGGTTGATACACACGACCTAAGCAGAGCTCTTGATTTCAGAGCTGACCCCGCAGTTAGACGCCGCGTCTGTCCATTGACTGTGACGATTTCTGGGGCCCGTGAGAAAGCACCGCAAAATACCCTTTTCCAGGAGTTCCCTTGCTCCAAGTAGACCGTGAAGGCGAGAACGAGCCAACTAACAATACTCAGTCCGCCAAACGTGTCTAGACTTGCCAGCACCGTTGAGCTGGCCAAGGAGGCGCATTGTTGGTTTTACAAAGGGACTCGTCGCAGTGAGCCGGGAAGGGTTCGAAGGTCACTTCTCCGAAGATTGCCACCACTGTAGGCCTAATGAAATAACTGCAGCAGGCTGGGAAGGGTTTGCAGTTCAGTACCCCTGCAGGCCGATCGTAACAGCCCTCACATCGCAGCAGTAAGTCAACATATGGAAACACTGATCTGTTAGGATGGGTCACATTTACATTAATTACAAAGATCACATTTCAAAAATATGTTTACAAAAGCACACTCTAATTTGAGCCAAAGGAAAAAGAATACAGTAGGCGGTATTCATCAAGGTTAGCTACTCGTATTATGTTGCAACTTTGAAAAAGTTGCACAGTAGAGTGGAAATAAGGTACATTCACTACATGTCAAAGTGCTCATTTTTGAAGTTGAAGAAATGCATGAAAATTACGTTTCATGGTGGTAACCGATACAAGCGCACAATAATTCAGGTATGATTCAAACAAAGCATAATATATCTGCAACTTTACTTTCTCTGGAAAATAAATGACTGCAGCAGGACAATGCACCTGCAGCAGATGACAATGATTTCATAACTAGTTCAATGTGATATGTCCAGTTCATATCTTCTGAAAGCGGAATGCCCAATACTTAGTATTTGGTGAGTCTCAATGGGCGCGCCATCCAACAATAATTCTTGATTTAAGTAAGACTTCCTGCCTCTTGCCTTGAGTAATATGGCCTTTGATTTGGAGCTATTAATTGTTAGAGCATTATCACAAGACCAACTCGACAAATTGCAAAGATACTGCAAGATCTCTGTAGTAGATGATCAAGATCATTGCCACCTTCACAAAGGTGATCATTGCCATCATTCACAATGATGCCAAAGCCAAGTTCATTTGAGCCTTGATATGTCATCATATCAAGGCTCAAATACGGATGTAGTGAATTATAGTTTATAACAACATACACTAGAACCTCGTTCATACGTTTTGAAAAAAAAAAAAAAACTGAGAAAAAAAAGCTGAGAAAAAAAAGCTTACCAACCGATAAGATGGTGATAGCTGCAGTGAAACGGCTAAGTTTTCTTGCCGATCATAGTACAATAAAAAACAGTTGTCTAGGGAGCAGATGTTTCAGAAATGGCATGAGAAACTTTAATCGGCGTATTGTATATAATTTACTTCAGGAATGTCATTGTTGCACCAAGCCGTAAACTGTTTGAAGCCAAAGCTATAGCTCGACGGCCAATCCATAGCGTAGCCAAAGCATTGAAATTGGAAAAATAGCGCTCACAGCTTCAAAGCTGTCAAGCAGCGATCCTGAAGAATTTGACCATGTGCTCCAGTTTGTTTTGGCGTATGTGCTTCTCCAAGTCAAGCATCGTCGAGAAATTTGAAGGCTTCAGTATGAGGCCAACATGGCAAGGAGCCACCGTCGTGCAATCAAGCAGCTTCTCCTGGCTAATGCGCTCATGATTAGTGCTCTAGCCGTGAGTAGCGGCAAGATCGCCTGCTGATCTCTACAAAAATGAAGAGCTCCTTTTAAAAAAGTGAAGAATATATTAGTTCTTTTTATCTACAAGTTTGCTTAATATTGTGAGAATATGGTCACTACGGCCAGAGCGGGGACATTGTAGACAAGAGTACGCATTCGACGGCCAAGTGAGTTGTAATAATTGTAAGAACGCACTAAGCCGCGAGAAAGAGCAGTTTTTTAAAGAAATTGAAGAATATATTGTTCTTCACTAATAATTCGTTTAGTCGCGTCAGAATGTGGAGACATTGGGAACGAGAGTATGCATTTGACAGCAAAATGAGTTATGAGAACACACTACGTCGCGAATGGCATTAAGCTTTAATGCCGTTAAGCATGTCTGTGTGGCACCCCATGAATGGCATTAAAGTTTAAGGCATTAGCCAGTTACTGTCATTTTCTGTGCCCGTGTGGCAGGGGTATTAGAGGGTTTTGACCTTCATATATGGCAAAAAAAAATGACAAATCGATAATTATCATGTCCGTAAGTAGTCTTCATTTGTCTGTTTCATGCCACTGAATTCGTATGTTATTTTTTTCTTTTCTTGTGACAGTTGAAGCTTCTCAACCTGTACATCCAGAGGGCACAGGGCAACAGCAGTGGAAGCACACCTGGCTCCCCTTCCAATACAGCATCTTCCTCCAGTAATCCCTAAAGTGGGGATGGCCCAAGCAGCACCTCACAAGCCATGCTTCCCTTTGGGCTGCCACCATTGCTTCGCTGCTGCTTTGCCAATAACTGTGGCCCCATGCTGAGCTTTAGTTATTGCAGCAGCTCAAACAGGAACTTGGTTTTTATGTGCTGTGTGCTTTTTTTCTTTTTTTTTTTTCTTTGAGTGTGTGACTACAGCACATTTTGCTGCAAAGTACATGTCTACAGGTTTCCATTACAATAGCTGTGAGAGAGAGCAGTGCTCCACTTTTATGTGAACAAGTTGGTTGCTTTCAGGGACTTCCATTTTGTTTTTCTTGATGTATTTACACATGTGTACACAACATGTACTTCAATGTCTCATTATTTTTGCCAAGAGTTGACTGGCCCTCAGCAGGGCAGATTAGTTGCACCAGCAAGTTGCTGCGGTGCAAGACTTGGCAACTGAGGGCAAAGCGTGCTCTCAACTTATGAATTTTGCCGCGACACATGCTCGTGCACGAACTGTGGTTCAGGCCAGTTACACTTAACGCTCACCCACATTGAGCCACATAAGCAAGCAAGAGCATGACTGCTTCACCAGTGCTACACCTACTTTTGTCCCATTAGGCAAGTTTTTGTAATATTGGACTGTGTCATGCGAGACTGCCACAATGCAGGACAGTCTTGAGATAATGTTGTGTTCATGCGGATCACGTTACTAGTAGCCCGGTGTGCTGGGCCTAATTCTCATCTAGCAAAACTTTCATGTAACATGCAACGTTGGTAGCACAACTGCTACGTCTTCTCTTCTTTGATTGCCTTTTCATGGTAGCTCTACAGGGGAACTCTGTGGCCACTGCTGCGTAGTGTCCTACTAGTTTTGTGCCAGTAAACTAGGTGCCTAGTGCTTGTGGCCGAGTGCTGATGCTGGTACCATACATTCAATCTACAGGATGTCCCATGCAACATTGACCTTGCTTTATGTTTGCTTGCTTTCATTTTGCTGTAACCAGAGCATGAAATTTCATGCCGATGGCATGCCTCAATGTTTGCGACAACTTGCAATATTCTGTGAAAAAGACTCAGTGATCAGTTATAAGATAACCCCTCCCCACCTCCCCTTCTTTGCCTGGAAGGCGCAACTTTACTTGCTGGGGCTTCAACATGAAAGTGTATGCTTTCCTAGAGGTAGAGTTCTTGAAAGCTTAGTTCATGTTGTATGGGACACCCTGTATATATATATATATATATATGTACACAGGTGGAGTAAGTGTGATGCAATTAGAAAAGCTGAGCCATCTAACATGCTGCTTTCTCGTGTTGAAATAGAAACATTGCCAAAACTCTCATGGCTTTCGAAGCTGCTGCTGCTGCTGCTTTGATCATTGTATGTTAGTCTTATTTTTTTTCTCCCTTGTTGCTGCCTGCTGCCAATGGAATGGGAGGCAGGTGAAAGAGTGATGCCATTTTTTGGTGGCCCATGCGTGTGATTGTGCAGAGTGTTTTCTACTACATGATTTAGGTTGTGGCATCTTGCCAGGCTGCCATACAATGTAGTGCCGTAGTCCTTTACCTTCTTTTTGTACTTCTTTTTATGTGTTGAGTGCTCGAAGATGCCGTATTAGAAAAAGATGGCTGTCACAAATCAAGGGCGCTGCTTTAGCCTGCATTCAGTAAGGTTGCATCTGTGTAAGAGGAAATAACATTTGTAATTGATGAGAATTGCTGCTGGCAGTTGAAGGCATTCATATTGTGTAACTTGCACAATGCTGCTTAATGAATTTTGTAGCTGCTCGAGTGGACTATTTATATTTGTAGTGCAGTACTTTTCTGTTGCATGCTTTGTCATTTTTGTTTAGAGAGGATCAAAAAAGAAAAGCCTTTCATTTGCAAAGGTATTACTTGTATAGTGTACATTCCCATGCAAGTCCATGCTTCTTTTCTTTTTTTTCTACACAGTGATTAACACTTCACTGTTTGTGACACTTCGAAAGGCATGTCCTAACATCTGTTCCCCCCATTAAGACCTTTGTGCTTTTAAGATTTTATTCTGAAATGACAAGTCAGGAATAAACATTTTTACTGTCTTGATTTTTTTGGGTGCGACATGATCTTTTCTTTCGTTAGCTTTGTTACTGTCATCAATTACTTGTTGTCAGGCAGGAACGTGGTGTGAATAAACATTTCTTTACCAGAACAAGTTAAATGCATGGGAGAAAAAAAGGACATTGCACAACTTGCATGTTGCTGCCTGAACATTGTTGCATGGTCAGCTGCAAGATGTGTCTAAGAACAGTTGCCATAACAACTTACAACAAACTTATGCCTCAACAGCCGTAAGTTTTTGCAAATTCGAGCCACAAAATAGCATAACACACACGTGCTGCTCAAACTCATTAATGAATTTGCCCATAGTGGCTGTCTTCCAATCAGGGTGGAGTGCAATAAAATTACATACTTAGATTTTCACTACACTCTCCTGTGGTGCAGGTGCCACTTTGAGATAGTATTAAGTGCCATGAACCAGCCTCGCTAAGTGAAGTTTGTATCAAAAGTTGTTACCTTAGAATGCATTCGTAGAAGACCATACATTATTATTTGGCAAATCTTGTATTTTATGCATTTAATGTAGTCTTTGTGCATACGATTCAACAACATCCCCAAGAAGGAATCTTATTTATTTTATTTATTTATTTATTTGAGTACCCTAAGGGCCCATTAGGGCATTACATAGGGGGGGACGAAAAAGTTCAAGCATGAGTGAAATCTGTACAATGTAAATATATGAAGGCATTAGGAACCATAAAAAACATCTAGCAGAAGCAAACAAAAAAAGAAAGAAAGAAAAGGGTAACGAAATTTATACAATGTTTAGTAGTGTGAAACACGCGTAAGAACCTAGAATGTGATGCAAACAATCAGTACCCATCGGAACACGATGGGTACTCAAATCAAATAAACGTTTAGGTAAACAGCCGACACAGATACATAGCAGATGAAACGGAGTGAATTTTACACAATGCCAAGCACTTTAAAAACGCTGTTTAAGTAAATATTCAAGAAAATGTGGGTTCTGACAGGTTGACACACTCTAAACAGGTTAGTAGTGCTGCATGAAATGATGATGATTCTGTAAGCGAGACAATGTTTGCAGGTAGCGAGTTCCATTCGGCAATAGATAAAACGAGAGGCGAATTTTGATAAGCGTTAGTCCTGGCAAATATAGGTTTTACTTTATGAACATGGTCTGTGCGGGTAGAGATGTGGGGAGCGGGAAGAATATGGGCTCGAGCGAATGCAGTGTTGCTGTGGTAAAGGCTATGGAAGAAGGTCAACCGTGATAATTTCCTGCGCATGCCAAGTGAAGGGAGATTAAGTAATTTCTTTAAGGCGGACACACTTTGATATACTATATATCTGATATATGGAAACAACCAGAAAAATTCAATTCAGTCATTGCTACCAGCTTGGCGCCCATTTGCCTGCGGACATGCAAGGCACATTTTTATGCTTGGAGCAAGAGAAATCGGGGCAAATTCTGGTGGACGTGCATGACAAGAGGTGGCAATAACTCCTTCAGGCAATGTGTGCACAATTATGCACACTAATGCATCAAAAGCAAAAGCCCAGATGTACAGTAAATATTTACATGTTGCATGCATGTTGAAACACTTTGATTGCACCTATGCTGCAAGATTGATATATGGAAAGGATCTTTGTAAAATGAGTTGGAAGGTACACGGCTGGGTGTTTGCTCTCCAGTGTTAGCTAATATGTCATCAAAAGTGAAAAATGGGCGAGTTGGTATGGAAGCATGGCTAAATTCGGAGCGCGAACTACTGGGACACAAGCTAAGGTGCAAGAAAAGAGCACCGTGTCCTGTCGTTTCTTGTGCCTTAGCTTGTGTCCCAGTAGTTCGCTCTCTGAATTTAGCATGTCATCGTGAAGCGGGTTCACTACCTTCATTGTTATTCACAATGCTATACATCAGGCTTATTTTCCAAGTGGCTGGATATGTGCTTTCCAAGTATGCTAGACCTAATATAGTTCGTGTTCTGGTTTCTGATGTTCCTGTCAAGAGTTGTCGCATATGACTAATATTCTGGAAACTTGACAAAACTCAATGAAGAATAATTCTTCATTCTTTCTGCAGCTATATGTATTTCATGGTTCTGTGGATGAAAGAAATGGGGCGAAACTAGGTCTTCAGTGAAGAAAATCGGCTTCTGTAGGGGATAAGCCAGATAGGGGTGATGTTCTTGAGTTCATCAGCATGATTTTTTATCGGAAAATGTTTCCTCGACTTGGCATAGCTGCCTGGCTAAAGTTTGGTTGGTTGCTATCTTGGCGGACATATTTATGGATATATATAAAGAAAAGCTATATGAAAGCACAAGCAAAGTGGTTTATGTAATCCTTGTATGCTGACCATGTATGCACATGTTTGGTCTGCGTTACAAAAAAAAAAAAAGCTTCCTACGTGAAACCTGGACATATGTTGGCTCAGGCATCAAGTCTACAGGAGACCGATCTGTTAATGGAATGGCAAAATATACCTAATGGATTGTTTGATTTAGCCACTTGAATTGTACCCATTTTTGGCCAGTCCTCCAGAATGGTTATGACCCACTGTGATTCTAAAGGTACAGACTCCCTAAATTTTGCATGATACATGTACTTCTCCATGCATACACCTGTTATTGCCATTATTCCCTCGACAAGCATCTTGCATCACCTTCATCCTTGTAACATCACTGTGAATGTCTCGCACTGTGCATCCGCCTGACTTGGAGTTTGCATTGCATAGCTTGTGAACAATTCAGTAGGAAAACAAAAATAGCATGACAATAACTACTGTTGTGAGCTTTGTACTGCTGGATAAACATAAATATTCCATGATATTGCATGTTGCATAGGATGAGCCTAAACAAGATTGTATGCATTGCTGTTGGTTGTCAGGAATATAATTAACCGCTTTACTAAAGCTGTGCTTTACATAGATTCCAACATTCCTATTGGATCTGTATATTTTGTTTCATACAAGCTTGCGCGTTTTTGCACGTTCACTTTTTGCCTTGACTTAGGTTTTGGTTTGTCTTGCCAGAATCCCCATAGCACCTTTATATTGACTTCATCATCATCAGCCCATTTTATGTCCACTGCAGGACCTAGGCCTCTCCCTGTGATCTCCAATTACTCCTGTCCTGCGCCAACCGATTTCAACTAGCGCCCGCGAATTTCCTCATTTCATTGCCCCACCTAGTCTTCTACCGTCCTCGACTGCGCTTCC
Organism: Dermacentor variabilis; assembly: GCF_050947875.1. Lineage (NCBI taxonomy): Eukaryota > Metazoa > Arthropoda > Arachnida > Ixodida > Ixodidae > Dermacentor > Dermacentor variabilis. The sequence goes on from NC_134572.1 coordinate 40,939,427, forward strand.
CTTCTCTTGGTACCCATTCTGTAACCCTAATAGTCCAACGGTTATCTAACCTGCGCATTACATGACCTGCCCAGCTTCATTTTTTTTCCCTCTTAATGTCAATTAGAATATAGGCTATACCCATTTCCTCTCTGATCCAAACCGCTCTCATTCTGTCTCAACGTTATGCCTAGCATTCTTCGTTCCATCGCTCTTTACACGGTCCTTACCTTGTTCTCAAGCTTCTTTGACAGTCCATGTTTCTACCCCATATGTCAGCACCGGTAAAATGCACCGATTGTACACCTTCCTTTTCAATGGGAATGGTAAGCTTCCAGTCAGGAGCTGACAGTGTCTGCAGTATGCGATCCAACCCATTTTTATTCTTTTATGAATTTCCTTCTCATTATCAGGTTCCCCGTGATTAACTGACCTAAGTAAACGTACTTCTTCACAGACTCTGGAGGCTGACTGGCAATCATCTATTAATCTATTGATAAGATCTATTAATTTATAAGGTTTGTGCGTCTATATTTTTCGAGCTTTTGAATTTTTGAAAATCATTTTCACAAAATTCAGGCCCCAAGTTGAAATTCTGCTTCCAACAGTCGCTAGCATTTAACTTTCTCTTTCAAATGCAACAAATTTCATTAAATTCAGTCAAGGGTTATCTCAAAAGCATATTTGCGTTTTACATGTATTTGAATAGGCTGCATCAGAGTTGGGCCCGAGCTAAAGCTTCCTCTTAAGGTCCTCAATCATTTGTTGCAACTTGTCTGCAGTATTGCTGAATAGAACAATGTCATCGGCAAACCGAAGGTTGCCGAGATATTCGTTGTCGATCCGTACTCCTAAGCCTTCCCAGTTTAATAGCTTGAATACTTCCAAGCATGCAGTGAAGAGCATTGGAAAGCATTGGTGTAGAAGTTGATCAATCATGAAAGCTATCAGAACAAAAAGCAATTAAAACTGAAAATGTAGCATGAGAAATAGCAGTACATGCAACAAACGTAAGTATTATTTTATTCATTATCATCTGGCGTTACGTTAATTAGCATCTTCATTGCATGGGGGGTCTCGGAACTTTGGTGGTGGCCGTTTCCTTTTAGCCTAATATATAAAATTTTCCTTTATTCTAGAGCAAGGCAATGGTAATCTGCAACCTTATTTAAACAAGACTGATATACGCTAACGTGTCCACTGCTTGTACGTCCACTTTCCTAAAGACACCCGAGCGCGCTAGCGCATTTTGGGATCCGCACAGGCGCGGCAAGATACGACCGCGACCTACTGGAACTCCAGACCTGCACAGATATCCGGATATCCGGCTTCTATGGGAGCAGCTTGCGCCCACTTTCGTTCAACCGACGGCCGTAGGTGGCGATTTTATAACCTGTTCGTCTGCTGCGTGGTGGGCGGCTGTGCGGCGTTGTAATTAGTACGGCAGCTGTTGCGTTGTTACGAACTGCTTGTCTAGTTGATGATTTTTGCTAACACAGTGACACTGATGTCACAAGGCTTTGATCGGTCACTTGGCACCAAAAGTTACTGCCCGAACCTAAACAATGTCGAGGCGTGTAGTCCGCTGCTCTCTAAGCGTTACATTTTTCAAGCAGAATATTATAAATAACATTGTTCGCAATGTACACAACAGTTTCATTGTACACGTTGTAAAATTCGCTTCTGCACTCTTTAGAAACTTGAAGCCACCGCGTAATGTTCGACGACAGAACGATTACCACTCAGTTTAACTCTCAAAAGTTGTCCGTGAATGCGTCGCGAGTTCAAAAAGTGAATTACGTACACACGCCGCCGTACCACGCAGAAAAGCTAGCTTTACAGTTTGAAAAGAGTTCCGTGGCACGATTTAATTAAGGCCTGCAGTGCAGCACGTTTTAAAGCACCAGCTGGGATCGCTTAATTTTTTGCAAGCTTTCTACTGAGCTAGATATCCAACGATATTAAAAACAAGATATGCTCACCTTCCCTTGAAACAGAATCGATCAGCCTATTGCACATATCGGGAGGAGGACTTCCTCGTGAATAATTTTACTATGCTTTTACCGGGTCATCTGCCTTTCACTACGGCACACAGCAGTAAATCCTAATTTCATCTGCGACATTAGGCTGTCAGTAATCAACTAAAAAAAGCTAGATTATCCTATGAATCTTGTTAAACACTTTTGCAGTCTCTTAAGGAGGCTAGGAAAGGGAAATTTATGCCGTTGATCTAGCATTGCAGCGGCCACCTATGCTCGTTGTTTACATTTCTTGCACCGCTCCTCCTCTTCTAGTTTCACTATTCAAACGCAAAGCATTCGCAAATATGTCTTCTTTTGTATATTTGTGAATTTATTCATTTACCACCAATACAAGCGCTTTGTGCCTGCCGAAATGGCAAGACAAGCGCTGAACAGATCGCGGAAGCAGACGACAGCGAACAGCTTATAACTAGCGCCACTCTGCTCGTACGTTCTTTCCCTAGCGGCAAAAGGGGCGAACCAGACCAGGCGTGCTGGAGGAGGGAGATCTGTGCCGGTCTGGAGTTCAGTAGGTCGTGGTTCGTACATCGCGGCGTGCTGAAAGCAGTGATGCCACGGCTGCTGATTTATCAGTAGATCTACTGATTTTTAAATTTTTCTGCTGATTCAGTGATAAAGCGCTTTAATCTGCTGATTTTCTTGCTTTTCTACTGAAACGAAAGCGAAATCTGCAACTTTTTCAGTACAGGGGACGGATGGATGGTTATAGAGTTTACAGAGGTTATATTGATGCCACCTAGCCAGAGAGAAAAAAAACGTGGTTGGCAGCCGAGGTTAAAGGGACACTGAAGGTTACCAGAAACTCAAGTTAAAGTGGTAGAGCAATGTTCTAGAACGTCTAAGGCGTCAATATAATCGCGAACAGAGCTTTAGTAACCGAGAAATTGAGGTAAATGCATGACACGATTTGAGACCCCCCAGCGACATTCCGGTACTAGCCCGATGACGAAAGGACTCCTCATAATTTGTGTTACTAATACTCAACTACTAGTATTAAAAATATCATTTCATTCGATTATAAGACGGAAAAAAATGCTACTTGTCTACGTCTATTCGATTCTAAGAAAAAATAACATTTTGACGTTCCCTTCAGTAATATGGGTGTTCGAAAGGTTTCGTTTTCGCTCGACTCTGCGCGCTCAACTCTGCGCCGCGCACGCTTTGGAGTTTCAGTAGTTTCGTTGTCGCGTCGTGCTGTGAGGGTTCTGCTGACTCGCGAAACTTTCATTTGGAACAAGCAGCGAGAATGCCACGTCCATGTGATGTCGTGGGAAGCCCTCGTTGCTTTCCCGCTCCGGAGAGCCGGTGTCGAGGCCGCCGTCGTAGTACGCAACGACGCCGGCAGTGCGAGCCCTCAGCAGCAGGTCGCGCTCGTCGGTGCTCAAATCGCTGAAGTTGAGCCCACCATCGCGAGCCAATCTGTCGGTGTCAGGGTTCATTGCGACGAGCGTCGAAGTTAGCGTCACAGAATGAAGTACCAGCTTATGGGCGCCTTGCGCTGGAGTTTGAGGTATAGTAGCGGCGCCTGGTGGCGGTGCGGGAAACTACATCTGGGTCGTGCCAGCTTGGGTCGTATTGAGCCCTGGCTGTGGCGAAGCACTCCTCGATCGGAGGGCGGGCGATTTGAACTGCGCTAGAGGTACGCGGACGCTTCAGAACGCATTTTCTCTTAAAATAAGTCTGTCCTTGGCACGAAACAAGCGTTTCGAGGTTTCTGGGATGGTATTTCAACAGTCCACGTTGACTTAATAGTAACCTTTAGTGTCCCTTTAACATACACTCCAGCGTTTCCAGACTCTCAAACGTGGCGCTACCTCTGTCTTTGAGCAAAGTGGGGAAAAGGCATAGAGTTTCTATGCTCTATGGGAAACGGTGAGGCGGTGAATTTGTGAAAGTGGGTGGACTACCGAACTCCACAACTATGAAACCACCATCATCATCATCATCTTGACCAACCTATTTTTATGTGCACTGCAGCACGGAGGCCTCTATGGAGGCCTCTCCCAGCGATCTCCAATTATTCCTGTCTAGAAGATACTATACTCTAAAGCTTTCAGGTACTAACTACCACCTGACGCCTTTGAATAGGCCATCGGAGGGCTTCGCTGTTTTTAAATTCGTGCTTGACAATGGCTCTCTGGATCCCCGGGTTTTTCAAAAGTATCGCTAAGAAACTCGGGGTCAATTTTTGTACTATTTCCTGGAAGCTACAATACTTCAACAGAGTACTAATATAAGCACTGAATTCGTGGGCTCATAAACTGAGTGCAAAAATTGAAATTAAAAATCTACTGATTTCTACTGATTTTTCGCGAAAAAATCTACTACTATTTTTTAATGTGTCGTGGCAACACTGGCTGAAAGACCGCTGCCGTCGCGGCGCGTACCGTCGTGCGCACGAGCAGTTCCGTACACATGGTGTCGGCTTATCGCTGCTGTGAATTCATTTATAGCAAGCATTTCCTCGCGTTTGTGCGCCTGAATCTAGCGCGTGCAAACCTTACCTGAAGTTCAACTTCGTACGCGACTCACTTCACTTGCAATTGACACCGCGCTAAAGCTTCGCCGCTTATTTCTTGAACTTCGAACACGTTTTCGGTGTTGCATAGGTTGTTGCCTTTACGCAGTGTGCCACCCCTGCAAAAATCTTCGGCGCCCGATATTCGCTGCAAGCCGTGGTACAACAAAACCGAAAGTGGCGGGTTCATATTGTAAACGTGCTTTCCGAAGCAGACGACCGAGCTTGGTACTACCCAGTTGAGGACACAGAGCGCTTTTTAGCACCATTTTCGCAGCGCCCCCTGGGCAATGCAAGAACCCCATACTAAAGCCCCTCCATACACGAGCGTCTCCCCGCAGGCCGGCTGAGGCCGGTGAACAATAGAAGGCAGCATCCACGTGACCCTGCGTTCCCGGATGTTGGTTCCCTAAGTCGGTTTCCAAATGTCCCTATGAGGCCACAGAATACCTAGTGTGTCACGTGATTGGGGAGGCTTCTTCCCTGTATTGCCGCCGGAATCAACAACCCACGTGCATGCAATGACACGGAAACCACGTGTTTCCAAACGCCGCGAGTTCTGCTCGCGGCGTTTCCTGCTCTTGCCTACTCCGCATCGGAATGGCGCAGGTCTGTGATCGAGCTGCCATCGGCGATGACGATCGTCGCTGCGAATTTTGCAGCAAACTATTCACCCAGAGGAAGAACATGCTGCAACACATCAGGAATGTTCACAAAATGGCCGTGGATGTCAAGAAATTGATGAAATGCGACGTATGTGGCACTTCCCTGCCTACAATGGAGAAGTATTCGGAGCACCATATCGCAGCGCACAGCTTCGATGCTGAGTACGTGCACCTGGTGTTCCGGAACGATAAGGGTGAGGAACAGTTTTATTAAGTTTATTCTCATTCATCGTGAGCAAATGATGTTGAAACGCAATATTATATCTCGGACTTTTTTTTAATTTCTTGTTGCGCAGTGTGCCTCTAAAAAGTAGTTGGTTATGCCTTGCGCCTTTGTTTTCTCTCTCTCCATCTGTTTCGCGAAGAGCAGCTTTTGCGCAGGTGCCTAATCTATTTCCTTGGGGCATATTGAAGTTTGTATCCTCGTTAAATATAATTTAATTCTTTGTTTATCCATCTCTAGTTAGTCGTGTGCGCGCTCTCCGCGATGCACTACAACACATACGTTTGGCATGGTCTGCTTTTCTGCACAGCAAGTGGAGTGAAATTTGACGTTTGTACATCTTTTTTTTTTTTTTAAGCGACAAGAGTAAGCTGTTTTGCTTTCTGACGTTGCTTTGTGCCACGTGCGTGCGTGGCCTAGTCTTCGCCTCAATGCACGTCGCAATGCGGCAGAGACGCAGAACCGGGACCACAGTTGAATTTGCGGATGTCGCCGGGATGGTTTCCCAGCGTATTGTGGGCAAGCTCTTTAGCAGTACATTTCATAGAATAGAGCGAAATGTGACGCTCGCGCAACCCCCCCCCCCTTTTTTTTTTACTTAAACAAGAGGAGGAATTTGCTCTGCGTTCTGACGTTGCTCTGCGCTACTTGCGTGCGTGGTGTAGTCTTCGCCTCAGTGCAGGCCGCAATAGGTCCGAATGCAGGCCGACGTAGGTCCAGGACCACACTTGCAATTGCGGCTGTCAGCGGCTTGGTCTCCCGGCGTACTTTGGGAAAATTCTTTAGTAGTACCACAGTCCTTCAATTGAAGGACTCTGGTTGTAGATTTCATAAGGTAGAGCGAAATTTGACGCACGCGCAATCCTTTTTTCTTTAAGAAGAGTGTGTTAGGAGAGGCTACTTGGTAAGACATCTTTTTGTGAACGTAAACTGCGCTTGGGAAAAGACACCAACGTACAAGAAGACAGGAAGAACGCAGACTAGCAACTGGTTTATTGAAATGGCACATAATGCTGCCTCTTCGAACCAGGCGCATGCCCAAGCCAGATCATAACCGCGTGACGATGGAACACTCCCTCGCCAAGCCCCTATGTACAGTAAAAAATCAAGCTCTTATTGAAAAGAAGGAGCTTTTCAAGAAGAAACTGAGGGAAGGGATTCACACTGTTCTGGGGCGTAGCTTGCACCACGTGCTCTCAGTTCGTCTTTGTCTTATTGTAACAGCATTGCTGTGAATGTACAGTCTTATTCAATATTGAGGAAGGAGTGAGCATAGATCATGCTTAAGTTTCATATTTGTTTCTTATTAAAACAAAACTAATATGATAAATTTTTTGAAGTTATGGTGCACCGCGTTTGAAATTCAATTTCAACAGAAACTTAAGCAATATCAAGGATGACCTCATGACACGGTCGAATTGAAGGTGAGGGAGTAAAATAAATGCTACATTAGCCCATGTCCAAGACCTTCAATGTGATTATTTTTGTTTGTATCTCTCTCCCCAAGGTACTTGTCACTATCTAATGTTATTTTGTGCGTTTATTACAGAATTTCATGAATGGAAAGCAGAAGAAGAGAGTAGCCAGAACTGCTGGGTCATTTTGCGCACGGGCTCCGAAAAGCTGGCCAGTGGAGGGACAAGGATCCACTATCACTGTAATAGATCAGGCGAGGCAAGGAAAAAGGAAGGTCATAGTGACCGTCGGGAGAAAAGTCAGGGGAGCTGTAGGTCCGGTAAGATATGTCTTTCATTTATTACCGTCACAATGGACAATACTCAGAGTCCGACACCTGAAGGCACCACCATAAAAGTCAGGTATCAAAGAAACCATTACGGTCATAAGCCAGAAATTCAGCACTTGAGAATGAGCGACAAGGAAAAGGCCAGCGTAGCAGAGAACCTAGAAAGGGGTGTGCCCATGAAAACCATTCTAAAGCGAGTAAGAACATCTGTGGCATCCAAGCTGAGGCCAGTGCACTTGGCAGAGTGCTCAACCCTGCATAACATCAAACAGCAGTTTAACATTGCTGCTCCATAACATTGTCACACTAATGACGCTATCAGTGTAGACACGTGGGTGCTTGTGATGAAAGAAAAAGGTGAAACACTTGTCCGCCTGTACAAGGCACAAGGTGCAGTGGACCCAAGTGGTACATTTCCTTCAGCAGACTTTGCTCTTGTTCTGATGACAGAGCCTCAGAAGGAGCTACTAGAAAAATTGGGCCCTGCAGGTACTGTATGTCTTGAATCCACACATGGAACTACAGAGTACCAGTTTGAGCTGACCACTCTTCTGGTGCTAGATAAAGTAGGATCAGGTGTAGCTATAGCTTATTTCATCTGCAACCGGATGAACGAGCAAACTTTGACAGCATTCTTCAAATATCTGGAGTCAGCCATGGCCAAAAAAGTGGCTGCTAAGACATTGATATCTGATGATGCGTCGCAATTCTACAAAGCATGGTCCATGGTCATGGGTGCTGCACAACAGAAACTTCTCTGTGCCTGGCATGTGGAAAACAATTGGCGTAAGAAGATACTCGAGTGTGTAGAGAAACAGCTAAGGCCACATGTTTACCATAGTGTGTGGCTACTCTTAGAGTTCCTCGCGGAAAAGGCATTTGAAGATTATTTTAAGCAATTCCTTTCTAGTGAGGAAGAAAAACTGAGGGACTTCCTGAAGTACTTCAATGACCACTATGCAGTTAGGCCGCAAGAGTGGGCCTATTGCTTTAGGACTAGAGCAGCTGTCAACACTAACATGCACGTTGAGAGCAAGCACAGGACGTTAAAGCATACTATGCTGGAGAGAAAACAGAATAAGCATGGTGACAAACTAATTTCTGTCCTCATGGACTTGACAAATCATTTTTTAATGAAAAGGGCTATCCAGATGATGAAAGGCGCAAAGGGTAAGAAGCTGAGCAGAATTCAGAAGAACTACAGGTCTGGCAGTGAAATGGCAGCTTGTGCCAAATTAAATGAAGATGGCATATGGGCTGTGCCATCTCAGTCTATTAAAGGGCTCTCATATAAAGTGTCAAAAGTGGGAGATGGTGCTTGCTGTCCTTTGAGGTGCAAGGAATGCGCAGTGTGTGTGCATACTTATATGTGCACTTGCTATGACCATCTTATACACTTTACAGTGTGCAAGCACATTCACTTTGTGGTCAACGCTAATCCAACTAGCAGCAACAAGGCCCATGAGAGCTCACCCGAAGAAGCATGTGAGGCAAGTCGGGCATTGCACATTGTACAGAGTATAACAAAGCTGGAAGCAGCCAAAGCAGTGTCCAGCTCAGCACTCTTAAGAGCAAAAATGGACTCAGTCAGACAGGAAATATCAGATGGTGAAGTCTCTGAGGGTGTGGCTGAGAAGGCAAACAATTTGTTTGAGCCAGTTTTCATGCTTGTTGAAAGTGAAAGTGACCCAAAAAGAAAGATGCCAGACCATTCAAATAAACCAGCCAACAAAAAAGTTGTGCGCCTGTTAAGGTTTCACTCTACAAAAAACCCTAGATTGTGGCAGCCATCATCTAGCCTTTCAAGGCCCACTGAAGCTCAAAAGGAAGTCCTTAAATAACAGCTTAGGGACAGCAACATAGAAACTGAAGAGATAACCACGTCAGCAGGGCACGATTACTGGTAACAAGCCTCCAGTGCAGTTAGGAAGAGCGAAGTGGTGCAGTAGTGCTGTGCTGTCATGCCTTATTGAAGCAGGTTGAGGGCTCGCATGTTAACAAATCATGACATGTGGTCTCTGATGATTAGCCCGTCTGTTTTTGTCTGTGGTGTGCAGCCATATGTCACAGCTGGATGGTATGTGTGTTAGAGCACGAGAGAGGCCACCATGCTTGTTGTATGAGCTGCTGGTAAGTGTTCTGTGAAAATAGGTACAAACCCAGTGGTCATCTCTGGTATGTGGCAGCTGTTGGATGGTAGTGTGTTAGAGCACGCCTCCATGCTTGTCATATGAACCGTTGGTAAGTATGTCTGTACATAGATGTAAGGAAGTGCATTGGATGGTGTGTAGTGCTTCAGTGTGCAAAAGCCTCCAATGTGTTTTGCTACTTATAAATTTGCGTAAACACTCAGTAGCGCAGTAGTTATGATGTTGCATTGCTGAGCTCGAGCTTGCGGGTTCAATCCCAGCAAAGGTGGCTGCATTTCAGTGGTGGTGAAATGAAAAAAAAAAAAAGTGTGTAGTTGAATTTAAGTGCACATCACAAAACCCAAGGTGGTCAAAAATAATACTGAGTCCCACACTGTGGCATGCCTCATAATTCGATCTAGATTTTGTGTTCCATGTGATGTTCTTATTGCCCATTTGAATAAACTTTTATTTTTCAGATTACCAAAATAGAGGGCATATGCAATGGTATTGTGTGCAGTCTGGATAAGTTGCTCTGGTCATGAGCACTCAATTAAAACTTCTGCATATTTAGCTGCAGCCGACAGTGTCATAATGATTGTAAAGACTATGCAGAAAGCTTTAGGCCACCCTACATATCAGATCAGTTTTATATTGCATCCCTTATGGTGCATCTCTTACTTGAGTAGGCATAATAACAATTGGCAATGCTTCCTTACACATTTAATGTTTTTCTTTCTTTCTTTTGGAAGAGTAACCTTGGAAGAATAATCTACAACAGTGCTCCTACCTTCTCTATCCCCATTTCTTTTCTACACTTCAACTTCATTCTACGCACTATCTTATTCTCCTCTTCATCCTACATTGAGGGTGTGGGAAAGTGAGCTAAAGGTGCATAAAGATTGCTGTGCCGAACTTAATTGCGGCACTGACGAAGACAAATCTTTGTCAAAAGGTTCACTCCAGCTACATTCTCCCTCCAAACACTGTTTATCACTTCAAGCCTTCATATTCCTGTGAGCTTTTGTCTTGTTTAACAGTTGTAACAGTCATACTATTTATTACTATCAATAGCCAGCATACATTTAGCACTGCAAAGGGCTGCTTAGAAGACGTGCGAGTTTCTACTTCCCTTATGATAAATACTACAGACATTCAGTCTCTATTTTATGAAAATCTTTCAAACATTGCCAGTGATGACCACCATATGGGTTAATGTCGGCATGGGACGGAGGCTTTCCCGCAAAAAGAACAGTTATGTTTTGCTCATATCATGTGACTGGCAGTTTCTGCTGTAATTTTTGCACTTGTCAACTGCACTGTGAAGAGTTCATTTCTGTGAATATGTGCTGGGCTGATTCTTCTTGTTCACGCATTTCAGATCTTGTACTATGAGATGAGGAGGTGTAAAATAAAAACACAGTGTAGATTTCACAATGCCTTTAAGAAACCACGCAAAGCTTGGAGATGAAGCATTACATGCAACTTGAACCAAGTGTCTGGACACAGTGAGTGAAAGTTGTTTTGTTATGAGCGAGGGTGTCGGTGTTACTTGTAAGTACTTTAAATAAAAGTTTGTTTCAAAACAGTGGCTCAACTCTGTGTTCCCCCGGTAAAAAACAAAACCATTGGGATTTCCAATTCGCTTTTTAAACATAATTGACCTATATGAATAAAAAAAAAACTTGAGGAATCAAGATATAAGCTTACCATACCATGGAAACACTTGAAACTCCTTTTGAGAAGCTTACTCATACACGAACACACTATAGCAATTATTTTCAATCATATACTCACAATTTGCCGCGTCACCACGTCAAGTTTCAAGGCAGATTTTTTTTAGACTCGAAGCTATATGCTTAATTCTATCCATTGTTTACTGCATTGCATTTGATTTTCTATAACAAATAAAATTGAATTCTCCATTGATTGCGCCGACGCTCACGTTATAATTACATGCTATTATTATTGACTAGTCATATATATTCTTGGGGGGTGGGGGGCTGCACTGGTGGCGTTCTACGAATTTGCGCCGCGTGTTTGTGCGGGTAAGCTTAAGCGCAAAATTTTTTTAGCGCGTTATGAAAACAATGCACTGCGGGTATTTTAATTAATGCAACGAGCTGTATGAAATATCGGTCAAGGGGTTGGAAACGTCGTTATAGAGAATCCCGACGATTTTCTTTTGCGTGTGTGTACTTGGAATTGATGCAGTTTTCTTTATTTATTTTGGCTACATTGCGCCAATTGCGCTTCCATAGAATAAGGAAACGCGCTTCCACGCGCTTGCCGACTCGATCGCAAGGGGACAGCCTGATCAACATCAATATCAGCAGCAATGGCGGATTTGCGCTTGCCATGGCGCTTGCAAAGTTTTCAATAGTTTTCGCCTTTTAAGTGATGCTTTTGCTATTTTAACGTGTGGAGGTTCATTGTACGTCTGTTTTTTCAAGTTTGGCATGTGTTTTAACACATGTGAAGGTGTAGTCTTTTCTTCTTCAGCGGATATTTGTACAAGACCCTGTTCACCGTCTATCAGGTAAGATGTGTACGTATGCTACACGCAATCGTAGTGCTTCACTAAGCCACAGTGCACTACAAAGTTAAGCATGAGCGGTACACAAAATTCACAAGTTCTTAGTATTGTCAAGAACAACCATTGCTTGGTGAAGTTCTCACAGGCGTTGTAGAAGTTGTTGGGCGCGGCAGTGCTGAACGTAGCGTTAGCGGCTTAAATCGTGTTTTTTACTAGTAACAACGTGTCACTATTTCATATTATTGGCGGCGTCTCCAGGACACCAAATCGATAACGGGGACACCAGAGCTAGAACGCGGACTGGTCTATGGGTTGGGGCTCGCCGAGGCCTGCGCGTGCTAGTAGTATATCTATGATGTCTGTAGGCTGTGTGTAAGTCGTACTTTCCGAATTTTCTGACGCATTTTAAGATCAGCTGTCCGCTTTCGCGGACAAGGCTGGAGTCAGGGTGGTCCGTGAGTTGGAGCAACATAACCTGCTTCCAGTTTAGGACCGCCCTGCTTCCAGTTATGATCCCTCCGCTGCCCCTTAGGTACCCTGCCGCCTCCTTGATTATATTCTAATGCTCTCCTGAGGCCTCTGTTTGCCGGTTACATGTGCCCTCCTGGAGCAGTACTCACTACAACACCAGTCAGAACCTTGCCCATTGGTTTACCTATGTGTGGCCGCAAATATCTGAAACTTAATGCCAGTGCAACAGGTTTGTTGGCGAGGGTGTCAGATCGTTGCTTTGTGTTGAATCGGCCTTTTCTCAATTCTTAAGAATTTAATTGGAATGCACCTGACCAGTGCTGCTCTGTGGTGCTTGCCACCAGTCCCTTGGACAGGGAAGACATATGAGAATCCCTGTGCATACACTTTATATGCAGTGGTGTGACCGCTTCCTTTGGGAAACTACCACGTTAGCGATATTGTGAGCGCAATGTGACTTTCCTTCATCTTCCTCATCCGTACGTAGTGTGTGTCGCTTCTTCCTCGCCATAGCTCTAGCTCGGCAAGAATAAAGCGGTTCCTTAGAAGTGGTGGAGGTGCTGGGGTTCTGCATACCAAGGACGTATAAGGTAACAGTGTTTGCGCCTTTAATATGTCGCATTCGATCATTTTGAGACGTGGTGGTGTTCATGCGTCAGCACAGTGCAAGGACATCCACAATGTAAGAGGTACATGATTCTCGAATTTTATACTCTCTCCGGGCTTTTCTCGCGACCTAAGCACAAGTAGTGGGAGCATCAAAAAACTGACAAAGCTGGTGCATGAATGTTGCCCAGTCAAAAAGATCTGGCTCTTGGATCAAAGCCAATTTTTTTTTTACATTGTAGAGGCAGACGGGCATGCTGTGAAGTTTCTAAGAACTGTCCCACCATTGCTGACTCTGTTGTACATTTATCAAACCACTTGATTCTCACCAAGCTCAAGTTATGGTGACAAAGATGCGCCACGTGCTTTACAGTCACATATTGCACTCGCAATTCATCTGTTATGCCAGTTTGCCGAAATGAGCATGCACAGCAGTGACGAATTCACTATGCATGCACAGGGATTTGCCTTTCCTGTCCTATGGGCTGTTGGCAGGTACGCTCGTCAGGTACACCTCAGGTTTCAGTATGTTTGCATTCGGTTGCATGAATATGGAGGGAGTGTGTTCGCTGTAATCAGTACTACACATTTTGCTAATGTAGGCTTGAGTGGCTTTCCCATGACTCCACTAAATAGTCGGAATACTTCCATGTATGATAGAATGATGAGCATTTTGACCTCCAGACATGCAGCAGTCTTTACACCACTGCAAGGCAGAAGCAGCCTTCTCACCATGTTCACGCTCAAATAAATCTCGTTAAGGCATTTTATGGGCCCGCCAAACCGCCTGCACCACCTGAATGATGTCACTTGTTGTTGCACCTGGCTGTTCATTTCATTTGGCATCCTCTGTTCGCACATATTCGTTTCCAATAATTCAGGAAAATTGCAGGGCTGGTTTGCAATCTTTCCTGTTTTCTTTATTTTTCTTTATGGCCTTGTAAAACTGAGAAACGATAATGAAAAAAAGAAACAAAGGCTGCCTTCCTGTTCACCAGTGAAAGTATTGTTGCTTAGAAAGAGGCGCAGAAAAAGATGTATATGCATGCCGGACAGCCTGCACAAGGTTTTATCTTTGTCTCTTCAAACATGGCGTACCTGCTTGGGGTCAGTGGAATCGCTGTTCTGTAGCATTACCCCTGGCAGCGGAAGCGCTGTCCCAGAGCTCTAAAGAGAGTCATCGGAAACACAGTGCTAAACCTTCATCCTTGAAATGTGAAGGACGTCACTGGACAGGACGAGAGATGACAAGGTGAGTCTGATTGGGGCAATATTGTGGTGACGGGTGCCACCTGGTTGAGCGCACAGTATGGTCCCCTGTCCTGAGAAAAGCTTTTCTGGGAGCCCTACACAGTGGAAAGGGGACCAGAGAAGTACAAGCGCACCAGGGGAGAAATGAAAGTCGCATTGTGAAGCATGGTACTGTCATTTCTGGTTGCTTCATGACGCAGTAATGATAGTCGCAGCACAATATCTTCAATTTATTCTGGCAACTCACGATATGTAAGTGAATGCTGCTCACTCTGATCATGTGGCTGCGTTTCAGTGCTTGGATATCTAAGGCCACGTTGCAAAATGCACAAGAGATTTATCGACTTCGTATACACAGAAAATACAAGAACAGTTCTAATAGCACTGAAAAGACAGAGCATTCATGGCGTCGTTCAAGCTCAGTGTCCTTGAGCGTGCGCAAGAACTAGTCTAACTGATGTTATGACTGGCCTGTGTGGTCAACGATTTGTGTCGCGGCGCCAAAGCAACAGTGAAAGGCTGGACCTTTTAAATACGCCGAACCGCCTGCAACCGTTGGAAAACGCCTAGGAGGCCCTAATAGCAAAAAGACCTTATCATTTGTACAGGCATTTTCACCTTCTTACCCACGGCTTGCACAACACCCTGATGTCTGCGTAGTCTCCACAGTGCTGTCTCCCTTCAGCAAGTGGGACGGTTAAGCTTCGTGTGTGCATTCGCTCTTTCTCTTCGTCCTCGGCAGGGAAGGTGCCAGCGTTCTGTGTGTGTGTGTGTGTGTGTGTGTGTGTGTGTGTGTGTGTGTGTGTGTGTGTGTGTGCGCGCGCACCTCAGTGCCTTTCCTTCTGCTGAGCCAGTGGGGGTTAGAAAATTTGTTGAACACTTCCATGTATCGAGCGGTGGCCGCCAGCGTAGAAAGTGTTTTCTCTCTCCTTCTTTTGAGCAAGGGTATTCCAAACACTATAAAGGACGTCTTCGCCAATGGAATTGAGCCTTCAGTTTTTGATCAAACTAGCATGTCTGTCGCTCTCCATCAGGAAACTTGCAGAGTTGACCACTCCGTAACAATGTGAAGTAAACATTCATTGTTACTCGTTGCCTTGTTGCCGTATCTCCTGCCTGGCCCCCTGAGGACTCACGAGCCGCTGCAAAATGCAGTCAGCGGCACGATCCTGAGCACCTGGGTGCACAGTTTGTAAGAATTGGTGCCAGCGGTTCGATCTGACAACCGATGGTAAGCTCCAGACCACCAAGCCCACGCTACTTCCACAGTCTTGGGTTTCCATCTTTAATACGGAGCAGCAGCAAAAAAAGAATTGACAGCTGTGAATAAGGTATGCGGATGTGGGCTGCTTCCCTTGAACTTCCTGAAGGCAAATGCCTTCAGGAAGTTCAGTCGCACTTTGTTATTTGAAAAGGCGTCTCACCAAGATTAGAAGTTGCAAACCGACAAGTGCAATGCATAGATCACACACTAACAATCCTGTCTCCAAATTATCAAAATGATGCACAGTGGGAATACAGCTGAAATTTTAAACAAATGCCATCATGGTCGCAATGAAGCCCTGCTTCAGCCAGAGTCAAGGTTACATGCACAAATGTCTCTATGTAAAACGTGCTGCCTGCAATATCACCAACCATGGCACGTGACTTTCGTAAGCCAAACAATGTTAAATGCCATCCCTGGATGTGTGCCCCACAGCAAAAAAGGAAGAGAAGAAAAAAAGGAAAGAAAAGACGGGGCTTGTCATGCGAGTGTGACGTGAACCCTTGGCTCCGTCATGGGGGAAGATGAAGAAGGAAGATCACTTGGAGGCAAAGGGGTTGAGTGCTGTTGCTTTTAGCACTCGCCTCCTGGCAGCGTGAAAATGCAACATTTCAATTTCTTCCATTTCCTTTAATAATGAACTAATTAGAAATATTTGTTTGAGAAAATGCTCCCTTGACGGCTTCCAACGTACCAATGTACCTATAACTAATATTTGCCATGGTGCTTAATGAGAGGGGCTTTTTCAGCCCAAATTAGATCCTGCAGACTATAGTACTGTATGGAAAATATGGTACATGGAACTGTAAAATTTAATTTTCCACAGCAATTTCTACCTGTGCAGTTGGAGTTGGCTTTGTCACAGCATAGATGTGAGGACCGTGAAACAACCTTTATTCCCTAAAGATCCTGTCCTGTAGTATATTTGAGCATTTACATAAAGGCATGGAGACCCTCAGTGTGTTGCAAACTAAGTGGCGGCATATAGGTGGTGTGTGCTGCCTGTAGGGATGCCACTGTAAGCCATCTATGTATTGGCGGATTTCTGAATTGTGGATGGGAGAAGGCTCATGGCTGTTCTGCCTTTGCACCAAGCACTGCAGAGCACAGTGCTGCAATTTTCTCTTTGTGCAGTTGGAAGAAAATTATTCCTGCAGTGGCAGCGACTACACAGAAAATGCACCCTACAAGAGTGGACAGAGTTTCAACGTGATTGTGGTTTGAAATGGTCCGGCCCCTGTGTATACAAGCACCGATTTTCCCAGACAAGTGTGACAGTGCCTGGCTTTGAATGCAGTGTGCTGCTTCATAAATATTGCAGTTGCCCAGCGCTAAGCTGCCTGGATTATGTGGTTGCCATAATGACTTCTCTGTACCCGTGGGACAAATATTTGCACTCAAAATAGCGACAGAAGCCATGCATTTCCTGCTGACATAGAATTAGGTTCCACAATGTCATCTGATGCATACACATGCTGTGGTGTGGTTGGTGTGGCCATGCTCTTTTTTCCTCCCTTCAAATATGCTGGTGAACTGCCACTAGTTACAGATGTCTGCAAGGAGTGCGCACTGTGTGAGTGCTGCACATGAATTGAAATTACGACCACCACAGTGATGATAAAGAACACATTGAAAAGTAATCTGACAACACTTATTAAGACTGTCTACAAGTTTTCTGTGAGAGATTTCCTCAGGGTTGACAAAAACCATCTTAGGGATCATTTAATGGGGTGTTACCGCCCGCATTATGAGGTGAAAGAAAAGGAAGCCATTAGGATTTCTCTGGTGGTGCAAGGTGCTCTAATAGATGGCTTTGAATTGCAATAGACATAAATATTATCATTCTATCTGTCTGGGCACAACTTCTTCGCCAACCTCTCTGTCATCTCTGTAGCACATTAATCTGGGATAGTAACTCACTCTGACGCAGGAGATGAAAGTGCATGCCAGGCATGCTGACCACACTGACTTGGAGAGTGCCACTTTCTTAAATGTGGCAAAAGTCTGTGTTTTGGGCGAAATAAGAGCTCATAGGCAATTTTCATCTGTGATAAACAGAAATAAGTGCTGCCAGTGGTCAGACATCATTGAGGTCGAGCTTCTCAAGCAAGTGGATGCCATCGAGAACACCAAAAAAGCCAGTGATAGCCATTGTGAAGCAGATTCAGATGGTAAGGTCCAGCCGGGGTTTCTCTGCACAAGGTCACCAAGTGGAATTCCTAAGTAACGGATATTTTTTCCCCTAAACTGCTACTCTAGAGTGGCCGGAACATGCACCGTTCGATCCAAGCATGCAGCTGTTATCAAAGTTTAGTTTAGTCAATTATTGAGGCTTAAGATGGTTTTAATGAATGTACATTAGGAAACAATTGTAAAAGAATGTAAAAAAATTTGAACTGTGTTGACTCTTTGGTGGCATACTGTTGCTAATCCTGAAGTTACGTCCTCAAATGACTTATGCTCCAGGTATTTGAGCAAAACTATGGATGTGGAGATATGAATTTTTCAATTTCAAAGCTAATTTGAATAATGAAACCTAAGTGCGAAGCGAATATTTTTCGAATATGAATACTACTGGTATTGCAAAAATCCATTTTTTTTCACCAACCAGAGGTGCAAAATAGTTTACTGCATAGCAAATAATGTACAGGGATATTATGCTTCGTGGCTAACAAAATTCTCTAATACAACACTTTTGTTTGACAATGTCATAACTGTAGTTACTTAATGTTTCATGAAGCAAGGACAACAGCTCAACATGTTCAAAGAGCAGGGACACCTAGTGCATGTCACCATCGATTCAGACATCGAAAAGAGCTGCTTAGAGTGTCTGGTATCAGCAGGTCGCTCTTCACAAGCCGAGCCAACAGTGGGCACCACGCTTACGCCATCACTCAAACGGATCTTCTTTTTGGCCCAAAATTTCATCATGCAAATATCTTTGAACCTGCGATTGTGGCAGTGAAAATTTCTGCCACGAGTGAAAATTTCTGCTGGGTGATAAGCTAATCAGTCTTTCCGCAGTGCTGATGTGGAAGTGGCCCGTTCAGAAGCTTTTGTTGTTGAACGCATACTTGGGTTCCTTGGTGTTGAAATTATCCTTCCTTTCTCTAAATCAAAGGGCGAGATCTTGCATTCTGAATGTTTGCTTGCGCTCTCATTATTCGCCTTCACCGTGCTTTCGTCAGCGGTCGTCTGCTTGGTGAAGCGGGAGCGCCTATTGAACACTGCCTACTCACTGATGTAGAAGGTGAAGCAAACAGTCAGAAAGCTAGAAGCTTGCGCAATCTCATCCCAGGTTTTCAATCCAGTTTGACATTGAAGCATCCTGGTAGTATTAAAGTACTTGAGAATGAGGTTCCAGAAGCATTGCCAAGTTTGCCACTTGGTGAAATTTGTAGTTTGGAAACAATTTAGGCTCTTAGCGAGATTAGCAGTGAACAGAGGTTTTCACATGGCGATTGGTGTTGTCCAAATGCATGAAGAGGTCACAGTACGAGTACTTAAGCTGATAGTGTCGGGTAACCATAAGCACCAGCAGGGGCCCCGTGACAGTGTCCCCTTTAACTTCAGATATGCTTCACTGCATGATGCTAAATATGCTTCGCCGCATAACACGACTCTGCTGCTGTGAAGGTGACTTAAACCGACAACAGCCGAGAAGGTGCAAATAGCACTGCGCCGCCTGGTTCTTGCTGTTGGCCTTTTCTTCTTTTCACAGTGTCCTTACTGTAAGTGCACTCCAGAATTACAATGCAGGAATATGCATGTGTGCACAAGCTTTCATTCAAGAGTAACTCATGACCATAAGTTACGTCATCATGGTTTCGTACCATGTCACGGCATCATAAGCGAGACATAATAAAGGGGGCCTCAAAGGCTGCGGGAGAGACTAATCTTTTGTGCGAGATTGTGCTATCCTTGCTGCACGCAGTGCAATATTATGACTCTCATGTCTATGGTGGCATTGTCGATTATGAATGTTTCCTTACTGCGTTAAAAAAATGTGTAGTGCATCTTTCAGATAATAATGGCATTATAGCTTCAGAGTTGTTCAAGTTTGGGGTACTTGTTCACTAAAAGTACACTATTAGAAAAGCTTTAGAATGTCTAGGTCATAATTGCATTGGAAGAACTGTAAGTCTTCCTACACATAGCAATTGGTAGCTTACTGTACGATGTTGAAGGTGGTTTTTATTCATAGGCCCTACGCAGAGAGCAGCAACACAATGCCTGGCATGTGACCAGGGTTCGTAACAGTGTTTGCATTTCCAGTGCTCGTAACTGATTCCAGTCTTAATGCATAAATTTGCTTTATGAATTCTTTGTAGACAGAAGGTGCTTGAATATTGGTTGCATGAAATGCTCCAATGCACACTGTTACGTGCAGGGTGTCTTTTATTACCATACAGATTTTCTTGTTTTAAAGTTATGAGCGCGGCAAATGTGGCATTCTTGCAGAGGAATTCCTCTATTTTGGAACTCCACAAATTTGGAGGCAGTCACATTTTAATGCACTCTCATTTCTTACAAATCTTGAAAGTTGCACCTAATTCAAGATATTCATCATTGAATTTTACTGGTAAATCGAGGCAATATTGGAACAGAAAAGAAAAGAAGGCGCAGAAAAGAAGGTCCCGCTATCTCATCAGATGGAAACATCTTGGCCAGTCATTGTAGCTGCTGATACGACACACTCTGCCTGGCAAGCATGTGCGTCAGTGTGCCATGTCAGGCTATCATTTAAGCTTTGTCCCACACTTCTTGACAGGGCACTGCCGCCTGATGTGGAGGAGGATGCACCAAGTTTTGATTGTACTCAATTGAGCGCGATAATCAATATTTCAGAATAAGTGCAATTTTCGAGATTTAGAAAAAGAAAGGGTGTGCGTTCACATGCGACTGCCTCCAAATATGCCATTTAGAAGGCTGCCGCCAAGTTACTAATAAAAAAGTGACTGAATTTTTCAAAATTAATTTTCTGAAACTCGCATTAGCAGCAAAGTGTGTCCACCTCACCTAGAAACTCCTTTGCAAAAACGCCGGGCTCTCCGTGCTCAAAACTTTTTGCTAAATATCAGCATGGTTAAAAAAAAAACTAGATATGCATAATTGTTAATGTATGAAAATTGTACACTATTACTTTTCAAAATTTTTGTCCTTCTATGCAACACCAGAAAAATTGGAAATAGAAGCTTCAGGTGACCTATCTGATGTGCAAGTTGCATGGCCATATTATTGTTTTAATTTTTCGCTATCACCTTTTACTGTGATGTCGCCACTGCAGCAGCTCGATGGCTGTGGCTTTTCATTCCAGGTCACAAAGCTGCACCCAGGTAGAGGCAGAATTCAAAAACGCTTGTGTACTTAAGTATAGCTGCACATTACAGAAGCCGAGGCCCTCAAGATTTATCCATAGCCCTCGAGTTCCATATTTTTTATTGGGATTGAAGAGTAATGTTTGTGCTGTATCCCTCTATTTCAGACTAAATAATGTGCATGCAAAATTATATCTTCATTACTTTACACCATAGCACCAATATCTGTTGTGCGTTGATTTTCTGATGTCCTTGCATTTGCTATAGCAAGGATTTTTAAAAATCAGCCACAAAAGAAAAAAATTAATGGTCAAGGAACCAAGTGGTGTGTAGCAGCTCCCTTCTTTTTTTACTCGGCCGCAAGTTTTGCACTCGTGTGTTAGCAACACTGTTTCGCCAATTGTGTACTTCAAAAGAAGTGTTACCTTTCTGCTTTGGAACTTTGTGGTTTTGTTCTGCCAGCTGCTTGACCAAAACAAGCAAAATGTACTTTGGATATTCCACAAATTCATTCTGTATGCATTTGGTACAATAAAATTTGTTTCAAGAATGGACAAATGCAGTGATGGTTAATTGAAAACTGCAACATGCCAATTTTAGTTTCATGCTTCATTTTCTCAGCCCCAAAGAAAGCATGCGAGGTTCGAAAATGTATCATGTGACAAAGTGCTGGCCTGCCATGACATTAGTGCACTCGGTCTAGAGAACTGATTAATGCTGCACATACATTGAACATGGTGGCCATGACCATCCCTCATGAATTGGCATTCCCTGCCTAAACCACCTCACCAACACAGCCCGTTAACAGCAAGAAAGCTGACTGGGCTTCCAAGAATTTCTATGCACTATTTATTAGTATCGCCCATTGCTTTGCTGACAATTGTCTTGCCAAAGTGGAAGCCGAATCGGTTGAGTTCAATCAGTTTTATTTACATACAACCTATTATAAAGTGGACCTTTCTTCGCCTCTTCAACTGTTCCCACAGCTGCTGCTGCCATCTTGCACGCCACATGGTAGGTGCATGAGAGGATTTTCCAAGGAACTCTGGAAAGCTGTAATCAGATTGTGGGCAAAGTTAAAAACTTAAATACAAAAAGGGTGTAGAGTATTGTAACCTTGTACATGTTGATCACACATGTTTCAGCTACAGCTGTAAGTGCCTTGTCTCATCAACCAAGCTACAGTTCTTGCAACGTTACACTTTGTGATACTCAGTATGAATTGACAAGACTAGCTGCTATTCTAGTGGTTGTGCAGGCCACAGTGCCTGGCCTTTGTGCTTGTATGTGTCAATTTCTCTCTTTCAGTCTCGCCCAAGCCACACCAAAATGCTATCCACAAGTGTTGTGCCAAAATGGCCTGGCAACATTTCGTATTAAGCCGTTTGATCTATTTATTGCACTGATGCACAAAGTGCAACCAAATGAAGGAAATGACATCATCCAGGTGATTAGTAAATTACCCTTCTAAAATACCACAAGTGCAACTTTGCTGTGGCAAGAGCATTAGCAAAAACATGAGACACACAAAAATGAAGGAAAAGCGACACCTTCAAGTTCCCGCACCAACTCACCGTGACAAGCACGAATTTTGATAGTGTCTGCTTGAGCTTAGTTATTTCGAGATACATGCAGTTGAATGCTTTTACAAGCATTGAGATGCCCCACTATGCTAGCTTGCCTTTTATGGCTATAGAAAGTCATATACTGCCACAAGTCTGCCTATTCTTCCGATTGGAATCTATATTGAAGCTGCTTTGAGCAATGGGCGGTATTCTATTTCAGCGCAAATGATACATTGAGAGTAGTGTGCCTGGAAGGAATAGACAAAAGCATTGCAGAAGCTGCAGCACTTTGTGTCGCTGAATGATCATACGAGAAGGTAAAGATGCCATCAGAAAGCATCCTTCGTATAGAGTCTCTTTAAAAGAAAAACACTACAACTAGACATGGTGACAGTTGTGGTGGCAAACTAAAAATATTATAATGATAGTTCAAGGTGTGGTATGGCATGTTTATGCTATTTCTGAAAAAATAAACACAGCAAGTGTGTCCATGCCAGCAATTGACACAGGATGTGCAGATGCAAAGCTGCAATACAGCACCACGGCCTCAAAACGACAGTATGCAAGTGGTGGTCCAGCATCAAAACTTCAATGTCCCTACACTGCAACACTGGGAGGCCATGCTGCATGACAGAAGCCTGGGTGGCCAGCAGGCGCTGCTCTGTCGGGCACAGGACGTGGCAGCAACTATTTCTCCTAAGGATTAAATAAACGGATTTCTCTACGTCACCCGCTATGCGATGCGCCATGCGAGGGAATGACAGTGCCACTACTCTCACAGGATATGGATGGTGCACAACACCACCTTGAGCATCGGAGTGCACGTCTGCCTGTGAGCTGTGTACTACAAACACAAGTGGTGCATGCAAGGTAACATTTAACATATCACTGCCAAATGCCATCAATGAACAGAAGCAGCAAAGAAAGCTGGTTACATAATCTTCAGTGTGTCGGATCTGCATATCTTTTACATCCTGTATGCATGCCGCATTGTTCATTTGTTCGTCACTGCTCAAAAGTGCATAGTTGCATGGTAGTTTTTTCGATCTTGTGCACTTTCTTTTGTCCTGAAAAAATAACCACAGCAGCTATCTTCATAAAATAAAGCAGATGTTTCTGAATGAGCTGTAAGTATTAAAGTTGCTCAAAAGGGTAGTTTACTGAATTGATTGCATTTGAGTACTGCAGGCCTAGTTTCTTTCCGTCTTTCTCTTTTAAAGCCTCAGCACAAATTAGCTGAAACACCCTGTATACTGGACGGCTTGCCTGGCTGCCCGCACCGCCGAGGCGGAGCATCAAACGTTTTTGTGGCGCACTTGTCGCCGTCTCGTGGCACCGGTCGTCCATCCTTATCGCGCACACGCCACCGTCGTCATCACGCCACCGTCGTCTGGTGTTCTGATTGGCTGCGGCAAAGCGGACAGCTCTGGCGGGCCGGAAAAATAAGTGGTCCGCGAGCGATCGGGCTTGCCGCCTCGTTTAATGCCTGCTTTTATCCGCCTGGCCAAGAGCTTTGCCCGGTTTAGCCGCTTTGTCTTCAGTGTGAACGTGCCTTTAGAGTAAGAAAATCAACAGCTTACACTTCCACATTTTTTGCTTGGTAGCTGCATTCAATTTGCTTGCTCCTCGTCTTTTAGATGTCTAGGCTACCCATATTTTAACGTGGCTGAATAGTACACAAATCAGAAACACGAGTTTCTGTGGCCTAGCCTTCTCACACTTGCAAGGATACCATCCAAAATTGACCTATTTTTCTTATGGGGTGCCCACTGATTATGAGGATGCTGACATCGAAGGATCTCAAGTGGTTCTCTAGCATTTTGGTGACGTAATACAGTAATGCCAAGCTACAACTGACTTGATATCTGTCAGCACCAATGAACGCAGTGGTTAGTATTCTCACTAAATTGAGAGTTCAGCCCAACAGCAGATGGACACCAGTGGTTTGAATCCCCGTGTTGGCAAATTTAACTGGCTGAAATCAAGCATTTAAAAGACACGCATTTATTCCATCCCTTCAATCTGCGAGCATAATGAAGATCAAAGGTCAGGTTATGTGGCTGCAGCACCTTCTGTTCGTGCAGCATACCTTTACTTTTCTTTACCAAGACACTTAGCATGCACATACCTTGTGTGCAAGCCACATCTATTTACAACAGAAACAGCGCTTTCCACTCATGAGCAAAAGTTTGGAGGTAAAATATGGTAGACTTTTTTGTCCAGCCAACGCATGCAGGCTGAAATCCAAGTGGTACAGCCAATATGTGCCTGTTCAATCACTGCAATGCATTGAGCCACTTCTGACAACGCACAGCTGTACCAGAAAAGGTTTAGATTTGTTTTCACTAATGCCATGGACTTATGAACTTTTATGAATGTACCTTCAGCTTTCGCAGACTTTCGAGTAATTCGAATGTAAAGTGGCCTGTGTGTTATTGCTATTCAGCCAGAGTGCAATAGGAGCCAGTCAAATTAGTAAAACATGAAGTCAATGTGCACACAAAGACTACATGTACCCTTGCATGACTTTGTGCCACAGGCAGCTAACAGCTTCCAATTCACAGTTCTTGTAATATGCTTGTGGCCACCATCTACAGTGATCTATTTGATTTAACGGGGATGTGTATGTTGGCTGAAAACAAGAAAATATATTAACACCGATGGATGCAATATATCCTTTCCGGTAGTTTTGCAAGGGGGAAACTAATTCGAACTTCACGGCAGCGTGCACCGCACAGCTGCACCTCATTTTATATTCTCGCGCATGCGTCAGTGTTGCCGCAGCTGTCTATAGTGACACCCTCGCGTGCATTTCTTGTTCAAGCTTTGTTGAAGGGTTTGAAGAAATGAAGGCAGTACGGTGCCGCTCATTTCTTCCTTAATGCGAGCTTTGAATAGTGTGTGCATCTTAACCCTTTCATAGACGCAAGCAGAGAACAGGCCGCTTTGTGTCCGAGACATTACAAGTGCTTTTTCTTTTTATGAGGTATTTTTGACATAACGCAAAATCTCAAAGCTGACTATGATTCTGTAATAGCGAAAAGTGGGAATATTACATCCCACTATACAGCCTCAAGGCCCGTTTCTACCTACTCGTGGTCACCTGTAATGTGATTACAAGCAGCCAGAGTACCCAGTAAAGTATACATTGTTTGTGCACGTTTTCATTATACTTACTGAGCATGCTTTGTGTGAGAATCCTCAATCAGGGCTTTCCGATATCACAAGGGTTCTTAGAAAAAAAGATGCTTCTTGAGAATTCTTGAGGGCTCGTATGTAGCAGCTCGCATATGTAGGAATGCGATTTGTTCGCGATGCTAATAATTTGATCACCTGTTTTGGTAGCTGTGGGCACGAGAAATTTAGACGCCTAACCGCACCAAAATTCAGCTTATATGAAAACACGGAATTTCGATAAAAAGAGTCCATTTGCCGCTGTGGTGGTTTGAAGGAAGGCGATAGAATAGAATAAAATAAACATTGTAGAACGGGAAGTAAATCTGCGCAATCGCTCTATCGCGTTGTTTGACAAAGAAATGGACGAAAAAATGTGCTTAACGTGATTCAGAAACATATGTACACAGGAATGTTCAATGGTAGAAATTACACTTCACCGCTACAGAGTAGCGAAGTTGCGCTGAAAAGTGGGACCAATATTTTCCGACCGCCCTACAAAGGGTGAAGTGCGCACAGTATGTACGGCAACACTTGCTTTGTTCACCGCAGTAATGCCACCCTGTGACGGAGACACAACTACGACAAACGGTCCGCATTTCTTCTGCAGCGAGCAGCGAGAAAAAGTGAAACATTTTTTACCGAGGAAGAGATAAGCCAAGCGTGTTCCTGACGGTATGTAACGGCATGCCGCTGGAAAAAGGGGGGTCCATACCTCGGGGTTCAAATTCCGCAGACACGGCATGCGCTTCAGCGTAGCCGTCAATTTGCGGTTGAGCAAGCGACGATTTTGCATTTTCTGTTCCGCATCAGCATGTTCTACGCAACGAGGGAGCTCCTTGAAAACCAGCACGACGGGGGCCATCTCGTTGATCAAGGCCTAAAATTTAAAAGACAACACAACTATTAGCGCTTATTGTTTCAAATTTTGTGATTTCAGTAGACTTACCTTGATGTTGTCGCATATTTCTTGTGGATCCATGTTGCTTTCAAGGTCGTTTCCGCCAACATAAAGAACGGCGAAATCGACACGCTCGAAGCGCATCGTAGAGACAGCTCACGCCAGCCGCACTGCATTGTAGCCCACAAAACTGAATGTGCAGGCTTTCATAGACTCAATTAGGCGCAGGCGCGACCTATTTAAGAATTTAACCCGACAATGACGCCGCGCAAGGACGGCATGACTGAACACGATCCAGCGAGGCGTAACAAGACCACGCGAACGAACCTACGTGAGCCGGCAGTGGCCGCATGTGCATGGCATGTGGCCGGCACACACCACAGGGATTTAGCAGCAGCACCTAGCAGCGTCCTTCCCTAGGCGTACAAGTACCTATCTGGGGGCAGGGAGTACGCCACTGGCTTACGTCACATCCGGTTTGCCTCCAAACCGGGTACAGCCAGCCTGCGGGGATACGCTTCTCTCCATACACGTTTCCGCCTACCAGGTTAACCGCCAACCTGCCCTCCTCCTCCTCCACGCTCCTCTCCCACTCACCGCATTAGCTTCCGGCGCTAAGCGGAGCTTACGTAGCTGCAGCTTCCTGTTCCGAGTGGAAATGACGGTATGTTTTTTTAGCGTTGTTTACTTTCGCGTCTATGGAGAGGCTTTAATTGCACCAGCTGCGGTTTAAACTGTGAATGCAATTCCATCCAAGAACCACCGCCTATTGTAATCAGCGATCTGCTCGTATTCGCTGCTTCGCGTCAACCTGCGATGGGTTGTGCCACGAGCGACAACGTACAGAGGAATGTAGTGCCCGGGCGCTTGGAGACCACTGCCGTTTCTCGTGCATTTGGAAAGCACCGATCGCGAACTACTACTTCAGCGGAATACAACAGCTTGTCCCCTTTGCATTCTTTTTATGGTGACTGCCACAGCTCTGCTAAGCACGCGTGGGCGTCTCACCATCGGAAACGCCGGAACCAGAAATTTTTTAACAGGAAATGCCGGAACCAGATTTGGTGTGAGGGAAAAAAGGCGGCGCACAACAGAGGTTGTCGCTACTAAAGCCCCTCCATACACGTTTCCGCCAACCAGGTTTCCGCGCCCCGGTGCGCACCGGGGCGCCTTGGTGCGCACTTTCATCCTCGATCAACCGCACCGGTGCGCACCGACCCAACGTTGCAGTAACGTTGCACCGACCATCCGCGATCCCCGGAAGAGCACCGTGTTGGAGCGGTTTTCTGTTGCCCCGTCTCGCACCGAGAAAATCGGCGGTGCGCCGGGGAGCAATCCCAGCAAGCAATGCGGGACGCGCGCGCACACTGCCGACTGCAGAACCGCGGACGTGCGGACGCTCTGGCCGCGCATAGCTGCTGTTGCAACGGAGTTGACGGAGTTAGCTAGTGGAGATGTCGGTAATGAGAAAGGAAGCGCTGCTAGTTGCCGCAATCGATGAGCTTCATTCAAGTTCGTCTGAGAGCGAATACGACATGCTGATCGACCTCGTCCAAAAACAATGTGGTGAAGAGCGGCCGAAAGTGGACAGGTTCGCAGAACGGGTCGTCAGGAACGGGTCGTTAGGATTAATGATAAAATCCATTGGTGTTTGCTTGCAACCAGGTATGTCGGAGCACGCAGCTTGACAAGGTTCAAGCGCTTGCCGCGGATGCTCAGCACCTGCAAACAATTAAATGTTTGCGCGCGCGCGTTCGCGCACGTTTTGCGCGCCAGGGGCACTGCATGCGAGCACCCTGCACGGGGTGCAGTTTTGTCCTCGATGTTGACCCTCCGCAGTGCACCACCACCGCGGTGCAAGGCGCACCATTCTGGTTTCGGGGCAACCCCGGGGCAAGGTGATCGAGGACGCTATAAGAAAGCGGCGGTGGCGCGTGGATGCAGGCATAGAGTTTCCTACATTTTGTAGGAAACTCTATGGATGCAGGGGCTTTACCCCATACAAGCGCTTTATGCCTGCCGAAATGGCAACACGACTGCTGAGCAAATCGCAAAAGCAGACGACAGCGAACAAGTGATAACTAGCGCCACTCTGCTCGTAGGTTCTGTCCCTAGTGGCAAAAGGGGCGAACTAGGTCGTGCCCTGACCTGCTCCTAGATGGAAGGATGGAGGGCGGCTACACCCTTTGTAACGGGCGGCGGCTGGCGCCACCTAGCCTTTTGCTCCCCCTCTTGTGTTTTTTCTTTATATCCCCCATAGAGAAAGAAAATAAAGTGTATCCCCTTCTCCTTAACGTTGTTGATGATGTCAATGTTTATTGGCATCGTCAGGTTTTACTTCATGTATCGCTATTTATCATTTTGCCTATCTAAAAGCAGAAGCGGCGAGAGAGGTTGTTTCAAAAACACGGGTGCCACGTGCGCAAAGAAGAAAAAGAAGAAAGAAGTGTGCTTAAATTTAATAGCTTTTTGCGCACAAGACGAGGACAAAGAAGAGGCTGAGACACACGAGCGCAGACGTAAAACAGTTAAAGTCTGCGTCCATGTGTCTCAGCCTCTTCTTTGTCCTCGTCTTGTGCACAAAAAGCTGTATTCATGTCCTACATGGAGAAAGGAAACTGTCCTACCAACAAACATGACCAAACTGTGGTGTACCAAAACAGTCAAGCGATTTTGGAAGCCGGAAATATGTGTAGACGTTGGACTGTGGCATAGAGTTTCCTACAATATACGGGAAGCTCTATGGACTGTGGCGACTGTGGATTCTCTATGCATGACACCCATGAAACTCTATATACCGCCTGTAGCAGACGACCTTCCGTTCCTGTGCGCTCGCATGCAGCAGAATGCGCACGTGTATCTTTTGCGATTACATTGCGCTAACTTATCGGCACCACGTGGTCTCCTCTAGAACGGCGCACTGCGATAGGGTGGGCGTGGGTGCAACAGGCCACGATATGTTACTCGAAGCAGTGTCAGGTATGTTGCCGTCGCATCAACTAATGGGTCGATTACTGCGACCACGAAATCAGTGGTACGTATCAGTGGTGAGAGTTAATTACTGATTAATACATTTCTGGCGCCAGGAGGCTGAAGTTATTAATCAGTAAGTACTATTTAAAATGCAGGAAAGTATGCAAGCTGAAATCTCCCCGGTGGTACTCCCAAGAGTAAGTATTTATGTACAAAACCTATATTTATTTACGGCTGTAGTACCAGTTCGTCTGCTACACGAAACCTTGCGCACGCGCTCAACATTAGCGTTATTAAATAAATAAGCAAACAATCAAACCGTGTCAAATCAAAAGAATTTCAATAAAATTTTTAATTGCATTCTCCTAGCTCATATTCCTGATATCATCGCAATGTTTTGTCGAAATTCGCTCATATAGTGCCAAATAAAGGGTAGTCAATATAATTGTCCTTGCACTGGCCTCGGGAGCCAGCCACAAAATCCACGATGCCATTAAACAATTGAAAATAGGCACAATAAAACTGGCAGCACATTAAGGATACAAGTTCTAAAGATGTCTCAAAAAGATGTGAAGTTGTACAAGTTTGGTTTTTGCTCTTGAATATTGGGCATCCTGGGTGCAAATATTAAAACTAAAACAGCTAATACAGGATGTAGTTGTATTATTTAATTTACACTGAATTACCACACTTGCTGTTCAAGGTGATCTTACATGAAGTGATGAAATTCGCTAACAAAACCTTGCCTTTTTGTTTGAAGCACTGCTGATAGCAGTAACATAATATGCAATGAGAAAGGTGAATACCTTCTCTAAGGTATAGTTGTATAGGTGTGTATTTAGAGCGAAATGGAGTTTAGTGCCAAATGTTGTGATTCACGCAATCTCTTGAATGTCAGGGATACACATTCTATTTTTCTCAGTTGGAACCAAATACCTATCAGCATTTTGTGAGTACCAATTATAGGTCCCACTGAATTAAGTTTCTACTCTGAACTTGCCCTATGGTGTTTTTGGACCAGAGGAGTGAAGGATTGCAGAATTATATGCAAGTGTAGTGAAAACATTACCGAAAATATATTTCATTAGATCACATCATTTGATACAAAAATTATGCTAGACTATCAAGTAAAAGTTTGTGAAGTAGTGAAGCTTCAGCAACATGTAATTATTGCGCAACATATGTACTTCCCTGCAGTGATGTACACTTTTGCTGTATTCTAATTCTGAAGTACGGTTCTTGAACCATAGGTAAGAAGCCTCAATGTCCCTACATCTTTTCTGTTACATTTATACATCCTGTCAGAGTGCTAAATATATTGCAAAATAATGCAAGAGTGTTGCTATAGGTACTCCTGTAGCAAGTCTTTAAATATAAGCCTTATATAACATCCTATTGACCATGCTGCATGCATCATTTTGTGCATGAAATGCACATATTTATTTAAGTTGAATTGTGTGAATAGTACATGTCCTAACTTTCTGTACATATGTTTCACTAGACAATTAAAGAGTTTAACAAAAATGTCTCATTATCTTCAGTGTAGCAACAGTCACACAATATCAGAGATATGAGAAGCAATATGCTTGAATATTGTGCCTAATGATGGCACATCTACAGCAATTGAAGAGAGAAAGCCCAAAGGATAACAGAAAATTTGCCCCCCCCCTTTTTTTTTTGACACCGAATGAAGAGTACAAGCCAAAACTGCCATCTTTTTGCACAATATGGGAGACTCCCATCACACAGAAGACGTTGCAGCTTACCTTGAGAGGCTGTTCACTGATGAGGACATCATGTCGCTTCCTTTTCAGAGGTATGTTTTATGTGCCACATATATGACTGACGTGTCACAAATAACAAAAGTATTTGCAACCAAAAAGTGTTCTAGGCCCACTGATTGCCAAGCGTAGAGCACCAAGACTCATGCAGAAGTACAAGGAAATGGCTCCTGGAAAGGGCCTCTTGGAGTGGACAGAAATGCAAGGAGCACTTCTCACCAGCACACTGGACAAGACGTCGCCTGAAACTGGTGCGCTTCTTTCCTCTCAGCATATGTATGCACTCACAGTTAATTTATATTGCTAGATTGTGGCTGGCTTCTTCAGAGGCATGCAGAATGTATGGCGGACACTTTTTGACTTGCCATTAGAAGGTGTTCATATTGTTCTGCACAGTAGCAGTGCATTCGAGGCATCTCTAAAAGGGAGGGAAGGGCGGGGGGGGCAATATGGGAGGGCGGCCGACCCTCCAATATTTTCTCCTGCACCCCCAATTAAAATGGAGGATCATGCTCTGCCCCCAAACATAAAAATCCATGGTGTTGCACCAGATTGTAAAAGATGCATGGAAGTTCCAGATTTCATTATATGGCTTTGCCAAATATGTTGGAGGTATGGCATCTCCATTTTCTACTTTGCCAACCACTGGGGTTCCCACATTTCTTCCAATCTGGCATAAAACACTGATTTAATAATAATAAAAAAAAAAACTCATTACACTTGTGATGTTTAAAACACAGAGGGATGTTCAACATGAAGATGTACGTGCTAACTAAATATTTTTCTTCTTGACTAGACCAGTCTGATGCTGTGAAATGTAGTTCCTCAAAACTTGCTAAATAACTCTGCCACGACCTCCCCGCTCCCTTTCATTTCTTTCGCCATAATTCATTGCCTCCGACACTGGATAAGAAAGATAGGATTCTTCAAGCACTTACAAATTTCTTCAGAAAAGTAGCATGCTTTTAGTTGTAACCTTTAACTTCAGTGATACTTTGTCACAAGTTGGCACAAAAGCAGTGACAACAAATGCTTTAGTGACCACATGAATTCTGAATTACCCTTGATGACAAATTAACTGGTAAAAGGTGTGCAAATATTTCAAGTATAAGCAACAAGGTTCAAGCTTGGAAAAGGCAGGAAGTCATACTCAAGTCAGTCATGCAAGTGAAGACACAGGTAATATGTTAATTAAAATGCCATTGCATTCATTACATTTATCAATTTCTATCAATACTTTATTTTGTTTTGCACACAGTGCTAACATGCACATGTAAACCCAAGCATATCTGGAAGATTCCTTGTAGTTGCATATTAACAGTATAGTTTTATGCTTTAGGCAACACAAGTAGGCAGCACGTTCATTGAAAGCCCAAGATTGTCATAGATGCAAGAACCATCAAGCAATAGTCCACACAACTATACCGCTTTTTGTTTCCGACATTATACAGAATTAAAATTGTCTGTAGCATGCAGCACAAAACTTGCAGTGTACAAGAAAGGCTTTTCCAAAAAGTAACAGGCCTATTTTGCAGCTATTTTTGCGACAAATAGCTCAACATCGATCCTACTCTCACAATGTCTCTTGAACGGGCATGACTCCAACACTTGTGCGCTTCAATTCCACAACTGAAACAGGTGCCCTAAAGTAAATAATTATAAACTGGCAGAAGTTTCTTAACTCACTAACTGAACATTGTGATTTGTCATGCAAGTAACATCTGCATCATCCATCGAGTTATGCAGCTTAAGTGGCAGAATTGTGCTATGCAGGCAGTGGAACTCCCAAGTACTACACTTGTAACATGGCAACCTGTCTAGCAAACTCTGTTTATTGGTGTTCTGGCAAAATGATTGTTGTGACTGGATTACGGTTATAGCTAAAACACATTTCATTTTTTTTCCCTGGGCGTCTGCCAGGACCGCACAAGTACTTCATTGGCTTCCGTTATTCCAAGCCACTGATAGAGGATGCTTTGTTGGAGATTAAAAGGTAAGACTCTGCTAGTTGCCTAAACAAGATTGTACATCATTACAGTGGGCACCATTGCACAGATTGCACACTATTGCGCTGGTTTCACCAAGATCAGCGTTTAAGCTCAACGGGGAACTGTCATTCACAGTGGCTATAGTGACGCCATTAGAATGTTTATTGTTCTATTCCACTGTACTGCACGACTGTTATTTGCCATACAAGCTTTTGTGTCCATATATGTGCAATGCTGTGTTCCAGAGAAGGCATTGAGCATGTAGTGGCCTTTTCCCAGTACCCCCAGTACAGCTGCTGCACTACTGGAAGCAACCTGAATGCCATGTACAGATTCTGCAGCAAGCAACAGCTGCTAAGCAAAGCAAAATGGATCTTCATTGACCGATGGCCTGTTCACAGTGCCATCACTCAGGTGAGTAAGAATGTAAGGGAATTCATGACACATGCTTCTACTAGAACACCTGTTGTAGCCAGAACACATTTATTGGTACTATTCCCTATGAAAACGTTGTGTAATCCTTTTCTTTTTTTACAATTGTGGGTAGAACAGAAGCCTCTCCAAGTTGATAGGCTCATTTTGTCTTTTAACTGACTATGATAGATTTGCATTAAAAAAGAAATAACAACACACTTCTTTTTCCCTAGAATGCTAGCACCTGCTATGCACGAATAAAATTCTGAGTGAAATGAACTTTCTTTGTAATGAGCACTTTTTATTTTAGTAGAGTGGGTACAACATATATATGAAGTCACAGGCTATCTTGTCTGATGTACATTACCATGGAACTGATCTTGGATAATCTGACAGCCATATTGAAACAGGCCAACAGTGTAAATGGCAACACATAGGGTTAATTTGAATTGTCCGCGTTATCTATTATCTCGCTCTCTCTCTTTTCTAGGCATATGCAGACATAATTAAAGAAGAGCTCAAGAAGCTTCCAGAGGATGTGCGACAACAAGTAGTTCTTCTGTTTTCTGCGCACTCTCTTCCGCTGAAGGCAAGCACTAGGATTATGTGATAAGCACATATAAGTAATACTGTCCGTGCAATGGAGAGGGTGGGGAACAGAAAGCATGCAAAAGTGCAGTAGCACCTCGCTTATACATAAAAAAAAAAGGAAGTATTGTCTGAGCAATGTGCTATCCAAGTTGTGTAACCTCCATTTAAATTTCAATATTTATCCACTGTGCAGATATGAACTGGGAAACCACATGAACCATATGAACACATAAACATTTCTTTATTTTTTATTTAGCTCTTACAAAACTCACTTTGCCATCATTTTCACTGCAAATACTGTTGCATTACAATAGCTGCAATTAGGTTATGTGAAATAGTATGTTTGGCAGTTTCTGACAGTCCTATGTTATCATTTATGAAGTTGTTTAGGGACTATTGAAAGTAAACTCATATTTGGCTTGTCCAACCCCCTTCGAAAATCATAAGTAACCAATAAACAATGACGCCAAGCACAGCAAAGGGTAAATTGGAGTTCCTAAATGAAATAAGGAAATG
The DNA here is from genome assembly GCF_050947875.1 of Dermacentor variabilis. Lineage (NCBI taxonomy): Eukaryota > Metazoa > Arthropoda > Arachnida > Ixodida > Ixodidae > Dermacentor > Dermacentor variabilis. The sequence goes on from NC_134572.1 coordinate 40,974,076, forward strand.
ATAAATAAATGGAAATGAAAGTATGAAAAAACAACTGGCTGCTGGTGGGAAACGAACCCACGTCTCCGCATTCCGCATGCAATGCTCTCACCAATTGAGCTACCGCACCGCCGTTTTCCAGTAATCTATGTTTATCTTCTAGAACTAACCCCGGGAGGGTTAGCAAGCGTCACCACTCACAGCCTTGGCGGTGAATGAATTTTTTTGGGTGAAGGCAGCTGGTCAATAAACCCACACATGCTACCTGAAGGCATCAAAGCCGCCGGATTTGGGACTTTCAATATGTAATGAATGAGAAGAAAGGAAATCGAGGGGCCCAAGTTTTATTAGTCATATCATAAAAAGGCAACAAACAATGACACCAGGAGACTTAGACGGGCTCGTTGGTTTCTGGCTTGATGGAACATGATTATAACGGCATGTTCGATCAATGACACCAAGGACAGCATGGGGAAAATTACGTGTAGTAATTCCCTGTAATTTTACTGGAACTACAAGTAATTTCTTCTATGCTGTCTGTCCTTGGTGTTTGTTGGTTTCTTATGATATGACTAATAAAGATCGAGCCCCTCGGTTTCCTTTCTCTCTTTTCAAAAATATAATATCAAATGAATCAGACCTTTACTGAGTCAAGCTGCTCACACAAGTTTTCAAAGCAAGGAGTCCACGAGAAAGCTGTATTTTCTTGCAGCCTAATTAACCCTGCAACCAGGAACCAAGCAGTGCACATGTGTGTGTGTGTGTACTGCGTAGTGTGTGCATTGATTAAAGTTGTAGACAAACTATGAATAACATTTAATTGCGTGCTTGTAGCTGTACTAAATTATGCAAGGCCAACACTCACTACCTTAGAGCTGAAAAAGATAAAGGAAAAAGGTTTCACCAGAGACTGCTCACATCATTATGAAGACAACAAGAAAGAATATGAATAAAAATTTCTTTTAACGGCTAATCAGTGGTTACACATAATGTTCGAAAGCCTTGACAAAGCATGCGAAGCAAGGAGGTAGCCAAAGCTTGACTGACGCATGGTCAAGACTTGCAGTCTGTAAGATAGCAACAAGAAAAGGTGCAGGCCTCACTCTAGTAAATACAATATGTCGCTTCTCTGCCACAAAATCTTGTCACAAGCAGCAGAAGAAAAAGAATTGTGGGCTTTAACATTCTTGAACTGCACTATCGGTTGTGAGGGATGCCGTAGTGGAGGGCTCTGGAATAATTTTGACACTCTGGGGTTCTTTAATGTGCACCGAAACCTATGTACACGAGTATATTTGCATTTTGTCCCCACCAGAATGCTGCTGCAGTGGTAGGGAATTGAACGAATGACTTCATGCTCAGCAGCAGAATTTCATAGCCACTGAGTCACCACAGCAAGTGAACACAAAGTTGGGCTAGCCAGTAAGCATTCATGGTGCCAGAACAGTGAAAAAAATGGAGAGTGCATAAGTCAGCCTTCTGTCACACTATCACAGAAAGAGGTATGTTTACCTGAAAGGACTTCTATTCTCTCTTTGCTTATTGTTGCTTTTACTATCACTATCATAGCGATAGTGGAGTGGCTTGCAGGCATATTTCTGAGTATGTGTGTGAACAAGCTTACGTCAAATGTCAGCACTTTTGTGCTCTCCCTTCCCTCCGTGTGCCTGTCTTTTTGTACTGTTTAGCTGCCATGAACTTCAGGAACCAAATGTCAGACTGCACATGCTATCTAAGTCTGCTCACATTAACTGGTGCTGCAGTGTAAAACCTATACAATTTTCAGTCCACATAGAAGCACAAATTTCTACTCACATGCACAAGGGCTACAATGTTAACAGAGCTTGCGAGCCAAGTTGATGTATGGCTTAGTGTCCGTGCTGAGGTAAGATGTTATTTGCATGATGTGCACTCTCCAGTGTGTTCACATCACCCTTTGACTCTGGTTAGGACTGTCATAGCTACTTCCTGCATTGCAGAATAACACTGATAATAAAAGAAAAAGGCCCCCAATTCTCAGCATTTCATGTATGTATTAGCCAAACAACATGCGTTCCTTTTATTCGAGCAGGTTGTGGACAGAGGAGACACGTATCCAGCTGAGGTAGCTGCCACTGTGGTCAGCATTATGAGCAAGTTGAACAACAGCCACCCTTATCGCTTGGTGTGGCAGTCCAAGGTAAATCAGTGCACATGTAATATACTTTAGTTTACAGTTACTATAAAGGTTTAGTTACTGCAACTGCTGTGCATAACAGAACACAAACACACACACACAAAAAAAAAAGAAGAAGAAAGTAGACATGTTACTGTGGCCAAAGAGTACTGTGATGATACTTTCAGGCGTCAAGTTTCTGAAAATGTTGTCAAGACAACTAATTCAGTAGGATATTTGAAAACTCTGAATGTGCGGCTTAAGTGGCCAGAATCAAAAAGTGAACATATTGGCGCATGTTCACACAGTAAAGTGGGAAGCGTGAAGCAACACAAACATACACTAGGACGTGCATCAGGCACATAGTAATTATCAGATAAGGCTTTGCTGGAAAGGGCCACTTGTATCCAAAGTAGTGAGACGTCAGAAAAATGCACAGATGTAAATTGGTTGCAACAGCAAAACATAACAATAAGCATTGATAAGAATACACTTTGGGTACAAGCAAAAGGGTGAAAAAAGTGCCAGGCTACTAGTGCTGCAGACTCCCTTGACCAGAGTTCCCTCAAGTATAGAAAATATGTAAATTTCCTTAGATTTCTGTCAAATATAATTTTCTAATTTAAAACTGCCTGTTTATTAGTATCATCTCTATAATAGTGAACTTGCATTCACTTGTGTACAAAATGAACACAGAACATACCTGCCCACACTTCCAAATTTTCTATATTAACAAATTTGAGCTCATTTTAAGGTGTTACAAATGCTTTATGTAGTTTTATGAAAGATAAATTCTGTTTGCAAAAAAGTTTCATTCGTTTGTCTCTGAACCCTCAGTTGGAAGGTTCAGATTATGCAAGAATGCCAGAAGTTCCTGAAGCAGGTGAAATTGGTAACAAACCAAAGAAGTCTCTGTGGTCAATAAACAATGCGCTGCTTGCCTCATGCCTGGAAGAATGATAACACAAAGGTGTTGCAAAAAAATAAAAGCTTCAAGAGATTATAGACCAATTGCACTGACTAGTGTCTGTTGTGAAACGATGAAGCATATTGTGTACGGTGCAATAATGAAACACCTAGAACAAACCAATTACTTTGTGTGTCAGCGTGGCTTCAGACCTTGGCTCTCGTGTCTAACACAACTTTTAGAATTTAGCCATGATCTTTTCTCTGCATTTTACCGATGTGGTGTCATACAGCGTTGAACACAGGGTAGTGCTAGTGATTGAACACTTCATGCCCTGTTGCCATGTAAGTTATATTTTCTTGGCCCACATCACACCATCACTAACTGGATTAGCGACTATTTGAAAAACAAGCTGCACAGAGTCGTCATACACAGGCGTCAATCCAAATGTCTTGGGATGACCCACAGAGTTCTTTGTTGGGGTTCTTATCATTCCTGATTTACTTTGACATTGTTCGAGATTAATGTGCAAGGTTCAACTGCACACAGATGATTGTGTAATCTACTATGCTGTAAATAGTTTGTCAAACACTTTATGCCATTAGAGAGACATGGAATCTATACAGTGCTGGTGTGTAAAATGGAATGTGACTTTAAACATTGCAAAGTTCCATTTCATGTTGTTTATGCACAAGCACACTCCAGACCTACTTTCCAGAAAGGGTGCCTATTGAAAGGTTTAAGAAAATTTTTTACTTTCTGAATATGCATATGAATAATACTGCCGCGTGCATGTGCTGGTGTGGGTCTCACACATGTCTAATCTTATCAGTAAGCTGGAGTGTGTCGAGAACCGAGCCACCAGGTTTGTTGCACATGAATATGATTTTTGCAGCAGTGTGCTTTGTATTAAAGGTCACTTGGGTTGGTTCGCTTCTAAGAAGTGCAGACACCATGTGAAATAGGAGACAATCTACAGCTTATAGTATTTTCACAAAATTGGGATGAGCCGAGGACTGTATATTTTACCACTGTACTTTGTCTCTGTGTGCTGTGATCATGACTGGAAAATAAGTGAGATATCTTGCCGTACTTCCGTTTTTCAGGCGTCTTTTTAAAGCACAGCTCTTAGGTGCCCATTCCTGCAGCAAGCGGCAATGGCAGTGTAACTGAGCGAACGAGCACAACGAAAGATGAAAGCAAACATGGAGCGCAGTGGGGATAAAAGAAGCGAGGAGGAAAGCGGAAAGGAGGGTGCAGGGTTCCAACCAGGAGGTGGAAAGTGGAGGAGGGTATGGTGAAAGCGTGAGAAGAAAAGCGTAGTGGAGTGACGAGATGTTACCAGAGTAGTGCGCGTCGTCTGGGAGGCCTGTCTGTGGTGGCTGCTGTGAATCGCGCCGTGCATGACCCAAGCACTATCTCTCGTGATCTCCAGATTAGTGAGGTAGTCGTGCTGTACTTCGCTCAATTTGCAATGTGCCGCATGAGACAGATTTTTCGTGCCAGCCAATATATTGTGAAATGAAAGCTTGTACAGAGCTGTGCTCAAATTTCTCATTAGGGAGTATCATAATTGTCGTTGATATTTTTCCACGCACAATTGCAACATGGAACCAATTACTTCGGTGCATGACTGTCAAACCCACGCTTCTTTCAAGGCCACATTGCATAAGATTGTTAATTAGATGCCACCTTGCTTTCCCTGTGATCATGTGCTGCATTTTTTTCTTGACAATGTTTCGCGACATTAATGACTAGTTGCTGTCGACTCATTCTTTCTCTTACTGTTGCCTTTAAATTGTCATTTCTTCATGGTGTTTGTACGTTCATTTATGTAATGAGCAGACATATTTATACACATATATTCTACATTACAATGCTATATTGGCACTGCAGAATATGCTAAATAAATAAATAAATAAATATTTATTTATTTTATTAGAGCCCGAAAAACAGCCAAAGAAGATAGCAAAATGCTAGTTAAAATGCCCCTACATATTTCCTGTTGCATATTGAAGTGTTTCAATGAACCTCCACATTCATCAGTCTTTTTCTGCACATTGAATCCCGAAGACTGCGCAGTTATGTTTGAAGGAATATTGCATGCTTGCTGTCATACACAGAAAGACCATTTAAAATTCTCGTTTAGCACGGTACTTTGTTGGATACTTCTTGGCCATAGTCACCAGCCTGCAGTATTTTCCACGAGTTAAAATAGGTTTAGTCAGGAAAGTTTTTAGGAAGATCCTCTGGTAAATGTGCTACGGTTAACAAAATGTCTTAACACATAACTAGAGAGATGACTGCACCAAATGTAACCTTTATTTCACAATTACTGGTCTAGGCTGCAAATACTGGCATGAAAACTTTAAACATCACCAGATTTCAACAAAGTTTCCTTCTTTTTTCCACTACACAACTGTGCTTTAGAGATTAAAAAAAAACAAGTTAAAGGACATAACAAAGTGCATTATCAATAAGAAGTAAATAAAGACAACCTAGATGTGGCGAGCCTCAAAAACAAGCGTGCAAGGATTGGTGTTGAATAAAATATTCCACTGTAAAACACTGGGCTTTCTTCACTTTGTATTGGATCTTGCAGCAGAAGTAGCAGGGCAGTCATTTCGAAACTCACTAAAATTTTATCACTGTCTTTCCCAAATTCAGAAACGCAGTGACCAATTACAGTTCAAAAGCCATGTTGAAAGCACATTCATATGTACTATTTGTATCAAAATTTTAAGGACTGCTAGAACTGAGTAAAGGCTGAATACTTCCAGAGACTGGACGTGCAGCCTGTACTAGTGATCAACATAGTACTATTGTATTATTTATCTGGATACAGCCACAAATCACTCCAGAAATTAAATATTTCTTAGATCCTACAGTCCGTGATCTTTTGACATCGACTGTACATAGTGCAATATCCAAGAGGGATTCAGGCTACAGCTGTGGACAGCAAAAGATTAGGAAATTTGCAGTCATGGGATGGGTTTGCATCCCACCACATGCAACACATGTGAAAACAAGTTAAAAGCAGCAAATGGCAACTTTTATAGGTGATTTCTGCAGAACTCCATGTAAATACAAATAAAGACATTAAAACATGGGCTGGTATTGAGAAATTTACCTCAAGCAAGGCAGCTGTGCTGCTTGTTTAACACCAGAAAAAGAAAAAGAAGCTTGCAGCACATGGCGCTACAAGAATGTCACAATGATGCTCGCTGCAGGTTGGCCCCATGCCTTGGCTCAGTCCCAAGACTAAGGAAGCCATGCATGCGGTGGTGAAGGAAGGCCACCGGCACGTGATGGTGGTGCCAGTGAGCTTCGTGAACGAGCACGTGGAGACACTTTACGACATGGACGTTGAACTGGGAAGGGAGCTGGCACCCAAGGCAAGTGCAACGATGGGATGATTAGCGCAATGAGTGACAGTCTGCAGCAAAGTTAAAGTGTGGAGGCTGTACTTGAAAGTGACAGTTCTAAGGTATAGCATGGAAATGTCAGAGCTAAAAGTTTTCAGCTGGTTAGGCTTTTCAGAATCTGTTGTGCAGTGGTTCACTGGTTATCCTTCTGTGAAGGCCACAAAATAGAGTTGCAAACACTTGGTTTAATAAAAATAATTCCTGCTACAGAATTTAACTGCTTGCCGCTACAGTTAATGGCATATCTTTTTTTTGTGTGTGCATGTCATGAATGAAACTGGCAGTGCAAAAATGAGGGAGAATGACTCAATACAAATGTGTGTGCCATAAATGTAGCTCCTGCAATTGTGTTGGGTAAACAACCTTTTGTTGAAAGCATTGGTATTGACATACATGCGAGTCAGCCGGTACACAAACTGCAGACTTTGCTAATAATTTCAAAAGCTGTAGAACAACCAAAGAGCTATTTTATATTCAAATTATGCCAAAATATAAAATACTTAGCTCTACATTAAAAATCCAAGTTCCACAAATTAAATGTTTTTAAAACTCAGGCCTCTGTCCTACAGTGAAAATAAGTTTATGATGATGATGCCTGCATGAAACCAAATAAAATTAAATTGTGGGGCTTTACACATCAGAAACATATTATCCTAAGGCATGCCAGAGTGGACTCGAAATTGATTTTGACCACCAGGGGTTCTTTAATGTGCACTTAAATCTCAGTACATGGGCATTCTTGCATTTCGCCCTCATGGAAATGCTGCTGCCGTGGCTGGGAAAACTACTGCCATAAATCTGTAACGAAATATGTGTTCATGGTCGCTTGCAGATTGGAGTGCTGAATTTCATTCGCGCACCAGCCTTGAATGATCACCATGTCTTCATCCAGGCTAGTACTCTTTTTTCAAATAATAACACATTAATGCTGCCTTTCTTCCATATGTACCAGCAATTGTCATATGTTATCACATGTAGAAAATGTTTTGTTTTTGAAGCACATTGAATAAGATGGCCCCCTCACTTAATATCTCTCAGGGGCAGATGAGTGCATACACATGACTGACCTTTGAATGCTGCTCTCTGCAATCCCATACAGAGATCATGAAAGGCACATGAAAGAAGACCCATAGCTTCCATTTCCAGCACAGGAATCGGCAAGATCAAGTAGAGGAAATTTCAATATCTCATGGCATCTATGGCCACAGTGCTTTTTGCTTCAGGATATACGTATCAAATGAGAATGATTATTGTGGTCAAGAACTGAATCCCAGCTAAAAAACAAGACTATGGCAAAGCACATGCATAGATCTCTAAATGAAGGGAGGATTTGACATACCGCACAATATACAGCACTGTCGTGGGCGTGATGGTAGAAGGTGCCTATGCATACACCTATTTCTGTATGAGGAATAGGTCTTTTGTTTGAAGGTGTGAAGTTTTGTTTCCTTGATGCACACCTAAAGCCACATACTTTTAAACAAAGCCCCATTTTTCAGCCACTTGAAATTCCCAGAACAAGCAAGCTGCAGTTATGGCAGCATTTACCAGTGCAGTGCTTCTTCAGTGGTTCACATAATGCTCTTGCAGTTCAGAAAGTGAAACATTATCGCATCATACAGGAAGCTCTTTGTCAGCCCACACACTCGCATGTCTTCTATGTTAAATGTCAGCAGCATTTCAGGTATTTCAGATCCATAAGCACTTGCATAAGGCAACATTTTTCCATCTTTAATCAGCCAATAATGAAAACACAGATACTAAATGGACAACTGAAATACATTTGTGGATATACATTTCTTTATTAAAAAACAATGGTGCAGACAAAGGCGGTTACATTTCATTTAAGAAGCAAATATAGAAAATTGTATCTGATGGGTACATCACTGCCTGAAGAATCCTCAGCCCACAACATCCTACACAGGTTCCAAGGCCAGCCCCATTACCTTCAGCAGGATTGGCGGCAGTGAAAAAAGCTTTACCAAACAACTAATATTTTGCTCGGGGCCTTGTTGCCATTTGCGATGAGCTATCTCAGGACGGTCACAATCATCACATTGGTCCTGATAAAGTAAAAAAAAAGATAGGGTTGATGTCGAACTAGATAGACCAGAGACATTGTCTTCACATCAGTTTGGTGTCAATGCCTTCATATATGTAGGCTTTGGTGACATTAAGGCTATTTAATATGAAATCCTGAGATATGAAAACAAACTATTCTGTTGTCATGCTATTAGCTTGACATTTGCTCTTCTGTGCATGTTCTTGTATTAAAAAAAACAAAAAATCGGACCTCCTATGTGTCTCTCAAATGACCGCTGGGCTGCCAGAACGGCACATAAGCCTCTCGACCATTGTAGTTGTGTATGGCACTCCTTGCATGCGACATGTATACGAATAATTTCCACCCCTTTCTTTCAGGGCATAGCTGATTTAGTGAAGGAACACCTGACGCTCAAACAAAAATGTTCTCCACAGCTCCTCATGAGGTGTCCCATGTGCACAAGTGACGCATGTAAGAACATGCGGAGGTGGATTGAGGCATTGCCTTGACATTTTATGTTGTCTTTACTGCAGAAATGAAGCTCACGCGTGCAGGGGGTTATAAAGTCACTCAGCTTACAATAGTTATGGTGCAAAGAAAACACAAAAAATGTGTTCCAGTACGTTATGGTCACTGCAAAGCACGTTGACTGCAGTCATGTTTATTCTAGCGTTGATGTGGTGCTGATAGTGTTGGCTGCTTACAGCCTAGGCAATGCTTAAACACTGCTCTTATGATGATGATGGCCTAACCTAACCTAACCATCAGTACAGTGCCATCAAGGTTCATTATAACAAGCGTGTTAAATGATTAAGTTACTTCAGTGTTAGCTGCCACTACTACAAGAAATGGAAATGTGCATTTTTCTCTCTCCAATTTAATTTGTGCAATTCATATTTGTATTTTTCACTACTAAATATCCTCTTTGTGATTTTACCAATAAATAAAATAACGGTCTGCTGTTTTTGTTATGTATATTTTGTTACTCTGCTAGAAATTTTGTTTCGCTCACAGTTGTTCCTTGCTATTAATGCTACCAAGTATTAGCACATTCTAATCTCTGCGTTATTGTGCATCCGGCTTTTACTTCTTGCTCAATAAATTTTATGCTACTGCAAATAAACCATCAGTTGATGGCACCTATACCGACTTCCTTTATTCTGTTGCCTGTTGTCTATGTTCAGAAAGTTGACTCGCAGATATTCTCAGTCTCTACGATTACAGTATGAGTAACCCCTACCTTCTCAGTGTGAAAACTTATTTTCACAGCAAGCAATATAGTCGGGCGCCTCTGCAATGAAATTACTATTATAATGAAGGAATCATTCGGTACCCGCTTCTACTGCGAGCGGTGCATGACCTTTACATCGAAGTGACCTGTATAACAAATGATTTCGAAGACTGCCAGCACTCACTGCGAAGGCGTTGGACTGTATACGTTATGGGCTAATCGATAGTACCAACTTAGACTGCTTTATGTGCTGTAAAGTTGTGCACCGGATATACCATGGCAGAGGACATGGAAGCTGAACATGCTTATTCAAATGTGGGGCATATGCTAACGCAAGCAAAGCAGGAAATGCCACCAGATCAGTTTACAAAAGGTGCGTCTGCATGGAATAGATATGACAAGGTACAGTCGAACATTACATGGAGAAATAAAGAAGTAACAAGACATCTGGTGCAAAAGTAAAATCAGTAAGCATAAACTACGTTTCGGTATTTGACAGTTGCAATGATGGGATATCTTGTAGCTATTAATATTGAACGGGTATATGCATAGACTAGCTTTTGGTCAGAGTAACTAGACCTTCGACAAAAATCGCTGTCAATAAGGAAGGCACCACTTCAAAAGCTCAAACAATAGTTTTTTTTTTTTTTGATAACAGGGTCCCAGATGCGTGCCGAGTCCGAGGAGTTGCGTTGGCATTGGTCACGCAGCGCGCGTCGCTTCTACGAATTGGTGATCGGCTGTGAGCCCGACAAAGAAAACGCGCAGTTACCCTGATCTCGCGTTACTACGGGGAGCACGTGCACCGTCACTGTGAACCAAATTATGGCCGCAGACAAAAGGCGTGCGTCAAAATTGAACGGTAAGAATGTCTGAAAGCGAGAGCCGAGCCACTTTCTCCCATCTAGCCTACCTCCTCACGTCGACGTCATGGGACAAATGCGCATATTGTTTAGAACGCACTGACACGAACGGTAAGTGCCCTGCCCATTATCTAAAACTAGTAGACCGACTTTACCGTAACATGAGCCCCTTGTTTCATGCAGTAAAACAAAGTTTGAAGCTAAGTTCAAGAAAGAAATGTTGGTCATGGTTGGGGTTTTCAGAAACAGGTTGTGACGTGAATCACTTCAGCGAAAAAAACACGGCAGCGATCGAAGCCGAGAAGGTGCGTATTGTTCGCGCTACTGACGCACATGTGGATTTCGAATGGTCGACATGGGTTAAAGCTGGCAATGAACGTTAAAAGGCAAGCGCATTAGTTGCTAAGCTGGCAAGTTCTTCGCGGGCGCGGCGTTTTGCAATTCACCTTGAGAGCGCTCCTCGGGTCGCAGGCGTAGTTCCGTGGTAGAGGGTAAAAATTAGAAACTCCTCGAGATTGCAGAAGTCAACGGTCTTGCGTTCCCTGTTATTGCTTCCTAGAGTTCTTCTCGAAAGGTATTTTTTTCTTCTTTTTTGTTTGCCATTTTAGAGAACCCGTCACTCAAAAGTAAACAGCCATGACTTATCGGAGGTGGCTGCCCTAAACGGGTTCAACACCACGCAATCACGTGCGGTGCCTAGTGATCTGGTTAAACACCATGAGCTTAACGACCTTGATGAGTCGGGTACGCGTAGTCCATATGATTTCTAAGCGTTTCAACCCTTTCAACTACTACGTCAGCCGAGGCGAAGATGAAAGCGCTTCTTTTTTTTTTCTTCTACAAGGGCTTGCGTGCTTGCGTCACCGCTACCGGAAAGCCTGTTAACGTCACCGCAGGAAGTGAAATAGTTGTTCTTGGGCAAGGAACGCTAGCAGCGCCTCTAAGTCTCATCCAATCACAAGCAAGGTTTGTCGTCACGTGACAAAATTCTGATCTTTGATTGTGGCAATCTGCTGCTCATCACGAAAGCTACGAAAGGCTGAGCTTTGTCCGCTCTGGCTGTGGGCTGTTGTTCAGCGAGCGGGATGCATCTTATTTCATGAACCGTGGAAGACAAAGAGCAGTGACTCCGACGACATTGTCTGCGAGTGATGCTGTTGTAGGCTGGACACTGTTTGGCTGTGAAATCTCGTCGGATAGTTGTCTAATATACGTGGTGGACGCCATTTTCTCCTCGTCTCTCTGGTGGTGAATGTGCACTTCTCCCACAAGGAAGCGTTCATTAAACCAACCTTGTGGTTTCCTTCGGACTGTTTGTGGCCGCAACGGACTCTTCGTCGGCACCCTGTTGTTGGGATAACGGTTCTGAGCCAACGTTAGGTGAGAAAACCGCTATCAGCTGGAGAGCAAGTCAGGCCTAAAACATTGCTACGCCCAGGCGTCTAATAACGAGGCTCTCGACATAATGACGCAGCTGTACGCTTAGACGCGCGTTGGCAGTCGCGTTTTGCTTCGGTGAATCTCTTAGGTCTTTCGTGAGCTTTTCTGTATTCAAAGACTTGATGAGCAACACCAGGATATCGTACTTGTAGGCCTATTGCGCAGATTCGCTATCATTGGGGGCATTTTGGACTTCGAGTAGTGTGCATTTGTTTTGTGTTTATTACGAGCAACCTTAAGGTTAGCCTTATTTCTCACCTGCCAATTTAGTCTTACGGCTTTTAACTGCTGGTAGCGCCGTGGGTTACAAATAGGAGATAGTGTTGAACCATTCAGCATACTTTTCCGTCGCTGCCCTCGCCTGTCGCGCGTTTGTGGCCTTGCTGCCTACGTGCCCTGGACGCTGCTTTTCGTGCAGTAAGCCGCCGTTTTGCATTACGCATTCCTCGCCTACGGTGTGGAACGCGCACCAATAGGCGGCAGAAAACTCGGAAGTGTATGTCCTGACCTCATTGATGTGCGAGCCTTTGCTTGTTTCCTTGTTCACGTGCACTGATGTCGATGTCCGTAAACTTTTCGGAGATGCTCCTATCGCCTCTCAAGGGCAATGACTCTGTGGGTTTTGCTCGTGCGGCTTAACAACGCATTTTACGAGCAACTTTCGATGTTGGACGAGCGTTTCGGCTGCAGGGGTCACGCTAGCCATTGTTCGTTGTTTCAGATCAGGTGATGTCCTTCACCTTGTCCTCGTTTTTCTTTGGACGCCTGTTGTCAACCAGTTGCTGTGCGCTATTTATAGGAAATTTTAATTTGTTTATTGACAGATAATTAACGTCTATGTTCTGCGAGGTACGTTTTCTGTCAGGGCTTTGTTCAGGTGCGGGAACGATTGCGTGACATCAGGGCTACAGACGTAATAGAATTGCAGCAGAACTTCGAACAGCGGTGAAAGGGCTCTATAAATGTTCGCCTGCTTTTACATTTGCTTGCGTTGGTGCTTAAAGTAATTTCCTCGCGAAGCGGAATCTCTTACGCCACTATCGATGTTCTCAGCATTTTTCTTCGCGTCTCGTTCATCTAGCGCACGCAAGCGCCTTTCGCTACCAATGGGGTGGCTGTGTGTAATTAATCGAATAAAGGGTGCTTTCAAAAACACTAGCGGATAAATTGTGACCCTTTTCTATTGCTGTCAATATTGCACGCCAAACGCGTTCTGTACAGACTTCAAATTTATCTCGATATTCTTCGGATATGACGGCACCCATGCAACTTTTTTTTTTTTTAATACCTAGCTGCTGTTGCACGCTCGATGATTTTGGCTACCTATGCAAAGCCAAGTGTACTTTGTGGTGTCTGCAGATCAGTTGTATTGTTATGTGTACGTTCACATCAGTGGTGACTGTTCCACTGTCATTCATACACGTGCTGACAACCTGCATGGTTTTGACAGGGGTGCAGGAACAGCATATTCCCCCTGTGCGGACGTGACTAGCGACGCTGGGTGGAAGAGGTATCATGGAGCGAGACACCAATCAGATGTCGCAAAGTGGGGCCTTGTGCCGGTCCGGTTGTGGTTTTTATGGCAGCCCAGCCACGGACGGTCTCTGTTCACAATGCTACAAGGATGCCCTGAAGCGCAAACAGGCAGCTGGTAGGGGCAGCCCAACAGGTGAGCATTGTGCACAGTGCCTCAAGAGCAGAATAAAGCTTGCTGATTGGCAGCAACCCATAGTATTCTGGTCTCCTTGGCCATTCCACTTAAAAACTGTTGAGCCTTGTTGAAGTTGATATCTGCACATTTTCTTGTCATTGTCGAAAAGGGCAGGTTTTGCACACTACGAAACTTGAAAAAATGCACACAAGTTAAAAAAGTTCCTTGATCATGCTGCGTAGCAGTTTTTATTCCAAAGTAAAAATAACAAGCAGCAGGAAATATTTGCTCAACTAATGCCAAACGTTGTGTTCTGTTATGTAATAAGCGAGTGGCTACTACTGGACTTTTCATGAATGTTGGCAAGCCAACAGTCTGTTTCACTTGTTCCACTGTAAGTTTGCTCACGATTGCCATGAGCTTGCAGCTGAAGAGTGTGCCCTACGGAGTCCATGTGGCATCGATGGTGCTATTGTTTCCTGTGTGTCTGCAGCCGATTCTGTCTGCACATAGTGTTGGTAGCAATAAAAAACTTTTAACCAAGAGAGCAAGCGCAACTGTGGAGTGCAGGCCATCGTTGTGCCACCAGGTGCCTTCATACCAAGTGATAAGAAGCAAGAGGTTCAAATCTAGTCACCTGCTAGCTTTCTTCACACAGTATGTGTAGGTTTTTGGGCTTGCTTTGGATTTCGAAGCTAGAAATTCTCTCCTGTGTTGTTCGCTTGTTCAGTATAAATGCAGTCGGGAGCGCAATGCTGCAATGTCTCCTGCTCCTTTTGTGTTGCATGTATTGCTGGCTCAAGCTTTTCAAACTCTACCGGCGAGGTTAATAAAGATTTCTGCTGTTCGTAGCCAGTTGTGGCCGCAGTGTCAACACCCAGCAGACGTGCAGCAGGTTGCCATGCTAATTGATGCCTTGCTGCTTGCAGACTGTGCCAGATTCCTGCTTATAAATCTCTACCGATCCCACAAAAACCAAAGCAGCAGTTGTGACATTATTTTTTTTTTTCAAGTAATAACTACTTCTTTGGTTTTTGTGGGATCGGTAGGGATTCGTAAGCAGGAATCTGGTGCAGCGCCACTGCTGTAGGTGGCACTCTCTTCCTCAGCACTCCCCCTTCCCCTAAATAAATTGCACTCATTGTTGACCACCAAGGAGCAACAAAGCTTTGCCTTTTTCTTGTTGCTTTTGCATCAAATGAAGCTTGCGAGTTTGTTTGTTTTTTCTTCCTATGGGTGCCACTGCAGTGTCAGGAGTGATGTCTTCGCTTGGGCTTGCAGCTTCGTCGTCTTCTTCAACCAGCGAGAGTGCCTCTTCCGCCAGCGTCGTGGCAGTGTCTGACGCTGCTCTCAACACAGCTAGCCCCACAGTTCCTCCCGTCCTGGCGTCCACTTCCCAGGATGCAGCCGTCAGCGAGGTGGGCATTGCTGCTGGCATTCACTCACTTATGCACGCTTTGAACATCATATTTGTTCATATAAAAGATGCTACTTCTAGCCAGTATCTTTAGCCTCTAAATCAGCCATTGTCTTGTTTTGCAAGGTTGATCAGTTCACCTAGTTTTAATGTGGCAGTGGGGGCACAGTATTTTTAGTTGTTTTGCTTGCCATGGCAGTAGCAAATCACAGCTGTGAACTCTAATAACAGGTGAGGCAATATTTTTCACCACACCAGTGTAAAGGGAACGGCTTTTATTGTTGTCAACCTACTGAGTGGACAAAACACTTCCTTGACAGCTTGTAGAGCAGTTGTGGAACATGCCAGCAAGTAGAATAACACACTGTGCCACTGTAATTTCAGCTTTTAATGTGTTTGCATTAAGAATGCTTGTGTGAATGAAAACCTGGGAGGAAAGAGTGGCGAAATAGTGGAGTGGTAAGGTAGGCATAGGAGAGTCCTTGCGATTGGCTTAGAAGCTTGGAAAGCATGGTGCGTTGCATAATGCTGGTTCCCGAAAGTTAGCTTCGGTTTTGTACAAAAATGTTCGTTGGTGAAGCATATGTAAAAGTATTGCAGTGAAACATAAGCGTGGGAAGGGGCTATTGCCACGGGACACAGTATGTACTTCTTAATTATACACGTGTGTACTCGGTATTTCCTGTCACAGTACGAGCACCGATATGCCTAATACATGTACTGACAGGCCTTCAGAGCGTTTTCAAATGTGCCTGTGGCGGTTTGAGCCCCTAAGGGCAGTAAATGACATTCATTTATTTTTTCCAACTGGCCGATTTTTAGGAAGTTTACGCGGCCCTTAGAGAGTTCTAAAAATCGGGCGTGGACTGTGCAACTCAAGAAGATGCTTCAAATGGTCCGTGGGGCAAACGAGTGGCGGAAGGAGGACAAGAACAGAAAGGACCTACGCATTGAGGAATGAACGGGAAAGGAAGTGTGCTGCCGCTGTTTTGAAGGAGCTTGAGCTCAAAGAAAAAAAAAAGTGTTGGCTGATGCCAAGGTGCAGGTGTCCCTCATCCAAACCAAAGTAAACTCTTTAAAGCAGTGAAACACAACACTGAGGCGCCGTCTCCGGGCTGAGAGTATATCAGGGCAGTTGAGGTTGACTTACGAGCTGTTTAGAGAGAATCTCAATTGTGACAAAGTTCGGGCCTCATGCCACTGAGCTTGCTATCAGTTGATAGAAATAGCTCACATTCGAAAATATTTGCTTCTGTATGCATCTCCTTTTTATTCGTATTTGAGAATGTCGGACTCCATTTGCAATTTTTTCGAAGACATTTTATTTCCTGTGCATTTTGCTGACCCCTCCCTTCTATTCTATTTTTGAATAACATAAACACTACTCCTTAGTATTCAAATTGGATTGGGTTGTGTTTTTTTAATGTTTTTTCATATGCTTACTAGAGAGTGACAGCATCAGGCGATATGGTTTCAGCCCGTCTTGTCATAAAACGTAGTTCTGCATCACTCGGGGAATTTTGCAGATGCACTCGGGGAAAGCCTGGAGAACTTGGGGAATTTATTAATGTCAACTTGGTAGACACTCTGACCGTCTGTGCTTCTGTGTGGCGGCATGGTAATAGTTGGAATACAGACTGATGTGGTTGCATGCATGTTTATTTATGTGCATTACAGTGTTGTATTGACATTTTATTCAGGCCATTAAGAACTTCTTTCTGCTGACAGTTCAGACAGCAGAAAAATATAAGGTTCTAGGTGAACACTGATTAGTCTGAACTTACAATAAATATGGCATGCAGTAGTGATAAGAGTTGCAGCCAGAGGCAAGTTGGTAATGGGGAATAATATACTAATTTGACAAATCAGTTGCTAAAAAGATTTTACTGCTATTTTGCTACTCAAGTTCACATAGATTGCAGATGTGTAAAATTCAATCTGTAATTGAAAGTTTACCTGTCAGGTCTGCTGACGCTGCAATGTTGAAATCAATATGCCAAGGTGCTGCAAGAAAATCACAGATAAACATATACAACACAATTTAAGAGAAAGCGGGATGCAGGACTTAGTATTAGTATTCTATTAGTATTAGTATTAGACTTAGTATTAGAGATTAGTATAGGAAGTTAAAATTACTATGTGCATGTTTCAAATATATCCAGCGAATTTAGCAGTTCTGTGTTACAAAGATCCTCTCAGTAGCTTGTAATGCATATTTTAATCTGGCCTTTTCTTGTGCTGTGTCTTCAAGGGTGTAAAATAATGAACTGCACAGTTAAATATCTCAACAACTTCATATATGAAGTGCCATGACAATTTTGTTCTGCTGTCACTATAGGGAAAGTATGGGCAGGATAATTAAGATGTATGTTAGTTAAGTTCTCATGCTTGTTTTATAGAATTCTGATAGTGTTCGCTTTTTACCCTTTCTATCCTTTTTTTTTTTTTTGCGACTGCTCTGCCCGTGAGCTGTATTCAGCTTTAGTTGTCTTCCATTAGTCTGTTGACTTCTTTGCCTGACTTTTTCCTTTGGCTTTTGAAACCTTTCACCTCTTAGGTGGTATCTCAAAAATGAAGTGTAACCCTGTTATAACCAATAACCAGCTCTACAGCGTGCTTTGCAACGAGCAAAACATGGTCCACACTTGCTCCGCACTTTATTTTTTAGTGTTTGTCAGAATTGTAGCTGCTTCGCCATTTGTGATTGCTGTTTTCGTTACTTCCACCTCAGCTTTTATAAAATACTGTTTGTGAGGCGTTTTTTAATGCAAACTTGACCATTTTGGTGTGAAGGCAGACCACTGTTTTACTATCAATGGTAGTTATCAATACTCTGGCTAAAAAAAAGTTTTGCTCATTTTATTAGGTGGTTCCCATGCCCTGACCCTGTTTTAAAATCTTTAGCTAGCAAAAGCAGAGAGCAGTGTTCACTCTACCCGCAGTGCCTTCTACTTTTGCTAAAGGTGCATCTCCCAGCTACACAATCTATTGCCAGGGATTTGGGAAGAGCGATTGGTGTTGGTCATCGTGAGAATTCTCCATACACCTCCTCCGCTCACGTGGGTGAGACTGGAAAAGGAGATGACCACTCCGGCAGCTTCCACTCCTGTCGTCACACTTCATCACTTGCTGATGACGACAGCACCAGTGCACCATATCGAGTGTGTACAAACCAGCGCTGTCTAAACAAAATGGGCACCACTCCAAAGTGGCATTATCATGTTGGCTGCTCTCGGGGAGGGAGAGAGAGAGAGAGAGAGAGAGAGAGAGAGAGAGAGAGAGAGAGAGAGAGAGACATAGCTACCTTATTTTGCCATCACAGTACTCGCATGTGGAACTTGTTAGAGTGACAGGGCCTCTCTGACTGTGGCGACCACGACAACGAAGTCATTGGGATATGGCTGCAATTGAGTTAAATTTGCTAGACACTAGCACGAAGTAATCACCCACAGAGCAGCAATTTTTCACTCCCTCTTGGTCAGTAGCTCCTCTCTCCTGCAGGGATACACAGTGGTGTAATCCCATCTAAGCTGTTGCGTCGCATGATGTGCACTCTCCACTCAATGGGCAGTAGTACAGTGAAACCTCATTAAACCGTAGTTGGTTGGAGCTCAGAAAAAGTATGTACTAAACAGTAGTACTGCTTAACCCAAATAGAGTGCGATTGCCCACTTGCCTGTGAAAAATTGAACTCTGAGAGAGTGCAACGAAAGGGTGAAAAACATGGAGTACCGTATTTACACGATTGTAAGTCGACTCGAATGTAAGTCGACCCCCCCATATCGCTTGACCGAAAAAAAGAAAAAAAAACCCCGAGGGCGCATTTGATAACGAAAATTTATTAGTAGCTGACATGGTCACTGGACTACTCGTCTTCGCTAGTGCTGCCATCGTCATCGTTGCTGCGGTCCCACAGCGCGTCGTGGTCCAGCGAAATTTCAAATTTGGCAAACGACCGCACCAGGACATCTTGCAGAACAGCAGCCCACGCCAAATGCACCCAACCACACGCAGCCGTCAGGGAGGCTCTTTTGACAGGTCCGGTTGGCGTGATTTCGCAGTCTTCTGCCGCCAGCCACTCGTTGTACTCACGGCGGAGCAGAACCTTAAAATTAAGGCGAAGGTCCGGGCTTTTCATGACCACGTCGCACTTCAATGGCAGGGACCGATCACGCATTTCAGCGACGTACGCCGCAAGCTTAGCCTACAGCTCCGGAAAGCGTCCAGACTTTGGCACGTGGGAAATTTCTCACTTGCCGCCACAGGGTGAAAATTTCGCTTCGCTGCAGTCGCCACTCTCGCACCACCCGTTTAGAAACATCGAAATTGCGGCCCGCTGTGCAGTGATTTGTTTCTTCGGCGTAAAGGATGGCAGCCCTCTTGAACGCTGCTGTGAACGAGTGCCGAAAGATTAGTGGGCCTGCGGCACTCATGACGACTGGGGAAGCGTAGAAGTAGCACGTAGCCGAAGTGGAGCACGTCAAGAAGTTAGTCAAACCAATACCAATGCCTTTAAACAGAGAAAGAGAAACCCGCGAGCGGTGTCTGCTCTTCCACGAACTACCGATACTCCCCGCAAGCGCCGCCGTTCTGAGGGTGCCGCCGCAAATGGGAACAGCGGCGCTTTTATCAACTATCGACACCCCCCCATGAGTGTTGCATGCACTGTAAGACTCTCAGAAATGTTGAAAAACCCTTCCGAAAAGCGAAAAAACACGCGGGATAGCGAAAAGATACGGGTAGGGCCATAGAGCAAACATAAAATTGTAACTACGTTGTAGCTCTCGTTGGTATGGCTTTTTTTGGCGGGGCCATGTTTTGGTTTCGATTGTAAGTCGACCCCCCAACTTCAGACTTTCAAATTTTAAAAAAGGGGTCGACTTACAATCGTGTAAATACGGTATTTGTTCACTTCGCGCAACAAAAGTCTATATTTGTTTGATGCCACGGTGGCCTAGCAGCGACAACAGCGGCCTCAAACTCGCTTGAGCTGCAAGCCAGCTTTTCCGCCAGCCCCTTCTAGGCACACACCCACATGAGGCTGATATAACGTGCAGCTTTGCCACGGTCGGGCCTCAATCGCACATGCTGTCGCTTTCTGCGTCACCCTCGTCACTGTTGTTAGGCGATACTTCGGCAATAACAGAGGCAACGATGGCAAAAAGTTGTGACCTCGCAAAGTCAAACCTCGTAGCTGCCACGTTTTCGTTGTTGTAGCAGCACTGCTGAGCAACTTCTTCGCATGCCAAATGCATCACACCATAGTCAATGGTAGACCCATCCTGCGTACCAGTGCTGAATTCGTGCCATGTTCGATGGTACGAACAATGTCCAATTTTTCTTCTATGCTGAGCACCCTGTTTTTTGTCAGAGCGTCAGCATGACGAGACTCCTAGCTCGCACGATGCTGCTACACAGGCCACAACGCTCTCTGGCACAACACTGAAATTATGTTGATGTGGATGTCCTACCTATGTTAAAAAAAGAAAAAATGCAGAAAAAGAACCCCACGATGAGTTCCCATAACCAGTTTCTGAACGCCTATAGTGAACTTTTGTTTTTGCACGCCTCCATTATTTGTCGTTTCCCTACTTCCACCAAACCTCCAATCCCCTTTTACTAATCTCTATTACGGACATGTTTACCTTCCCCCCTGCTATCTCTGAACCCAAGGGCTTCAAGGAGGCCAGAGGAGCCTAAACTGACAGCTGGGTAGATATTTTTACATTCTACTAAAGCATGCTGAATCGTTTCCCTAGCTTTACCGCAGCAAGCACATGCTTCTTCCTCCTTATATCTCACTTTATAAGTGCGTTTTCTAAGGCATCCTGATCTTGCTTCAAAAAGTACAGTGAACGACTGAATTTTCAGACGCCCAAATTTTCGGGCATGCCTGATATTTCGGACGTCTTCGCGGCACCGCCACGTGCCCCATAGAATCAATGTATAAGGACATCTGAAGTTTCGGACGCTCGAACCCCCCGCCGTCCAATTTTCCGGACTTTTTGACGCGACGGAAGGTCCTTTGGCTCCTCACGCAGCGCCCTTGCGAAGGAAATCGACTTGCAGCCGAAACATATCACCGCTTTGAACCACAACTAGCCGAATCTAGCCGTCACACACCGATTTGGTCTGGCCACGCTGGTTATGTTTATCGCCGCACTTTTGCCTCCGGCCCCTCCGGCAGAGTTTCCGGAGCGACGCCGTTTCATTTGTTTACGCCGGCCACGTTTTGGCTAGCGTGGTGTGTGGTTGTGCTGGTCAAGTGTGCTCTGCGACGCTAGGCCTAGGTGCTTCGACGCTTGTCAGCGAGCTCCACTGTTCGCAACTTGAGGATTTCACTTGCCTTCGATGGCCCCCACTCCGTCTTCGTCGTCCTCGCCGATGGCATCGAAGCGCGGAAAGCAGTACCATCAGTTAACGATGGAGAAGAAAGCTGCCATTATTAAGCAAGTCGTGAGCGGCCGATCCCAGGCTGGCGTGAGCAAGGAGTTCGGCGCCCATGGACGACGTGATCGACCTCCGCTCTGCTGGGGTTTCCATACCCACGGAAATTGCTTTCGAACAGTTTGTTGACGCTGACAACGAGCTCGACTTCTGCGCAGAACTGACTGACGAGGAAATAGTCCGTCAAGTTGTGAGGGATTCGGAAGACTCCGATGTTGAAAATGAGGAGCCAATGCCTGCGCCGACTACAAGCGCCGAGTTGACGCGTGCACTGTTCACTCTTTCATCGGTGTACAGTGCTGACATGACCCTTGCTCAAATCGAGGCGAATATGATCGCATGCAACTGGAACGCCGTCCAAACAACAATCAACAAGTTCTTTAAGCCACTGCAGCAATAACACCGGCTGCCAGACGATGCAATGTACATAATAAACTGGCAGTCGGCTGCATACAGAGTTCTTGAACGCCTCGTTTTATAGCCACTTCACTGATGCTTTGGCAGGGTTTCGGAAGCCTGGTACTTCGCCCTTTACCACAAGATCCGATAAAAAAAGAAAAAGTGCGTTTTTTTTTTTTTGCATGCATTCATTTTTTCGGACTGCCTGAATTTTCGGACGTTTTACGTTCCCTATAGAGGGTCCGAAAAATCTATCGTTGACTGTAGTGAGCTTCCCTTTAAGTTATCACAAATTGTTTCTTTCCTGATTTCATTTTTTCCTTTTGCACAGTTACTCATGGCAGGCTTCACCCTTCCAAGCACCCTCTGTGTTTGCGCTTGGAGGCCTTTCTGATCTTTAGGCTTGTTCTGCTGGGCCAACCTAACACCGTGATTGCGATCGCAACCTACCGCTATGTTTGTGCAATGGAAAGTGGAAACACTACATATTAACCGATACGTATGCAATAAGCTTGTATGGTTTATGCAGATACAAAATGCACTCTGTTCAATGGCTGCTGAGTTGGGAATTTCACGTTAGTACTATTAAAACCAAACTACTGTTCAAGCGAGTACGATTTAACGAGGTTTTACTGTATTCCTTTCCTGTGTCAACCCCTTTAAGGACAACTGGCTTTGTCATGCTTGTGCACTTTATACTTGTGTGGTCCATCCTTACACGTCGCACTCCAGTAAGTTATTGGCAATGATAACTAGTGAGCTTACTTGGAATGCACTGTGAATGGGATTGCCATGTAGGCAAGATAAGCTTGCATTTTAGTGCATAGTGTTCTACAGACTGATGCTTGCCATCTAGATTTCAAAATGTAGATGTAGATTGTCATATAGTTGTGCTGTTGCTCATTCAAGGCTAGTTTTTATTGCATTTTGGGCACCAGTATTGTAGTGCATGTTGCATAGTGTGAACAGCTAGGCGACAGTGTGCTTAAGAACTAATAAACATTACAGCTTGGGACTTCCGTAAGCATGCAGCTGCATTACTAGCATATCCTTCTAAAGTCAGTGTGCACACAGCATTAGTGACTTGTTGCAGTGTGTGTTCTGAATTCTTTGTATGTGTGTGTTGTGAGAGTAGCTGATACCTTGTCTTTGTATGGGTCCTATAAGGCCTGTTGCTTGTTGCAGAAGGCAGACCTGAACCTGGATGCATGTGGTGCAACATCAAAATCGGCAGAGAGTGTGACCTCTGAAACAGGCAGCCAGCAGGATGACCAAAAGGACCAGAAGAAAAAGAAGAACCGGTGTCGGATATGCCGCAAAAAGGTTGGCCTCACGGGTGAGTGCTGGGCCTTGTTTTTGAGCAGTTTTCCTCATGCAGCTGTGGCATCGTTGAGGTCCGAGTGGAACTAATTTACCCTTGCTAATGTTGGGCAGCCACTTTTTCTCGGGTTTTGTGCTCGTACCTAGCGCTGTTCCCCTTGCTTCCTCCAGCACAGCTGCCTAGGTTAGGGCAGTGGCACACCCAGGATTCCATTGGTGCCATGTTACGAATGGGGGGGGGGGGTCACTAGTTTGAGACGGAGTGTTTTTTTGTTACTGCGGATTGTGCGTTTCTTCCCCCCGCTTTGCGGTTTGGATGTTTCTGGCCATGAGGATTGGCCAGGTTCAATTATTTCTATGCTGAGCATCCGGTTTTTGTCTAAGCTTCGGCATGACAAGAGTCCTAGCTTGCAAGACTCAACGCATGCCACAAGCTCTCTGGCACGACGCCGAAATGATGTGACTTCGCCCTTTCAAGCACCCTCTGCATTTGCACTTGAAGGCCGTTCTGATCTCTGAGGCTCGTTGTTCTGTGGGGCCAACCTACCGCCATGATTGCAATTGTGATGTACTGCTGTGATTGCGCGACGAAAAGTGGAAACACTACGTTTTAACCAATATGTAAGCAGTAAGCTGGTACGGTTTATGCGAATACAAAACTCATTATGTTCACAATTATTGCCGAGTCGGGGATTTGACTTTATTACTTTTAAAACAATATTGTTTAAGCGGGTACGGTTTAAGGTTTTACTGTACTAAGTAAATAAATATAGTGTCACGCGTGCACAAGCAAACATGAACACGTCCCACTCGATGACTGCGGAAACGCTATCAAAACGCTGGAGTTAGGAAGTGTGGTAGCTGGTGTGAACGAATTTACCTTTGTGCAGCCTCTTGCTTCAATGCGAACTAAACGAGAATGCAGCGTGGCGTGCCAAGATGCGTAGACTGTGTCTCCATTGCAGATTGCTTTCAAGGTACAGGCTGCGCCGTATGCAGCAGCCGCCAAATGAGAACGCCTCTGCTGTTAGTGTGTCCTGCATGCAATCTTCAGGAACTCTGATCACCTGTGATATGGTCCGATTTCTGTCCGTCTCCGCACATGTGATCAGTTTCCTTTTAATTGCGGTATCATGATCAACTTGCCATGTCTTCGCAGTCGGCATTTCCATGCTGAAGAGCGAACACAGAAAACGGGGGGACGGACGGTGGACTAACCTAAGCACACATACTATAGCACATGGAGAAAGCTACAGCAGCTAGGCTCCAAGCGTGTACGAGGTGGCCATTTTGAAATGCCGATGGCGATATGGTAACACAGATTTAGGGTCATACTCAATTCTAACATGCACGCAAGCTTTGGACCTGTTTTATCGGGTCCAAACCGGGACCCGTTTTATGGGGGTTTTATCAGCATTAGATTCGAGCAAATTCAGTATTTGCCTGAGCAACTTCGGCACTGCATATGTGATGTTGATATGTGCCCATTCCTGACGATAATTCCCTGGAATGGTTGTGCCAAGTAGACACAGATATGGAAACTTCGATATAATCAACTTCAATATTACAAAATTATAGACATAACGAAGTATTCAAGTTTTCCTAACTTGCCCATAGAGTAGCATCATGTATTTACAACCTCAGTATATAACGAAGCATGTTTATGCACGATTTCAATATAACACATTTTCACAGCTGTCTAAGGGATACCGAGAGAATACATGGAATCTTCGGTGGACGCAGGTGGTCACATGGTTGAAATACAAACAGCAGGTTGGCATGCGTCTCCTTTTCTAGTGGGGCCATGGCTGCTCATGGCTGTCAGCACGGCCGAAAGCATGCACCGCCCTCTCGCACTGTTTTAGAGGTAATCTGTTGCATGTGCAAAGAGTGGGCGTGCCAAGATGGTGTGGTGTCATGTGCGCTGTTTTCCTGTGTTTAGTACTGGAGGTTGCACAATCTAGAGTTTCGGAGACTTGTTGAAGCGAGTGGCAGGCAAAGCATTCACTTCCTGCTGCTGGTGCTTTGCATGATAGCTTTGTCCCACTGCAGGCGGCACTATCAGCCATGAGGGTGGAGTGGACACGAAAGCGTGGCTGGCTTAACATAATTCGTACAGCTGGTGTGAAGATATAGCCTGCGGTTTCAAGATATCAAGGTTTAAATATATTAAAATGGTAGCACCTCATTTGCAACAGATGCCCTCACATTGAGCGTTGCAGCCAGGATACTTGGGATAGTGGCGGTAGCTAGGTAGTTTGGAACAGGGGTGCTGTGATTACAAGATAGACAATGTAGTGGTATCATTTGTCATTGTGGTTGGCAGGGAAGTTTCCACTACAGGTGTCTGCTTATGTGCCCATGAGGTTTCATGAATCGGATGGCATGGAGATAAGGAGCAGGTGACACAAGCTATTGCTGACATTGATGATTATCTTTGATGGTTACTGCCACATTTTTGTGGGGAGAAAACAGGCTTCATTGGCTTGTCCTTAAAGAAGCCATCTTAAGCCAGTAGCTTCCAGATGGACACAAGTATGCAACAGTCATTTGCTGCCACGCTTTAGAAAGCCACAACACAGAGGCTGCAGTTAGCTCATGGCTAAACTCTAAATTACATGACTCCTCCAGCAAAATGACTGTGCATAGAGGAAGTGTTTTGCTGTGGGTTGTTGATAAATACCGTGCTTGTGGGCATTAGTACTTTTTTTGTCCAATAAGTTAATTCTATGCATTGTCTGCTGCCTTCGAAAACATTGTGTATGAAGTGTGACAACTAAACCCTCACATTATACCCTGTTATCAAGACACTTGAGGTATAATAAACAGATCTGCCACTCCTATTTATGCAATGTTTGGTATTGCTCTGACCTTGTCTGATGTTGCTGCTTCTGCCCTTGCTGTGTGCAGGCTTCCAGTGTCGCTGCGGGGGCCTCTTCTGCAGCCTGCACAGATATTCCAACGAGCATGACTGTACGTTTGACTATAAAGAAATGGGTGCTCAGGAGATCCGAAAGAACAATCCTGTGGTTGTCGGGGACAAGATCCAGAAGATTTGAGGGCCTGCACGTGTAGGGTGCTGCATCCTTTTTTTTTTTTTTTGGTCCGTGGGGGAGGGGTCGTGTGCTCACAAGGAGAGCAGAAGAAAAAAAAGCATCACGCAAGCAAGATTGCAGCCAAGTTTTTCTTTTCCTTTGAAACTTTGTGGCCCTCTTTCCTAGCCGGTCTTTTGACTTTTTCTCTTCCCTTACATTGTCGTATGCCATTGCCACTTGCTGCTGCCATTGCTGCCACCGTCATGACAGCCACATACTTTTCTTTCTTTTTAAAAATATTGTGAATGTAAAGCACATTTTGTTTTGTCAGTTTTCGCTAGTGCTGCTACTGCTTTTTCTACTCTCTCTCTCTCATCCACTTGACATGATTTTAGCAGGAACAAAAGCAGACCAAGAAGTGTTAGGTACATTTAAGAAATTAATAGTGTGCCCAGCCTCCGGTGCACTTATTGTAAAGATTTGTCTTCTCCTTTTCTCTCTGCATGTCTTGCTTCTTCTTGTTTGTGTGAAATAGGTGTGGTTTTCTTTTTATTTGGAGTGAATGCATGTGTGTGTGTATGTGTGTGACAGGACTGACTTGCCCTCATGCCCCGTGCCCTGCCGTTGTGCTTACACTAGTGTGAACGTGTGTAGTTGGATCGTTTTTTTTTTTTCTTTATCTTCATGGGCACCATTGATGTGCAGGTGTCACTGCCTGTTCGAAAAATATTTGGCAGTACACTTCAGGATTTTAGCTTTTTTTTCCCCCCT
The DNA here is from genome assembly GCF_050947875.1 of Dermacentor variabilis. Lineage (NCBI taxonomy): Eukaryota > Metazoa > Arthropoda > Arachnida > Ixodida > Ixodidae > Dermacentor > Dermacentor variabilis. The sequence goes on from NC_134572.1 coordinate 41,001,160, forward strand.
ACATAGACCTGACTGGGTTGTCCCAGTGTGATGTGTTGCAGTGAAAAGGTGTTGCACTGTTGTGTAATGTTGGTGGCTCATCCATACTTTTACGTTCCCTGCTTGTTAAGTGAAAGTGGAAGCTATGCATAGCGACCAGGGCTGCTGGAAGCCGGTGGTTTTTTTTTTTTTTTTCTTTTCACAGCTAGACTGAGTGCAGAAATTGTCCACAGCATAAGTTATTGGGCCTTTGTTTCTTCCCAAGTGGTGGTCTGTTTGATGGATTAGTCACAAATGCAGACTTGCATGTCACTGGTTAGCAGGGCTTGGAGGTTTAACGCAGAAGTGGCGAGCTTGTAGTAGCAAGCTGTCGAAAGATGCAGAGTATATGATTTAAAACGGCTGCTAAGATGTTTTATGCAGTTTTGGTAGCAAAGGTGTAAAGCAAGTCTTCGGGTACACTGCAATTTTTTTTTGTACACTGTGAACTGTGTGTTTTCTTCTGCATGGTTTATAGTCCGAAAGTCTTCTGACTGCTGTTTGACCTTGGCGGTACAAAGTTAGCACAGTAAAATCTGCCTATACTTTTTGTGTGTGCGTGTGTGTGGTGTGAGCGCTGTTTTGGCGCTATGGCCGGTCATTCACTTGGGTATTGGTAAAATTATACTGTGCAGTGGTAACTGTCGAAGTTGAGACTTGTTTCTTTTACTAGTAATAGGCAGTGGTTACGGAATGCGGAGACCACTTTGTATTATATCTTCTTGTACAAATAAACATTTCGAAATCATTTGGTTTGATTGGACTCCATGAGATGCTGCCGTTAATGCAGTAATACACTTGGGACTGTCGATGCTCAAAAGAGCACCCCCTCACACTGGAGGGAATGCTCCAAATCCTTCCATTATACATAGTCTACTTGGGAGTTTGCCATGAAGGCTATGAACAGTGGCACATCTAGTGAATCACTGCATCTCATTCAGTATAGCATTGAAGCATGCAGCAGAGCTTTAGTAAAAGAGCAGCTTAGTGTTACGGTGCTTATGGCGGCTAAATTGTAGCATTGGTGCAGTAGTGCGTTGGGAAGTAAGAGTAATCGTTTTTGTCCTCCATGCCAGCCTCTCCTTGGCACACTTTTGAGGGCCGTCTTATTCCGTTTCCCAATTCGCGTTTCTGCCGACCGCATCTTGCTAAAGGGATTGCTTAAGTGCAAGCATGTGGACCTGTGTGCACCAATGATACACAGTGCTTCTCGTAGAAGCAGTTATCGCTATATCAAGACGTTTATTAGTGAGAAAAATTTGTGCTGGAAGGCAACCATTGCGTTTCCGGCGAGGTGCGCAAGTTAGGTTGTTTAGCTCGGCATGCTGTCGTATGCCGCTTTAAGTGGGCAGAATATCATTTCGAAAGGATCCGGTCGCTAAGTGTGACGACTGACCTCTGCAGAAGGCGGGAGGGAGGGGGGGGAGGAAGGCAAATTAGCATACATTCATAAACGGAGTAGACCGGACTGGTGCTCGTCTGTGTGCTTGTTGGGCGCCACACGGTGAACTTCCGATCGGTATCAAATTTCTCGATACGTCGAGCAGCCATGGCCAGTGGAGTCCTGGAATGAGGACACACCCACTTGACCTCAAGAGCAACCACCTCGATGGTCCGAATAAATGCTTTCTCTCTCTCTCTCTCTCTCGGTTGCGATTGGCTCATTTGCGCAAGCTGCGGGAGGCAGCCAATCACGGTGGAAAATTACAATCCGGCTCGATCGCGATCGAAAGTGCCTTGCGCCTTCTCTCGATTGACGCGGCCTCGGAGAGGCTATGGAGCTTTTGACGCTTTCGACGAAAAGCCGAACATGACGATTGTTGATGATCAAAGACCCGAGTTTAAATGTGTGTCTTGAGAGGAAGTATATGCTGACAGAAACAAACTGTGCCCCACACACTGTGAAGAAGGATGACCAGCGAAACTGTGTATGTGGGCCCTCAAATGGTGAATCCCACCTCCGCCGCGGGTCGGCCCGGCATTGCATTATCTTCGGGATCGACCCACGTATGGGGAGTTTTTTTTTTTTTTTTTTGCTTACAATGAGACGAAATTTTTCTTGGACGGTAGAGGTATACAGCTTCGCTGTAAAATTGGTCACAGAATGTTTACGCAGACTCGCACAACGCGCAAGTACCGCAATAAGGTCTGCACCGAAACCGAAACCTTTCGTAATACAGCGCCACTACTTAACCTCATGCACTATGGCTCATGGCTGTTCCTAGCCCGAACTTGTGGCCCTGGCTGTTTCTACTTTCGCAGGCATCGTCGATAGGCTAAAAATCGTTTCTTACTTCATTACGAAGTTTATGTAGAGGTTACAGTTATGTTTGATTATACTGCTGATGTGAGCTCATGGCTCCTATCACTGGTGCGCGGGGACAACAGTCTTTGTAAATAACTGCGCCATACAGCTAAGGGAGGGCCATTCTGCGGATGCTAGTAAGTCTTTATCGCTTCGTATATGGTGCGGCAATTAGTGCGATTTTGTGGGCATTCTGTGCCGAAATCCTGACCCAACAGAATGAACGCTGATTATGATCTTTTGGTGAAATCGAAGTTCCAAGTAGTGTGCCTTTCTGCATTTCGCAGAGAAATTACGGGGTGTAGCTGCATCGACGTGCACGGCTTCCGCCTCGTTTAGTTTCAGGGAGGTCGGCGCCTGCTTTCAACTGGTAATGAACTAGCATTTATATTAGATGGCTAGTTCACTTTTAAGAATTCCAGAGAAACGCTTTGGATTTGTATCCACGTCCTCAGCTGTAGAACTTTTAACGGTTTGACAAGCGCAACGGCTCTTTCATTTTTCTTTCTAGTCGCCAAGCAAAATTTTGGAAGCTTGAAATAACAACTTGCTTTCGTTCTACTCGTTAATTCTTAGTGTGCGAACTAACCTTCCGACTTTGTTGAGTTTTGTGGCGAACATTTTAAAAAAAGAATATATATATATATATATATATATATATATATATATATATATATATATATATATATATATATATATATTGCATGCATTAAGAATTAGTATCGAATATACAATTTCGGCAATGGTCATATATGTGTTCTAAATAAATTTTCTTTATGGGCTTTCCTTTGTTCGTTCGTTCATAATATTCCTGTCGTATTTTCAATTTCGATCATCGTACAAATCAAACTGTATTGGACATTTCGACCGCAAGTAAGAGCCGAATAGAAAAGAGCTGTATGGCTTTCGGGCCTTGATATGCATAGAGTTCGAGTTGCGTTGATTCGAGCACACAGGAAGGTGCCTGTGAGACGCCTACCACGTTTCCTTGATGTTGCATGAGACTGGCGAATTTCTCAATAGTGCTTTCACAAGCAAAGAAGTACCTCTCGTTAATCACGTTGAAAACATGCATAAGGAAACCCATTGCTGTTTCGTGAAATGAGTAGAAAGTACCGAAAAAAAAAAAAAAAGCAACAATGGAAATGATGCCGGGAGGCTGTTTATATGATCATTTTGAATGAACCATAAAGTGTGGCTAAAGTTTTACTAAATAATGATGCCACATCAACAATACCACATTGTTATCGCATGCATGAATGATCTCCATAAGCCAAGTATAACTTTGTAAAACATGTGTATGTTCAGATGTAGGCAAGTCTCTTTTTATTTCTAGAAATATTGTACATGACTGGGGTTAATGTGTACCTGGTTGCAAGGGCAGGTTTACTATCACTTGTGACTTGTATTGGTAAGTCAAACACAAAACAAAGCTGATTGCTATCTGAGTTAACAAACCTCGCTCATCGCCTAGGTTCAGAAAAAGATTCTTGGAGGAAGTGGCATAAGGCACTATTCTATCAAACCAAAGCCTGCGTGATAAAAGCCACATGACTTGGTGTAGGCAGGTCAGTGAAGTAAAGCCAACAAGAATATCTTCTTGGTTGAAGTATTAAGGGGCACTGCAACACTTCGGGAAATTTGTAAGAAAATTCTCTTGATCTGTAGATAACACTGCAGTGAACATGTGAGCCAACCAAATTTTAATTTGCTGCATGCAGCAGGAAGCCGACAATCTCGCATGACAGATCGCTTGCTCTCTCATGTGGCTTTCAAGCCATCCTCTTATATTGTAATATCCCTCTATCATGAAATTGTGCCTTCCTTTCTAAAGCCATTGACAACACCGGTGTTCCACCCAGCACAAGCTCACCATATCGTAATCAGCTAACCAATGGGCTCACGCAGTGCTTGAACCATACTTTGACAAGCGCACATTTCAAGTACATGTTGGCAGACAACTGTGATTGGGACTTTGCACTACCACACCTGACATTTGCATGTAATTCCTCCTGCTATGATACTGGTGGATCAGTATCATATTTTACCTTTTGTTCGGACACGAAGCAACTCCACCGTTGGACACATTTGTTCCTTTCACTGCAGCCTCAATCATTGATTATGCATGTGATGCCATTGACAGGACCACGGAGTTATATATACAGGAGGGACAACTCGCCTATATATACAGGAGGGACAACTAATGTCTCAGCGGTAACAGGCGCCCAGTATTCCACAGTTCTCTCTGCCTCTGCTCACTCCTTTCTTCTTCGTCGGTTTCCAAGGCACTCTTCTCCCTTTCTTCCTTCCCTAGTTGTGGGCACCAAATATTCGCACCGTGCTGTGGTCAAGTTGAGAAACGGAATGTGTTGTCAGTCCCTTTATGCTGTAAAAATGTCAAGTGGCCAGACAACACGCTTTCGCTGGTGTCGCCACTTGAATGGTATATCATTACGGCGTGTCCTTCAATTGCAACTACAATGAGTAAAGATGCAATCAGCCGGTTTCCTAGAGTTAAAAAAAATTTAATTCTGGGGTTTTACATGCCAAAACCACGATCTGATTATGAGGCACACCGTAGTGGGGGATTCTGAATTAATTTTGACCATCTGGGGTTCTTTAACGTGCACCTAAATCTAAGAGTGAAAAAGTATTGTGTTGAAGTAGCCCATCACTGTTATACTGGCGCAGATAAAGGCAATAACAGCATGCTGTTTGAGTGGAGCAGCAGGAGCATATTTACTTGGATAATGCTTGCAGGCACTACACTAATATAAGCAGAAAACAACATGAAATGCTTTGAGACCTGTGAGTGCCATTCTGCTGCTACATTCATGACCGTTACTTGAATAAAATTGAATTGGTTTTGAGCAGTGTTACAGCATACAACAAAAGTGTGATGTTCCTGAAGGCTTGCAGTATGTCCTTACTAATTTTGGGGCACTGCTGCCACCAGTCACTGAATTAAGTGGTGTAGCAGGGGATGTTAGCTTGGTGGCAAGACTTCTATGAAATTATAGCATGCCGACTGAAGCATGCTACGACACAGGCCGAAATCCCGTAAATTGGAACTTAGTGAACACAGACACGATACGGAAATGCTCAAGTAAGCAAAGCTATACATGAGGTTTTCACTCATTGATAGTCTGAATGCACATAGACATAAGGTAGTCTACAGCTTTTCATGTAAATTTTGCATTAGCAAGTGTAACTTTAGTGAATGAATACCAATGTAAAAATTGAATTGTTTAATAGCCGCTACAATGACACAGGCACTTAAAGTAGTAAATTTCATGCATTTAGACACAGCAAATTATCCTGTGAACTTTGGCAGAAGACAGGATGTGCTTGCTAGTGCGTGCAGAGAGCGCCACATGGATAACAGCAGAAATGTGTGCATATTCTCTACAATAAACAAATTAGCCTAAGAAACAGAAAGGCCACTAGCCATGCTGCACTTGGGCCGCTGCAGGCAATGCAGTTCTGGGTGCTAGTAACAAGTTTCCATGCCATCTATGATTTATGCCACAAAGCAGGTGGCTTGCCAGAACACAATTTGGAAGGCCTTATCAGGCGAGTTGGCACTCTTGTTTATCTTGCTCCATGGCCCTGACTGAGCTCGCATAACAGCGTGGTTGTAGTGGGTTTGCTGCTTCCCAAGACAACCACAAGTGCCTTTATGATTGGTGGCACTGTGATACAAGCTTTGCCCCCAGTTCTCTCATGCGTCTTTGGACCCACCCATAGAACGAGGTTTTTTTAAAGAGCTCCTTTCTTGTTAAATGAGGTCATATCATGTGCTTTGATGAGCGACTGGCATCATGTATGAGATCGTACTTGCCAGTTCCACTATGTCTTCTACCCCATTGTCTTGTGACGTCTGCATCTTGAGGTTTAAGGTCTACCACCTGTTCATTGCTGCTGCTGTACCCAAAGATGTGACGAGGCAGCATTTCTGTTGCTGGGGGTTGTGCTATGTGACACTGTGCTGTGTGAAGATAGCGGCCAATACATTGAAGATAATGATGTGCCTTTCCTCTTGTGTGCTGGCCCTTATCTGGGCCAGTGCTTGCTGAGCCCAGATGTGTAAATGCACCGTGCGAATCGTTTACTGCCTACGTTACGTAATAATACAGTCTTCTTTCAAATGCTGTACTTCAGCACATTCTTAATGCTTGCTTACTGAATAATTGCTTTACATGTGCTTAAGCAATGTACAACATAATGCCTTTGTTGGAGAAGCTTCAGTCCAATTACACAGATTATTTTTGTTTAATTGGGTCAATAGAAAATCAACCAAATAGTTGTGTACTGCCCAGCGTATATTGAAAATACAGGTTTTTGGTATTCATTCTAAAAGAAGTCTTCTGTACCTGAGGGACTCATTGCCGAGTTTATGATGTGATGCTAATGTGCATATTTGCTGATTTCAATATGATCTATTTTAAGATATTGCAACGCAAAAAAATTGTCATAGCAATCACAGGGTATGAACGTGAATCCTGTGGATCAAAATGGTTCTGTCTTAAAGGGCCCCTGAAACGGTTCGGACAAATTTTGTAGACTTGTAGGGTACAGCGAAAGGTAATAATTCGCGCCACAATTTGTGTGAAACGTCTCATATTAAGAGAGCTATGGATGATTACAAGTTACCCTCCTCCATAGTCATGCATTTTCTCCTCAACTCGTACGCCGAGTGATCAGGGCTAAGCTCCGCCTTCACTGGCTCTGCGTCATGATGTCACGTCGTGTTGTTGACTTCTGGTTCTCTAGGAGTGAGCGCGTGAAGCCTCTAAACTTTCCGCCAGCTGCTCGGCAGTCGACCCCAAGCGAGAGCTATCGAAGCAGCATGCGTTGCGAGCATTCTGTGGCAGCACCAAACGTGTGTGGTATTCCGGTAACCACAGACGAGCTGGGCGTTCTGACAGATGGCTGGATGCATAAACTCAAGCCGATGAAGGAACTTCAGCGTAGACATACATGAACAGCCTGATCGGTCTGCGCGGTCCAGCCACCTGTTGTGTTAACCATTACACTCCTGTGAAAAATTTACACCAGCAGCAAAGAAGAATACATTTCATTACTGCTACTGTGTATGGTTGAGCTCTGTGCCACCAGGTCAAATGGCTAGGCCCTGTCTCCTTGCACTTGCGCAGGCATGTACCCGGGGGGTGCGAAATTAAGTGGCATATCCCACCCATCTACCCGCCCACGCCACCAATCCTACACACATTCCTAAAGCGCCGCCAAATCAATGTTGAGACTTGACAGCTATTCGGTGATCAACATTTTGCTGCCTTTTTCACTCCTTTTGGATGACGGTATTTATCGGCATGTCCTGGGGTGTGAACGCCAGTTTTCTCATCGATTCGGTGCCCGCAAGATTAACTCGAGAAGTGTTCAGTTGTTACCATCTATTCAACGGCCATGCGCATGGCTGTTGCTTCGTTAGTTCAACCTTCTTTTTTTAGACTCATCGAGGGACCAGGAAGGGGATTCTGTTCGTAGTCAGCTGGTCTGTATTGTTGAGGAACAAGTTGCAGCCGGAGAAAGCGCCAGTTGAGTTTCTTTTCCTTTTGCTTCATTATTACCTCGAGTGGCGGCTCGCCGCAATGCTGGCAGATCGTCGAAACCATATACCCGCGATATGGGTTAAATAAAGTGCAAATTAAAATAATGCAAAACAGTGTCCATCATCAAACCCTGCAATAACCCTTAAACCCATAAGCAATGTGACTGTCACCCGTTACCTCGTCTAGTTTTTCCCTAATTGTACAGCACTTTTTGTGCAAAATTGGCAATTGGAAGCAAGAGTCACAAGGAGTTGAGAAATTAAGCCAAGGCAGCAGCCAAACAGGGAGGAAAAGCGAAAATTAACAAATTTAACCATTGTTTATGAAAATATTTATGGATCAACACCTTTTTATTTAAAAAGGAAGTAGAGAAAACGCTGCTGGAAGTGGAGAACAATTCTGTGCATCTTGAATGACACTTCTACAGGTACCAGTCGAGCCACCGGCAGTAGGCACTTCTCTGCTGTGCTTATGTAGGTGTTTCTGTAACCTTCTGCGACGGGCGCAGTACGTCTAAAAACGCGGCATCCTGCGCTCTACGCGATTGTATGGGACTGGCAGCCATGCATCGCTGTGCAACCTCCCAAATTGGCACTTCACTTGGTAGAGCAGTAAACAAGGGATCCAAAAGAACTGTGATTGTTCCGCATATGTATATTTCTCTAGAATTCTTCCGGAGCTAATAAAACAAAAATGACGCCACTATAGTCGGAGACAACTTCAGTCTAAAGTGAAGCCCCGCATATACCCTCATAACCACAAGCCACTGTTCCTCCTCACCCCCCACCCTCCCCCAGGCTGCAAATAATTCATACTTCAAACTTTTCTTGTTATCCAAATGTGGCGGTAACCACAAAAATAAAATTATTAGCGCATAATTTTATACGTTTTCCCTTGCCTATTATAGTGGAATAGAGATAGCCTAATTCTTTATTAAAGTGAAATAATATGCTTGCTTCGCTGCAACTATTTAATGTCAAGTTTGACTTCAGTTGGCAGTGAAATTTCATGAGTAAAACGGGCTCAGCAGTGAAATGAACTGTACTGCAGACTTTTGAAGAGTTAATTAATTATGGAGTTTTATGTGCCAAAAACCATGATCTGGTAATGAGGCACGCTGTAGTGGGGGACTCCAGAAATTTGGACCACCTGGGGTTCTTTAATGTTCACCTAAATCTAAGTAGATGGGTGTTTTCGCATTTCGTCCCCATCAAAATGCGGCTGCCGTGGCCAGGATTCAATACCGCAACATCGTGCTTAGCAGCCCAACACCATAGACACTAAGCAACCATGGCGGGTAGACTTTTGAAGAGTGAAATGTTCAGACTCTATACGCTTTGTCCATGTCTGTTGCACACCTTGTTGCTTCAGTCGATGAGAACAGCAGATGCGCCAGAGTTATAAAGTACGACGCCATTTTGAAAAAGCCGCATGACGACAATTTTGTTTGCTTCTGTGATTGGCAGGCGGAGTAACACAACCCCGCGCGGTTCGTGTGCCTCAGTTGCCAACTGCTGTTTTTTTTTCAGTTGTATGCTACTATAGAAATCTGCTATAGGGAGAGGTCTTCCTCCTGCAGTGGACATAATATAGGCTGATAATGATGATAGAAATCTTTATTTTGCACTTTCGTTTGTTTACTTGTTCTTGGCAGTGTTCTTCCTGCGCTTTCTTTCCTTTGCAAGTTCATTCGATGTGGTTCCTTGTTTGCCAAGTAAAGAAGAGGTGCATCTCACAGGCGTACTATCTGTGAGATACACCCTATTTCATTTCTCTTTTGCTGGTTTATGCGTCTTTGTGGCGAATGACGGGCGTTATTTACGTTTGTACTAGTAAAGGACCCCCCTCCCCCCTCATTTGCATAGAAAAGTTACCTTGGGTTGCCCCCCCCCCCCCCCCCCCTGAAAAAAAATCCTGGGTACGTGCCTTCACTTGCGTTTACTCTAATACCGGACTCGCGAAACGCTATTGCGTTAGTAATCTTCTGGTGCAAAGTGACGCCCGCAAACATGCAAATCCTGGCGCCGATTGGATGGCGGCAGTCAAATGCGCTGTGGCCAGTCCGCTCGTCTGCTGCCTTGCAGAGGGACACAATGTCGCAGCTTAACATATTGCCAGTCACTACGTTTGCAGTCCACAACACAACAAAGTCAAATCATAGAGCTTGCGAAAAGACTGAGATTGACTCCGACCGCGGAGCTCTCGTCAAAATGGAGCACATTGTAACACAAGCAGACGATGCTTGCTGTGTGCCTGAAGTGCTTAAGTGTAGTGTGAAATTGTTCTTGTGCATTCTCTTTCTGTTACTTTCTTTTTACAGAAACAAATTAACTAACATTCCAACTATTACGAACATTATTTGTTCACCATAAAGGTGGAAAAATTATCGATGATGTGCCCAGTGCAGCCAATCGGGTAGCTCGCCCTACTGACGTCAGTTGGGTGATTTACGTCATATGGGTAGGGGCGGCTGAAAATTCTGCTGAGCAGTGTGCTGCGGTTGACAGCGATGTACATTTTTAAAACCTTATAATAAATTACACACTTTGCGCGGAGCACTTATATCTGTCAATTAATGATCAGAAGGACCTACTTTAACGACTGAGTATGTTTGTACAAAATCGTCAAAATCATTTCAGGGTCCCTTTAAGTACCTGCCTTTGAGATGTAGGAAAAAAAAAGTTATTTCGGATTGACAAAGAAATAAAAAGAGCACTGTTTTGTCAGTGTATGTATCAAATGTATCAAGGCACAACGTGGGAGTGAGAAACAGTGATAAAAAAAAAAAAAAAATCTGCCTCCATTTTACTCTATAGGGTGAATGTGCAGCGAAGCTGGTGCGGATGTTAGACAAGTGCCAGTGCCCCAGCTGGCATTAAATGATGTTACAAAAGCAACGTATGCCACACGCACATGCTCGTGTGCAGAAGGGCAGCATACATCCTCATTCTTCTAGGCTGTCCACCAAGTGCAAGTGCCTTATTGTACTAATTGATGATTAAAAGTAAATTGTGTCAGAAAATCTGATAAGTACAACTTACACACAAGCTGCAGACATGATAGCTTCAGATTGTTATACGAGTATACGCGAAAACATCTGTTATGCGAAAACTGAAAGACAAAGCCCATTTCAAGCTGCTGTTCATGGTCTGTGTCTGAGTTGCGGTGGCCGCTAGGTGGTGGTACCATTAACACTGCATACATCTTCATTCTTGTAGGCCCTCTGTGTAGCGCAAGTGTGTTATTTAACTAATTGAATTTCTCAAAGTAAAATATGTCTGAAAATTCGTAAAGTACGATTGACACACAACCTGCAGACATGGAGTCATATTGTGTTTCAAATATATGAGAAAACATAGTTCTGTTACGTGGAAACTCAAGCACGAACTCCTTTTCCAGCTGCCGTTTTTTAACTGAGCACACCACGAAAAATACTGCCCAACTAGAGGCTAGCAGCTTCACTGCAACATGAGACCACGAAAGGGGAGGGGAGGGGGGATGGATTTCTAGATTTGAGCTAGGTGTGGTTGTCACTGCTTCACAAATTGGCTGAAGCTGCTCACAAGCTTTTGTGGTCCTTCCTGCTGCCTTGGTGTGCACATTCTTTTTTTCCTTGTTTTAACCAGTTTTGAGTATAAGCCCTGTGGTGCCGTAATTTTAGGCTGTGAACGCAAAAGGTTTCGAATACACATTCTGTCACACAATATGGCATGTGACAATGTTCAAGGTGCTGTACAGTTGCAAGCAATTGTTTTATGTTATGCAAGTGTGTTAGCTTACTTCACCATATGCAGGCAATGAGGTATGACACTGAAGAAAATATTGAAAGGTGCTAGCAGAAGGTTGCAGAAGAGGAGAAGGAGGTTCGACTGCCCTGCGAGCGGCTCCGTGAATAACTTGGGTACCTCCCCCTGTACCTTTTGCAAGCCACAATGTTAAGTTTAGCTGGACCAATAAGCTTTAGGTTGGAATTGCATACAGCTGATTTTAACCAAGAGGAGTGCTTTGTTACCACCAGATGAGGACTCTGATAGGTGCTCGTTAAAAAGCCACAAGCGTTCAAAATTAACCTGATGCCTTCCACTGTAGTGCAGTCTGGATGTTGCTTTGCAACATCAAGTGCTTTCAGTCATAATTGAAATGATATAAAACAGAGAAGGCACTGACACCACCTTTACATTTCCACGTGAGCTCCTCTCAATGACATAAATTTGGTGCCATATGAAGGTTGGTTACTTGCATGATTATGAAGAAAAACAGAAAGCTACATTGCACTTAGTAATAAATGAAACATCAACCTGAAAAGCTGTGACTTCTTTTTTTTCTGCATGAAAAAGACCCAAGTGCACAAATGTACTGCAAGATTCATGATATCGTAAGAATGTTGTCAGCACCGTTGTTCAGGTGACATAAAAGATAAAGGATGAAAGAAGTTAGACTTTTTCTTTCTCTATTAATAGCAGTTTTTTGCCGATCAACATGGGCAGGGAAATTTCTGATGTAATTTAACAATGTTAAATTCAAGGACCCCTTCCACAGATCATCATGTACCTCTGTCCTGCGTCAACTGAATGCCCTCTTAGCCTAATGTCTCTATAGGTCCAATATTTTTAATGAGACATCCAGTGCCCAGAGTTTTAGTTAAGGCCTGTAAATGATGTGGACGAGCCCATCTGCAGTACGTGACTGTCAAATGGGGGTTCTGACAGAAGCAGTTTGTGCTCTCGGCAGGGGGCAGAGAGAGCTGGCCCAGTGCAGCTGCTGGTGGTTCCTGCCCTGCGCTGAACATGGAGACCTCGCCTCTTCCACCTGAAAGGTCGCTGCCCCTGGCGCAGCCCTTCCTCTGCCGCCATGGCCACGAGCCGTCATCACTGAATGCCTCCTCGATGCACAGGCATGGTATGTGCCTGTTCATTTGACCTTTTTTTATGCCGCAGCAAGTGAAAAAAAAGCTAACCAAATTTTGCAGAAGTGTGAACAGACATGCCATGTTTGCAATAAAAATGTTCTAGCAGCCTATAATAAAGAGAAAGACTTCACACAATGCCACATATGATGATGATGATAATAATAATGTGGCTTTACACTTTGAAATGGGTGAACTGCTATGCTGTGCCCCAACATTGACAGTGTCATCTAGTGTAGAAAATTGGAAGCAAATTGACAAATTTACTTGTTCCTGGTTCAAAACAAGTTAATCAACCAGTCCTTTGTGTCCTGTACCTTTGAAGGCGTTACGTTGGTCATTGTTTTAATAACCATGGCAGATACTATTAACGTAGTTTCAAATTATGGTTTACAATTCTTTATGGTATTGATGTAGTGCTGGTTGAAAATTTAAACCTTTTCACTGTGATGGTGGTATGCGTTTCCCACATTTTTTCTGAAGGTGTGAAACAGTTATCTGTACATGCGTGTAACCTGGAAGTATCAAACAGCAGCAGTGAGAACTGCCCTGTGATGTTTCGTTTACTGGGACAGCAGTTAAGATCTGAAAAATTGACTTGCTGTGCCTGTTTTATTAGTCTTCATCCGGAACTCATTTGAGTTTTTTCCATTTGCTGCTCTTGTACACAGTAAATGAGTTCTGTGCTGGAGGAATCATTGAGGCCTGCTGTTTCTTCATCTTTTGCTTCTTTTTTTGTAGTGCAGATAAGTGTAATACAGAAGGGCCTTGCTGATGTGAATTTGCTGCAGTCAGACAAAATGTCTGTAGCATTCTAATTTTATGTGATCTAGAAACATACAATCATTAGAGTGAAATGCAACTTCAAAGCAGTTTGTGTATGGTTTTATCCCGAAATTTCTGCCAAGCTAGCTCACATTTCTGAAATTATACTTGGTGTGATACTGTGTCGGTAATAATGTCTTTCTGTTTATTGCCTTGTCTGGGCCTGAAAGGCACGTTAGGTGCAAGCCATTTTTTTTTTCTGCCATGTTGGCTGGCTCTTAGTGTTGGAGGAGTCTACCTAACTGCAGAAATTGTAGCTGGAGGCTTTGTTTGCATGCAGCTGATGCAAGGTCATCCCTATGGCTGATATGGCTGCGCAAGTATGTCATCCTCTGCCTGGTGTGCGGTGGCTCTGCTGTCTTTGTTGGGGTGCTATTCATTGCTATCTACTTCACTCTGAAGTCGTACACTTCGTCCCTGCAGTTTTTCGAGACCATACCCACTTATGTACCTGCTGCGGTGGTAAGCACAAGGATTTTATTGCATTGGACAGGTACAGCTAGTGCGATTTAAACATTTTTTAGCATGAAATGTGTGGAACATTGTGCAGTGGATATCACCGAATTCAGTGAGCGCTTTGGTAGTGTGTCTAGATGGGGCACACTGTGTTTGCACACATGTGAGGTCGGGATTGATTCTTTAGGGGTGGGTTTGAATTGGGTATAAGGTAAAGGGCCGCTAGAGAGAAAGAAAAGTTATTAAAGCTTTATTGGTCAATTACACTTCTGCCAAAAAAGCCACTCTTACTGAAAGAAGAGTGGCTTTGCATCTTTTCTGGCTTGGTAAGCCAGAAAAGATGCAAAAACTAAAGACTAGTGGCAGTGGCGCCTCAGAGTTCCCGGACCGGCTTGCTGTGAGGTCATCGATTTCAACGGCGTCTGCTTGGGCGCAGATAATTCTTTATTGGTAAAGGTTAACTGCATCCTATTCTAAAAGAATCAAGGCTGAACTTAGCAAATTTAGAGAACTTTTACTGAGCCACAACGGCCCACACATGAAAAAATACTCTAAATCTGACCTGCTGTTGTGGTGTAGTGGCCAAGGCATTGCACTACTAAGCCTGAGGGTGCGGGTTCGAATGCTGACTATGGCGGCCGCATTTCGATGGAGGTGAAATGCAAGAACGCCTGGATATCGTGCCTTGGGTGCACGTTAAATAACCCCGGGTGGTCAAAATTAATCCAGAGTCGCTCACTACGGTGTGCTTTAAATCAAATCATGGTTTTGGCATGTATAACCCCAGACTTTAATTTTAATGTTTAATTCTGAAGGGGCCCCAAACCATTTTTTATTGAAGTGGTGAAATGCATTCGAAGTTAAATTAGGATATTTAAGAAATACTTTGCTGCAAAAAATACTTCAATACATTCAGCAGAAGTAGAGTTATTGGCAATCAAACATGCCCTTCGCACTGATTCCACTCCTTCAATGCCTTGCTCTGTGAAGGCTACGGTGGAGTGAGGCCTGCCCACAACGCTTCGTCTACCTAACATAACCGTGGTGCGCAGTTCAAATTTGGTTTTGGAAGTTCACATAAATGCCACTATTTCTGATTTTGGTGCCTACGACGCACCAGACGTAACCAAATGTGCCAAGCGCTGTTGTTTTGAGTGAGCAGCAGTGCACTCAGCCAGTGGACAGCCGCAGTATCTATTGCCACGTGGCAGACTGCAAGCTACAGGCAACAGCACCGTTTGCCTTGTGCACGACTAGAGTGAGCGCTCGCGCTCATAGGCTTTTGTCTGTCTGTGCTGCGTAGTGTGGACTGGCTTTGTCCTGCACCAGCTTGACCGACTTCCATCTTGTGCATTTCGAAATGCTGTCAATAGCTTGATCATTAATAAGCGAAATCTTCCAAGGCATCTAACCAGGCATAGCCAGGAATGAGCATGTGCTGCAAACGTGCGTGTGATCTGTCGCATGGTGCGAGGCTAGTTGAGTGTTCAAAACTAGTTGAAATTAGTGAGACCCGACGGCTATGACACCCATAAGTAGAGTGGCCAAAGTTGAATACCTACGGAGGCAGCCGCGGCAGAGTGTGAGCACGCAATAGTCGGCCTCTTGCGGAAGCACATAATTATTATCGAAATTTGAAAGCAAATTACCTACTTCAGCCTTATTAAACTGCGTCATTAAATATACACAGTAACATTAGGAAGAAGCGCATCGATTCAAACGGCCTTTTTGATTGACGTCAGCTATTGGCCAATACAGCCACATATGGGAATCCGCTACATTATGAAATGAAGCCCCGAGAAAGTAGCGAAGAACAGGCTTCTGTTGAAAAGAGAGAATCTGAGAGAAGGGCGACTTTGTGCTCTGCTTGCGAGATCTATGCTCTGTGCTTGGCTGCAAAATTTGGCTGAGATGTTCACAGCCGTGTATGCTATCCGTGGACTGAGTTCTTTCAACAAAGCTGAGGGGTGGTTCAGGGCCTCTTTAAGACTTTAATTTTAATTTACTCTGAAACCTGTGACATCACACTGGTGCACTGGCACTGGTGTTCCAGTGTAGAATAAAATAAATTAAACATTAAATTTTATTTTATCTTCTAATAATGAACCTATAACTGCAAAAGTATGATTCAAAGATAGAGGTTTGAAATAATACTTTATCAGTTAAACTTATTTAGTGTTTCTCCTTAGCTTCTCTTTAAACAGCCACACCAAAGGGTTTACAGAAATGGAAAGCACATGATAAATAAAGGCCTGTTAAGCTGTTTGTTTATTGTACATATTGCTTCTGCTTAGCTTCGTCATGTCATCCGTGAGTGGGGCCACAGGATTTAGACATTCAGCTCTTTCTATTACCTACTATCACCTTCGTGCCATGTTAAACCAGTTCGTGTCCCACATATGTGGGGAAGCCCACTTACAAAATGTAGCATAAATGGGTTGGGTTGACTTCTTTCCAAAGATTAAACACTTGGTGGTCAGGCCCAGTGCATTAAAAAAAAATTACTCCATAATATTAGATATTTGTGATTTGGTGCATATGCTGCATGTGTGCAACCATATTTTTCTTTTTCTCCAAATTAAGGAGAAACTACTGGGATGTTTTTATTCATTGCTGTATATGCTTCTGTTGTACTGTTTCCATTGTGTGCTAAGTGTGTTTACCCATTTTCCTTTTTCTAGCTAATTCTCACGGGACTTATGGTTATGTGCTTTGCCAAACGTAGAAACCGGTACACTTACCTGGTGAGTATGCCACAGTTGTTTTTGTCACTCTGAAGGCAAAATTATGCTGCAATAACTTTGCATATATAAATATTTTTCTTAGTATTGTTGATTAACAAATGCAGTGCTGTCCTTGTACAGTTTTTTTTTTATTATGGAGAAGAAAAAGACATGAAAAAATGTACCCTCTACTTGAGTGCTTTGACTTTTAGCACTGCTTTCTGTGATCGAATCGACCTCTTCATTTGTAAATAAGTCACCAGTCAACTTACATTTCTTTTAACCCGCTGAGTAGTTTATAGCTATCTGCATACACAGCACATAATATGTGTGCCTACTGGTAAATTGTGCACATAAAATTGTGCAGCATACTGATATACTCTGCCATTGACTCCATGCAGAATTTTGCAGGATAGTATTGGTTTTGCAGAAGATTGCATGCAGTTGCTCAGGATTGCACTGAATTGGAATTGTAACACAGCTGTTTGCTGTGTATGAACCTGTAAGCACTAATATGTGCACAATCATTATCATCGTCAGCCTGTTTCGTTCATGTTTGCTGCATTATGAAGGCTTCTTCCACCAATCTCCAGTTGCCTCTGTCTTGTGCCAGGTGACTCTTTCCCACGCCTGCAAATTTCCTAATCTCCTCTTGCGGGGATGCTCTAATATAGCACGTCCCCTGATGTTGTTTTCCACCGCAAGCCTTGAGCCTCGTGTAATCTGGCTTCCCTGTGTGGCTGTGCACCGCCAGTGGTAGGCGTAGCTGCAGGATTGTACAAGAGATGGTGCAGCTGTTGTGCTGCTAGCGCCACCTAATGGCAGGGTTACTAGGGCGAATAAGGGAGTCACTCTTTGGCTGGAAGTCAACTTGGTGACGTTTTGCCCACCTGCTAGCACACTTTGCGGGACCGTCCTATGATAAGCCTCAGAGCTGGACACTGAGATGGATGAACACCGTCGTTCGAGCTCACTACCGTTCGTGTGATTTTACATGCGGGCGATTAGGCATTGGTGTCCAGCACGGGGGCGAAGATATTCGCTCGATATCCTGTCGTGGCGAGTCGGACTTCCCCGATTCATCAGTGCACATTTGCATATTCTATTGGCAGTAATTCGGCTGACTAAATTGGTGTATTAAAGGTGCAATAAACGCCTTTGTGATTGTGCCCACTACTGTGTTGTCGTTTGTTTGTCCCAAGAGCATGTTTGAGACCCACATTCTTAATCTGAGCTAAAATATCAAGTACTCTTGCTTACTTTTTCATTCATACTGCCATCCTTTTGTCTCTTAGCAATAAACTTATCATATTCTTTCCTATTGCTCGTTGTGTGGTTCTTAGTTTCTTCTTAAGTTTCTTCGTCTTCTTCCAAATTTCAGCCCCTTAGCTCAGTACTGGTTCAATGCTCTGATCGTGTACTTTTCTTTCTTCTTTTTTCAAGGACAATGGTATGTCGCCGTTCATCACTCGAGAGTCCCTACCACGTGTGCTGCAACCTATTTTTATTTGTCTTGAAATTTCCTTCTGATGAGTTCGGTCCCCTGTGACTGCTTGGCCTAGATAAATATACGCCTGCACAACTTCAAGAGGCTAGCTACCAATTATGAACTCTTGTTCACGTTAGTATTTTGCATAGTAATTCATACACCTATTCTGAGGTTTTGCTGGTTCAAGTGATTTCTTGCAGTATATTTCCACTGTTGCCGAACAGGTCTGTGCCACCTGTCTCTACAGCTCTGCGGGCATTTCTATCTGTGTCCCTGTCCAAAGCATCACCCTTGCGCATTCTAAGTAATGCTCACTTTCTTTTGGTCCAGGTGAAGTTTGCTGGTGGCTGCTGCCTCACCTGTGTGCTCCTCTGTGTGGTTATCACGGTCACCACCACAGTGGTGCACATGAACCGGCTGCAGACGCTACACAAATGTGACTACTCATCTAAGGACAGGGCCTGCATGTGCTTGTCGGCTATTGCAGAGTCGCCTGCTCAGGATGGTGAGCAACACTGTTCGCTCATAAAACGATTACCCAAACAACTAGAAATGGCTGTCCATGTTTAATGTTGAGCTCGCTTAATTAAATCCTGTAATTACCAAGTTCTCTCCTAAAGAAGTGCATCGTTTACAGCCCCCCCCCCCTTTTTTTTTCACCACATCTTTGTGCTTGAATGCCATAGGGCCGTATTGAGGATCACTTTTGGGGACCAACCACTTTTGAGTGTGCACAGTTGGTTAAGCCAGCAGAAGGAGATTTGACGAAAACAGTGGCGCACATCTCATCTGTTTTATCTTCACGTCGCATACCGTGAGAGCCCGCATATAATACGAGTTTTTTTTCCTATTATTAGCGTCCCAAATTTTTGCCTCATACTATATGCGGATCCGAACGACAATTCCGGTCAGAAATTTGGGCTAGAAGTTTTGGTTTCGTTATTGCTGTGTGGCTATGGCTAGGTTTCATTATTGCTGTGTGACTACAGCATCGTTTCTTTATTGTTGAGTGCGCA
Source organism: Dermacentor variabilis (assembly GCF_050947875.1). Lineage (NCBI taxonomy): Eukaryota > Metazoa > Arthropoda > Arachnida > Ixodida > Ixodidae > Dermacentor > Dermacentor variabilis. Next base: position 41,020,471 of record NC_134572.1, read on the forward strand.
CCTTGGTAGCACACATGCAAACCACGCTTCGCGAAGTGCATTGAAGGACCAAGATGTCCTGACCACAAAAACTACTCAGCTGCTTTCAAGAGAAAGGTTATTTCAGCCGCACATGACATCGGCAACAGTGCGGCCAGGAGGCAGTTTGGCGTCAACGAGGGAAGCATTCGCGGGTTGTGTCAACAGAAGGGAGCCCTTTTTGCATGCAGCGGAATGCGAAGAAGCTTTCGCCGCCTGAAGAGTGGGACATTCCCGGAAATTGAACTCACCCTGACAGAGTTCGTACGCTAACAGCGAGCCGCGCATCTAGCTGTGGGTGTGGAGCTCGTGCAGGCAAAAGCTAAGGAGCTTGCAAGAGAAACAGGGCTACCGAGCTCCGCCTTCAAAGCAAGCAAGCACTGGATTTATTGGTATGTATGTCATGCTGCATTTTTCTTACGCTGCCAAACTTCAATTTCGCAAAAGCTGCCCGAATCATTCAAAGAACTGCTTGTGGCTTTCCAGCACCACATTATTTCGCTGCGCAAGTCCAAGAAGTTCTAGCTAGGGCAAATCAGCAATGCTGACCAAACGCTGGTTTATCTGGACATGCCATCGCCCCTCGCTGTGCACGAAAAGGGCTCTAAACAAGTTTGTCCGGTCCACTGGCAACAAGAAAACGCGAGTTACTGTCATGTTGTTGTGCATGGCACATGGACGCAAGCTCCCGCCCTATGTCGTCTTCAAGAGCAAGATGGTGCCTAAAGGTGAGGAGATGCAAAAAATGTGGTCGTGAGATGCCATGAGAAAGGCTGGATGAACGAGAATCTTGTGCTCGACTAGATAAAGTCCGTCTCGTGCGGGCGGCCGGCGCACTGTTGTCGTTCCCATCCATCCTTGTGCTGAACGCATTTCGTTGCCATTTGACCGACTCAGTGAAGAGGCTGTTGCATGAATACAGCACTGAACTCGTCATTCTGGGTGGGATGACGTCTCAGCTGCAGCCTTTAGATGTTTGCGTGAACAAGCTGTTCAAGGACGTGGTCAAGCAATGTTACGCAAATTGGATGCACTCAGGTGAGCCTGCAGCGACGCCGACCGGGCAGCTGAAGCTGGCTTCGCCAGCCACGCTATGCAAGTGGATTGTGGACGCATGGGCCAGCATACTAGAGGACCTTGTGCGTCGTGCATTCAAGAAGTGCGGCATCTCGAACGCGCTCGATAGTAGAAGATGAGTACCTCTGGGAACATATGTCCGACAAGGAACTATTCGAAGAGAACGCAGCTGATGAAGACAGCGATTTAAGTGCGGAGTGCAATTTAAATAAATGTTTCCCTCGAGTTTTCATATCTTGTATTATATGTGGATAAAACTCTTTTTTCATTTCGCGTCCTAAAAATTTCACCTCGTACTATATGCGGGTTCGTATTATACGCAGGTTTTTATGGTAGTTATCGAGTGCGTAGGCAGGATGGCTGCTGAGGCGCTGCACTGGACATTATGCCATGAAGATATGTATGTGTCCCTGAAAGTGATCGATAGAGAGCACGGTTGCCGATTTGAAAAACATGTCACTCTCTGTTTCATATTTTAAATTCAGCAAAATTTTGCACTAGAAGTCTTGTTCTGAAAAAGAGTTACACTAAAAGCATAGCGCAGGAAGGATGATCGACAAAGACTAGACAGGACAAGCGCTTGTCGTCTAGTCTTTGTCGATCGTCCTTCCCGCGCTATTCTTTTAGTGTAACAATGTATTGCCAACCAGCCCAAGCCTGTAATCTTCTGAAGAAGAGGCTTTATTTTTCAACATGCATGTTAGTTTTAATATGAACGCATGGAAATGAAGGTAAATATAAGGTGCAAAATAAAACCCATGAGTGCCAATACTCAGCTGGATATTATGAAATGAAATGGAGGGCGTAGTTTGTGTTAGCAAAGCAAAATCATCAGTGGCCTGAGCAAGCAAGTAGCCTCTTACAGTGCTGGTGCAAATTGACTGTGAAGCACTGATCACAAGGAATGCATTTTTAACATATAGTCAGTGCATTATGCAATTCTTAACCTTTCAGCTTTTGGTAGCTGCCTAACTGAGAAATAAAAAGGCCTATTGTTACATCTGTCATATGACATGAATGGGCAGAACTGTGCCCTTGCCATGACAATTGCATTCTCTTGCCAAGACGGTTTCAATGCAAAAGGTGACCGTGTACCGAGATTTCTTGGAATCATCAGATCCCATGCAATTCTGAGCTGCACTATGGTTTCCTTCATAGTGTAGCCTTCGAATGTTACGTCTTTGTATTTGATAAGCAAAATGCTGGCTGTGTACTAACCTATAGAGATGTAACTAGCTATTTTATATGTTACAGCTGCAGCAATGGTCTCTTTTGACAGTAGGCTGTGCCTGATGCACTCACTTTTTCCTTTCTTGTAACGGCAGGTTATCTGTTATGCTGGCAATTGTGTGCAGCAGAATGCTGCATGCAGTCACACAATACACTTCAGTACTTGTGATGTAGGCCCGTGCACAGGTGCCAGAGAGTCAAGGTTATCAGTTGCAGCAATATGTTAGTTGCCACAACAATGTATGGGGCCACTTTCAGATATGATTCCATGCTTTAGATGTATAGGTTGTTGGCATCTTTCTCACGTAAACAACAAGACTTTCTTTGCTTTCCTGGGATGTTTCGCAGATAAAGCTGATAAAAAATGAACTTCGTAAGTATGAGGACATACATTCCTCTAACCTTAATTTACTCTTATCTTGCTGAAGTATACTTTTATTATCTGTTTTAACTCTGATTACATTTACACACCTGCCAACTGTCCCAAATATTTCGTAACGCTTACGAATTCGGGCCCATTTTAACATTTTACGAATGTTGTGACATCTACAACAAATAAATTCTGTTTGCAAAAGAGGTTCACTCGTTGATCTGTGAGCCTTTCATTCGAATTCTTCTAATAGTGAAAGGACGCAAAAGGGGTACTTGCTTTGAGCAAGTTTATAGAGAATAGTTGCTGATGCGATATCGACAACAGAATAGTTTTACAAAAAGCCATTGTGATTTTTAAAAAATGTGTTGCTTGTCAGTTCTTGTGGTGGCAAGTTTGCTGCTGTTTGTGTGTTGTTGAAAGGCCGTTGATAAAGTCTGTATCCCTCAAAAGGTGTGCGTCTAGGGCAAACTACTGTATTTACTCAAATCTAACGCACACTTTTTTCCAGATAAAATGGGCCTTAAAATTGTGTGTGCGTTAGAATCGAGTACGACCCTAAATCTATGTTACCATATCACCATCGGCATTTCAAAATTGCCGCCTCCTATGCACTTAGAGCCTAGCTTATGCCTAGCTGCCCTAGCTTCCTCCATGTGCTGTAGTACATATGCCAAGGTGCGTGCACCTACATGTCGTACAAAAATCCCTCACGTGACCTGATCCTAGATACCTAGCGACAGGATCGTTTAGGGACTTTTGAGAAGGTGTGATGGTGGCGCCAAGCGATGCTGTGGCGTGTTCATTGTCAGCGTGATCGCTCTCTGGCCCGCGCCCCGCGCCGACTGTGCATTGTTCAGCGTTGCTTGTATGACTGTGCTTGCGTTGCTTGTGTGTTGGTTGTGGGTTCAGTGTTGGCGGAAATCCACGAGTAGTGGTGGTGGTTTGGCAGTGCGGCTCTGGCCTTAGTGAGCTCTGGCAGTACAGAATCTGCATTGTGTGACCAGTGTTCCTTGAGAATCTGGCAATGGTGATGATTGAAATGTCGCAGCGCAGTTCAGTGCACTGCGATGCGGCATCGCTGTGTCCACCCTTGCTTAACGGACATCGAGGGATGTTCTGCTCTCTACAAGTCACGTAAATGCGACTGTGTCATGCAAACGATCATCATGCAAATGACATTTAGTATGGAAGAACGTGAACAAGCGGTGTGTTAGCATCGTACATTTCATACTAGGCAAGGAACACACCACAATCCTGCGACAGTCGCTAATGAGATCAAAACGGGAGCACATGTCTGAGCACGCGCAGCTGGAGCCCGAAAGCCACCCCTTCTCCAGCAACCCCGTTGCACGGCTGCACCACTCGCTTTAAACACAGTACACAAACCACACGTTCGGCGCTGAACAACGGGTGGTTGACGCGGTCACCTTTATGTGACTTGTAGAGAGCGGTATCATAAGAAGCCAACAAACACTGACACCGAAGACAACATAAGGGAAATTACTTGTGCTTAATAAATGAAATAAAAAACGATAAATTAATGGAAATGAAAGTGGACGCAAAAACAACTTGCCGCAGGCGGGGACCGAACCCACAACGTTCACGTAGAGCAGAGCATCCCTCAATGTTTGTTAAGCAAAGGCGGACATGGCGAGCCACATCTCAATTCACTGAACTGCGCTGCGACATTTCAATCGTCACCACTACTAGATTCTCAAGGAACACAGGTCACACAACGCAGAATCTGTACTGCCAGAACTCCCCGAGGCCAAAGCCGCACTGCTACACCACCACTACTCGTCGATTTCCGCCAACACAGAGCCTACAACCAACATACAAGCCACGCAAGCACAATCACACAAGCAACGTTAAACAATGCACGGTCGGCACGGGGCGCGGGCCAGAGAGCGATCATGTCTACAATGAACATGCCACGGCGTCACTTGGCGCCACCATCGTGCCTTCTCAAAAGTCCATAGACGATCCTGTCTCTAGGTATCTAGGATCAGGTCACGTGAGGGATTTTTGCACAACATTTAGACGCACGCGTGCTAAGGTTAGTCCTCCGTCCATCTTCCTGTTTCTACATTTGCTCCATCAGCATGGAAGTGCCGACTGTGAAGACACTCCTAGCGTTCATCATGATGCCGCAATTAAAAGGAAAGTGATCACTTGTGCGGAGACGGGCTGAAATTGGGCCGCATCAAGGGCATTCGGAGTTCCTGAAACTTGCGTGCGGGACTGGCGCAAACAGGAGAGGCGTTCTACACCAGCAGATGCTGCGTAGGCATGGCTGCGCAGCCCCTACATTGAAAACGATCTGCGATGGAGACAGTCCATGCATCTAGGCGCACCACGCTGTTTTCTCCTCTTGTCGCTTAGTTCATGTTGAAGCGAGAGGCCGCACAAAGCTCAATTCGCTCACTCCTGCTGCCGGACTTTCTCACTCCGGCATTCTGATAAAAAGTTTCTGCGGTCATTGAGTGAAACGTGTTCATGTTTGCTTTTGTGCGCATGACACCATGCTTGTTAATTAGTAAGCGAATGTTTAAAAGTTTATACAGCCGATAGAACTACCATCCTTAATTTCCGTGTAGCAGTCGATGGTTCGGCTTTCGGGTGAAACTGCTACTTTTAAAATTTATCGCAACTTTATTGCTTTGCGAGTAAATCCTTGTTTTTCCAAATGAGAGAGTTTTATTTCTGTATGAAATAATGAGGTGGTGGCACTGTAAAAGACTTTCCTTCTTTTAGGTCGCAGCAAACAGGTGTGAGTTACAATCGAGGGCGTTAGAATCGAGTAAATACGGTAGTTAAAAATTCTCATTAACAACCCCCCCACCCCGGCCTCGGCCTCGGTATAGGATCTGTGGGATTTTATTAACTTGCATGTTCACTGGTAGGCAGGTATGCATTCCAACCATTGCAGTGCAGCACGTGTTCTGTCTGCAAATGGCCACAGTCATCTTGTGTAACTTTGATGCAAGATGACAGTTTCATGCTGCTTTTGCTCATAACCTCTTAAATGCTTTTTCCGCCATAAAAACTATTGTTTAAATGTGTGATGCTGCCATCATGTAACAGTTGTTTGGCCTCTCAGGTAACTGGAAGAACTGTAAGAACTCTCTGCACCTGTTACAAGAGGACCTGAATGTCACCATTGTGTGAAAGGTGCTGATAAATAGAATGAGGAGCAACAGCAGCAGCACAGTATACATTGTTGCTCTCTGTTTAGCAATGTTTTGAACTACTTTATGCAGTTTAAAGTGTAGTTCAGGGAGCCATGCAACTGTGATTGTTACACACATTTTTCACCTCAAATCTGCTGAACTGCTGTGCTGCTGAGCTTGAGGTTGTAGGTTCAATTCTGGCCATGGCAGCCTCATTTTGCCCCCGTGAAAATGCAAGAATACTCATGTGCTTAGATTTAGGTGCACATTAAAGAACCCAAGGTGGTCAAAAGTAATCTGTTGACCTCCTCTACTGCGCGCCTCATAATCATATCCAGAAGAAGTGGGCTTAACTGAGGGGCCCGATTTTTATTAATCATAAGAAGCCAACAAACAAAGAAACCAAGGACAATGTAGGGGAAATTTCTTGTACTTATTAATTTAATCAAAGATGTGATAACTTAATGGAAATGAAAGAGGATGAAAAAGCAACTTGCCACAGGTGGGGAACGATCCCACATCTTTTCATAGCGCATGCGATGCTCTTGACAATTGAGCTACCGCGGCGCTGTTTTCCCATCCGCTTTCTGATTAATCAAAATCGGGTCCCTTGGTTAACCACCTTTCTTCTCGTTTATTGTATAACGAGGGTCTTAAATCCAGCGGCATTGATGCCTTCAAATAGCATGCGTGCGTTTATTGACCAGTTGCCTTCTCCCAAAAAGATCACATACCCACGACGCCTGTGGCACAAAGGATGTTCCATATCTGCCACCAAGGTTTGTGAGTGGTGGTGTTGGCTAACACTCCCAGGGTTAGTTCTAGTAGTAAAACACAAATGCTCCAGAAAGTGGCTGGGAAAACGGTGCCGCGATAGCTCAATTGGTAAGAGCATCACACGCGTAATGCGGAGACGTGGGATCGTTCCCCACGTGCAGCAAGTTGTTTTTTCATCCACTTTAATTTCCATTAAATTATCATTTTTTATATTAGATTAATAAGTACAAGTAATTTCCCCATATGTTTTCCTTGGTGTCTTTGTTTGTTGGCTTCTTGTGATATTATCTTCTCATAGTTTTGACACTTAGAACCCCAGAATTTAAATAAATCTCAGCTCCTACCAAAATAATCTTACTTGTTAAATTATGTTTTATTAGGCGCTCTTACCATTTTGGTTCCTAAGTATTCACTTTCCTTAGAGAAACAAGTTTCTGTGCATGAAAGCTTCAGGCTTGTTCCCCTACCATCTCTGTGCAGGGGAGCACCAGTTTGTGTTCAATGACACGCCCAGCTGTGAGGTGGTGCACGGCAGCCTCTATGGCTGTCTGCGTGCACTTTTTGGCCTCTCAGTGGTTGGCATCCTAGTGTGCATCTTCTCCTCCATGCTTGTCTACCAGCTGCTCAGCCACGAGCGCAAGAAGGTCTACCTCGAACAGGTTCTCAAACCCCTTCCCGTTTTATGCATGTGCTATCTGCATGAACTGAAACATGGAACAGGGTAATTAAAACATGTCTTATATGATCATGACTGACTCGGAAGGTGCTGCAATATGTCACTGTATCCGGGGCTGTATTTCTGATTGATCACATTTAGGAATGTCACTTCTAGTTTACTTTGGTTGGCTAATTTGGCGAGGTTGATGTAGCAAGAGCAATGGCTCATCTCCTGTCAGTATATGTTTTCATATTGCATAGTTCTCAAGTACACTGACAGGATGACCAATGTGCCCTTGAGGCATTTGACCTGCATGAATCGCTCAAGAGTGGAAGTACAGTTAAACCACAATATAACAAAGTCTGTAAAATAGGCAGTTTGCATCAGTATATTGAAATTTGCTTATATTGAAATTCAACCTTTTATGCAAATGAGTACTTTTGCTAATAGAATCATGTTACTCGGAAGGGGCAGCAAAATTTTAAATTATTAAGAAATTGGGCAAAAAAGTATTTTCAATTACAAATATTTCTTTTTTTTTATTTCGTTCAGTTTGAGAATCAGCAACCAAAGATACAGTTTTATGCTGTGTCGACAGTATCTTCGCGGAATGAAGCAAAGCCATCCACGCTTTTGTGCCTATATCTCCTACGTAACCGATAGTGCTGCTCACACTGGAACACACTATCATGAAAAGCACCCACAGCAGTGAATGCTTCATCTGCCTCTCACTTCAACGAGTCTCCATAACTCGAGGTTATGCAATCTACTGCATTAAACACGTGAGAAAACAGTGCACATGATGTCACTCCATCTTGACAAGTCCACTCTTTGCACCTGTACCTCACAATGTCTGATTACAGTATTTACCTGATTCTAGTACTCACCGAAGTTTTTCTTTCAAGGAAATTGGGCTGAAAATTCCCTCAGAGGTGGAATCGAATACAATAGCAAAATTGCCATCGTGACGTTCATGTGCTTTACTGTGTAACACAAGATTATTGTGGCGAAGCTGACTTTAGGAATCGGCCACCACTGAGCAACGTGCTTGACCCTTTGCTATTTCTCTTGCTAAAAATATCGGGTGCGCATTTGATTTCTGCCTTGTTTAGGAGCTTCAATGTTATTTCTACATTAGTTTTCTACTTTAGACTCATAGAAACTGGGGGCGCAATTGATTTAGGGGCATGTAAGATTAGGGCAAATTCTGCAAAATGAATCAGCAGTGTGTTTTGGCATGTTTTCTGCATATTGTTTGAATCGATATGCCAGATAATTCAAATTTGTCAGGTGCGTCAGGGTCAAATTAATGGAAGTTGACTGTATTTAAAGTTTTGCATTCTTGAACTTAGCTAATTAGTTAACTAATCGCGCTACAAAAAATTAGCTGAGTAACTCGGGATCACTACAAACAATATCCCATAAGTCTCAATAGCTTAAAGTGCACCGCATTTTTTTAAACCTTGGTTCAAGTAATCTGAAACACCCAGTATGTTGTACAATGGTGGCTCTTAACCACAGTGCCACAAGGTTTGCTTTCCCTGAGCATTTATGTGCTAACTGCAGAGCCCACCAATGGCATGCATGGGAATTTAAGCCTATTTTTCAGTGACTACGAAATGCATTACTTTCCTGTACAGCGTCCTTCATTATTTTCACATCTTCTAAAGAATTGAATAGTTTAAAGATTAAAGGTGCCTTGCGAACCAAGTAAAAAAAATACCTGCATTGTTTGTAAACTCTTCGTTGCTTCAATAATGTGGACTTGCTAGCATTATTGCTGGGGATGTAATTGTTACTCTATTGTATTTAATGCTGCCTTCCTGCATGGCATATGACTCGATTTAGTGTCTTGGCAGCATTAACCCCTGCTGTGCCCTCTTGCGCAGCTGGAGCTTCGTCGAAGGCTGCTGTACCGCCGTCATCCCAACCACGGCCTCTGTGCCTGCTATGGCGATATGTGCCACCCGTGGCCCTTGTGGGACATGCTTGACTACCGGCTGCTGGCACCGCAGCAGCAGGGTTCGCACGATCGCCCCAGCCCTGAAGAGCTTATCAGTGTCGCTGGCCCCTCGCGGAGTCGCACAGCTGCTCTCCGCCGCCGCCGGCCGCCACTATGGTGGCTGCCATGGACGCGTCGTGGCACTCGCTCCTCTTCGTCGCAGCCTGGTTGCAACGCGGTTGAGCGGCTGCTTGTTAGAGATGGCTGGCGCTGCAGCTCACCTGCTGAGCTCGTGGGCCCTCCCGGCAGTTCGCCGAGCCCGTGGCGGAACGGCTGTACCCATGGTAGTGGTTCACGTGCAGCTGAAGCCCGGGGAGTGTCATCACGCAGTGCTGCGGCAGCAGTGCGTGCTGCACACCGGCGTACACGGTCCAACGATGGAGTGTTCCACCATCTCCAGATGAACCCCCGGTATGGTCCTCAGTCATTCCCCGACCCACCGTGCAGCTATACGGAGATCCCTGCATACCTGTGGGGTCCGCCACCGCCCTACTCACAGCCACCATCTCTGGAAGACGTGGCATGTCTCGGCGGGGAAAACTCTCCACCGGAAGCAAGCCACTGCAGTGTAGCAGAAGGTGCACTCCAGGGCGAAGGCTGCTCCTCCAAGAGAAGCACTCCATCAGCCGAGAGGCATGTCGTGGTCACCATTGGCGGTGACTTCCCAGAGGTGCACTGCCGGGCGACAACAACGGCACGCGACGGGAAGCACAGAACAACGGGGAGCAGCTCGTTCATTGTTGAGGTGCCTTGCTTTCTTCACAAGGGGGGTCTGGTGTTCCACACTTTGCCCGCTCGTAGTCGGCGCAAGCGGCAACCCAGCCCATTCAAGTCCTTGTCAAACATTCCACTGTGCATATCAAGGAGGCTAAGTCTTTTACGGCATGAAAACATTCGCAACGGTGGAAGCCTTGCATTCCTCCGTGGCAGGAAGGCATCAGCCTTAGAGTGGCCGGAAGAGAACACCATAATCTCTGAACTGGGCCACACGATTCGCGTCATCTGTGAGAAGCCTCCAAAGCAGACATCCATTGAGGAGAGCAGCAACAATGCCACGGAAACAGCCACACCAACTGTTGTGACGCTGCCGTTGGAGACAAGCCAGCTTGCACCCACAACAGAGCCTTCCTGGGTACCTGTGGCCAGTGTTAAAGTGTTGGCCCCAGTGCATGCACACTCCATGCCCAACCTCAGCATAACAGCGTCGTCGGGTTCCTTGCGTGTTTTGCACCACAATGAGGAGGAGGAAGAGGACGAGGAAACATGGACATCACGAGACTTTGCCGACACTGGCAGTGATGGTAGCCAGCTCTCAGATGCCACGTCAGCCCCCTCCATTCCTGACGAAGAGGAATATGTCTATGAGGGGGAGTCTAGTCAGGCCAGCGCAGTGCCTCCGCCATTGCCACCAAAGTGTCTCACGTGGGGGGAGAGGCGGCAGAGGTATGTGGTGTTGTCCAAACGTCAAGGCTTGCCGCCTCTGCCCATGGCCAGGGACCCAGTGACATTCCTACTCGAGACTGGTAGCTGTTGTGCGTGCCCTTCACAGCCACAGGCACGTGCTGTGGTTCTGCCACCAGAGACAACGTCTGGCTCAACTGCTTGGGGCACAGAGGCTCAGTGGCTGAACAGGCGTTTTTGCAGTGACGACGTGGAAAATGAATCGCTGAATGGCTCACGATGCTGACGTCCAGCCTCTGCACACCTGTACAGTACACCCTAGCCGGCTCGCACCTGCTTGTTTTAAAGATGGAGGGGCGCTCCTCCTGTGACTAGAAGTGCATCAAAAAACATTGTGCAAGGTACAGTAGTGCAGCTGGCAATGGTGGCATGTGTTCCGGATTGTTGACCCTCCACCAACCCTCTTTTTACAGCGTAGGAGCTGAAAGCGTTTCCACCATGTTGAGCATGCCAGCACAGTTGCCTCCGTCTCTTCCTTGAGTCTCTGTGTGGATCTTCCATATCACATATGCTTTTAAGAGAATCGTAGTACTCCCAACATGGCGCTTGTTGCTGATTGCTGCAGGGGCACTGTTTGCAAACTTCCTTGATATTGAAGCATTTTAACTTTTAACCAAACGTCAGCTTCAATGACATACTTCTGTATAGTACTTCAAAAGCTTTTAATTACAGTGCTGTCACACTGATGTGCTGCTGCCAGGTTGTTGTTTTGCAGTTTTAATGAACAACGCCTCACTTTGTTACACTTAAGTATTGTGGTGCTTTTTTGCATTTATTTACTGTTCATAATGTGTAGCATCCAGCGTACGCTGTACTTGATGTTAATTGTGCTGATCTGATGGTGCTTTTAGGAAATGTGTTGCACTGCTCACTTTTACCTTTAATTTCATAAATTAAAGAGACACTTAAGAGAAACACAAAACTCTGTTTATTCTGAAAAGGTTTCCTTTATAAAAAATCAATTTTTGTTAATTTCGCGGTAATAAGTTGTAGTAGAAGAGATAATTGAAGGGGTCCTGAACCACCCCTCGGGCTTGGTCAAATAACATAGTCCGTGGGTAGCATACGCTGCTGTGAACATCTCAGCCAAGTTTTGCTGTCGTACATGGTGCGTGGAGCCTGTAAGCGGATTGCGAAGCCGCCTTTCTCTCAACGTTCTAATTTTAACAGAAGGCTCTGTCCTCATTCTCTTCTGTATGTTTTATTTAGTCATCGTACGCTTTAGACGATTATAGACGAATATAGTAGCCCTTAGACGGCTACTATATTCGCTGATAGCTGACATAAAGCTGCGGTTGGCTAACATGCCATAGATACTGTGGCCGCCGCGGGGTGTTGCCACAAGTCTACTGGCTAAGCGTACTGTGGCTCGCTGCAGCTAAACTTAAGCTGCGTTTGGCTTATGTTTAGCACATCGCAGGCTTTGGTACCAAAGGCAGAGCGTTGTGGGCACGGCTCACTGCGCCGTAGCCTTCATGTTGCAAGGCATTGAAGAAGGAATGGGAGCACAGTGGAAGCCGTACTTGATTGCCAATAATTGCGCTTGTGCTGAATGCATTGCAGTACTTTTTGCGGCAAAATATTACTGAAATAGCCTATATTCACTTCAAATGCATTTCTCCACTTCGATAAAAAATGCTTCAGGGTCCCTTTAATGTCAAAGTTAGATATTTTAGATTTTGCACTGAGTCCGTGGCACTAGTACATCATTGTGATGGATTTCAAACTATTTTCTCTTATTTGGAGCAATGTGGCTCTGCAAAAAGCCACGAAACTTGCTATGTTCACTCTTTCGGTCTTTAAGGATACAGTGTGGACCATTTTAACGGATAAAATGTTGACTAGGCCTGAGCAGATTCAGTCAAAATCTGTGATGTCAAGGCGGCATTGCCATCATCTTTTATTTGTGTTTCGTAGCTTACTTAGCCTCTTCTCCTCGTAAGTTTTTTTTTTGTATTTTAGTACGGTAATTGACGAATACAGCTCAAATATCCTTTTCTCTTTAGTGTCCTTTCAAGTATGTTGAGACTTCAACATGTACTTTCTAAGGTTACAAGTTACCCGTCGTGGTAGCTTAGTGGCTATGACGTTGTGCTGTTGAGCTTGAGGGTTCGAACCCGGGCACATTTCAATGGGGGGGGGGAAAAATGCAAGAATGCACATGTACTTAGGTTTAGGCGCAGGTGAATGAACCCCAGGAGGCCAAAGTTAATCTGGAGCCCCCACTACGGCATGTGTCACACCATGGTTTGGCACGTGAAGCTGCAGAATTAAAAAAAAAAAAAAAAGAAAGGATGTTGAGGTTACAAGTTTGCTTCGTCTTTTGACAACACCCGGGCAACTTGCAATAGAGGTTGTGCTATAAACCAAAGATGAAATTTGGACGACCATGTGAAAGTTTTTTATTCTGACAGCTGCCAGTAAGAGACAGGCAGGTCCACAGATCAATCCTTCTTTACTTGTTTCTGTGTGTTTTTTCGAAGTGAAAGAGCCTTGTACAAGGTGTATGTGACAGAGAAAAATGCCACAAACCCCAGCATCACAGTTCTTCTGTGTTCCTATAAAAGAATAAAGCATGGTGTCAACAGAGCTTGCTTGTGTACAAAGCACCAAGGGAAACAAGCTTGCAGGAGTACACAAGTTTTTAACAGTGAGTATGTTTGGTTTGTTATTTACGGAAATTTGGACTAGTTGGGGGGGGGGGGGGCATTTCATGAATTATGGTGCCACAGAAAAACACCGAATGGCGCTTGTGTTCACCATGCTTTCTTTTCCCGTTTAGTGTTTTTCTGCAGCGCCATCACCTAAGAACATACTCTTGGTTCTTTGTTGACAGTGTGGTTTTGTCTCGATTTCAGAGGAACTTTTAGACACCTTTTGTCCAGTAGGTCATGTAAAATGACTGATCAGGTATGTAATTATTTTGGGCCTAATATCCAATTTTCTCTTGCATTATTGATTGTGTGCTTTAACCCTGTAATGCCCAAGCACATTTCCACATCAAGGAAAATTGGAACAAATTGTTGACATTCATTTCTGCTCGTGGAGAGTACAGGTGTAGAAAAAAATGTTTCTTTCCAGCTACAACTTTATTACTAATTAGTAATCAGCTTGTTCAACTATCTTCTGCAGAAGCTTCACTGCAAGGTATCAAAAATGCAACTAAGGTCTTTTCCTTTATTTTCCTGTGCTTCAATCAGCATTTTGAGGCATTAAACTCTGCGTAGCATACATGATACATTGGGCATTACTGGAGTTAAATTTGGTCTGCATATAGGAACAGTTGTTTTAATCCTGGAATTAGTCCAAATATCCTAACTGACAGTGCTACTTTGCGATTTAGCAACAGCTCTCGCATACGAGTAGGTGTGAAAACACTTTACAATGACTTTACTTGCAGCTGAAAAAGGTTTTAATCGTGGTATGTGCAACTATCCGTCACCTTTTTTTTTTTTCAACAGTGGACTCTCGGAAGAAAAAGAAAGGCTATACTCATGATGCTATAGTAACAGAAAGTGCAGAATTTACGAGGACGCAATGTCAACGATACTGCTTGTGGTTAATTGATGTTGTGTCATCGTAAGTTCCACGCTACCCGTTACCATAGGGTCATACCAATTAGCCTGATCGAATTGCCTGTTAGGCTGTACCTGTGAATTTGGTTTGTTTCATTAGCTTGCCATGACTAGACCTTTTAATAATTTGACTAATGTTCACTAGTCCACTAGAATGAAACTGCCTTGACAAGTCTGTCCTTTTTTTGCCAAAGCATGCCGAACCCTATGGCGTTAGCCATTTCAAAATGAGCTGGTAAAGTACAAGACTGCAAAGATCATGCAAATGATGGCCACTAGTACCTAACAGCTTTGTAACCTCTCCTTTCACAGCTTGCATTTGCTTTTTACAAATGTGGAGACTGCTCTACAATTCAGTGATGGAGATGTGTGATGTCCTTCTGACATAGTATAAAAATAAAATGAAAAGGCAATGCTGTGATACCAAGGCTTTTATCCTCATGAACACTCTTGTACTAGAATTATGTGCATTGCCTTCAACCCTTTTCAAATTTAGCTTGAAAGTGATTGCGTAAAATATTCATCCCAGATATAAGGTCGGGTGCACGTGTAACTGTGGTAGTGGTTAAAGCACATTCTTATCACCAGCTTTCGTGAGAAGCAACACTAATATGGTCTACACCGTTGTGTTGTCACAGACGATGAAAAGCACCTGTGAAGTGCATTTAGAACATCACAATTTCACACGAAAATCCAAAATGTCGCACCAACATGCCAATTTAAGCAAAGAATATTTTTTTACGGCAAGAGACTGGAGGAAACTTACTTTCTCCACCTAATTGTAGATGCTGCCTTCAGCATCAAAAAAGGGCACATAAAATTTTAAAAATGTGTTTTAGAAGTTAATAAGTTGAAAACCAATTATGATCCGAAACTGTTACCAGGGCTTTAGAGGTTATAGGTTTATTTCATCTGCATAAGGCTATAAATGCATCCTAGAATTTTTTTTAAGAAGTGAAGTGAACACCAGCAAAAGCCACACCATGGTTATTATGATACACTGCCAGAGCAGTCGCTGCTTGTTCAGTCCTTTGAAATTTATACCTTATGTCTTACATGGGTGCACATTTGTGTAGAGGAAGTTGTAGATTCTGTACAAGTGACATTAATTCCTTGGTAACAGGGACACGGTTAAGCTGAACCTTGGCCATGGTCTGTCGCAGTAATGCTTCGTTGCAAAGTAAACCCAACTGCATTTATGCTACATGTGGTTGCTGTGATGAATACTGTAGTTGGGGTGACTATGCATATATAGAAACTACTGTAGGTCCAACATATTCATTTGAAGTTACCTGTGTCTATATAACTAGGTATTATGTCTCTTATTGTGTTAGCACGACTTCCAAGCTTTTTGGTAAAATCTTGCCCATCCCAGCAGCAGTGGCCCATAACCCTGTAAGGCAGAGGCTTCAAGCACTCGGGGAAAGTGAGGCGAACAGTGCATACATTCTTTTGAATCACACATACAACACACATAACAGCATACGTTTCAATAAAGAACCAGCACAAAAACATCCTGACCAAATAATATATGATAAGCCGCTCCCGCGTATGCTTTCTGGTAAAGATTACTGTTGTGACGGCAGCTTGCGACGTGGGAAGTGACGTCCTTAGCCATTCGTATATAAAATAACCAGCCTAGCAAGTGATTTGTGTTGCAGCACCACTATAGGTGGCAGTATGC
The DNA here is from genome assembly GCF_050947875.1 of Dermacentor variabilis. NCBI lineage: Eukaryota > Metazoa > Arthropoda > Arachnida > Ixodida > Ixodidae > Dermacentor > Dermacentor variabilis. The sequence goes on from NC_134572.1 coordinate 41,036,496, forward strand.
TGTCAGAATTACCATTACTCCAGTTACAATAAATCATTTCATAACCCCCTCAGCAGTTGCAGTGGTGGTTTTCAACAGCTTCACTGGACATCCACTTTTGCAAGGCTGGGATGGCGAGTTAATTTTTATTGGTAATCATTAACATTTACTTTTATAATGCTGCACAATCTAGAGGCCGGTGTCGAGGTATGCAAGGTTTCTGCTGGTGACTACATATATAGATTTGTTGCCTGCAATGAACATTAACATGGTATTTTTGCTGGGCTAGTTGCACATTGACTGGTTCGGCTACCATAATGTTACACATGGACGAAAGAATGAAGACAAGAACTCTGCCGACTACCAAATTAATTATTGAATGGATGCAGAAACTTATCTAGTGGTGAAAAAAAACAAAAGAACAGAAAAAAATTTCTTACAATGTATCTAAATGATGTTTCTACCAAGGTTTGTGCAACGTGTAACATGATGCTGGTTGAGCCAGTCAACTGGAATGAACTTTTGCAAATGTGGACAGTACAGCATTTAAGTAGAGAACAATGCTTTAGTTCAGTTCAGCAGTGCACTTATTGTGTGAAAAGTAGTGTTACAACACAAGGCTGGTACTTGGTGTGGTTAACTTGAATTTGGAAGGATGCTGGAGGTGCAAACTTGCTTAATAGTACTAATCTAATCTGAATGCTTTAAGCTCATTTGAACAATTGCTGACTTGCAATATGTCATCCACGGTGTCATTGGTGAACCAGCACTCCAGCACTCTTAATGCAGCCGGAGGGGCAGGGGCTTCTACGCTTTCCTTCCTCTATGGAAGCAGGTTACACATAACAGTGAATATGACACACTGACATCATCCCAGTCGCCATATTGGAGAACCATCATTGTGAGAAGCTGCGTCTGTGATGTCACGTGCAAGCTATCTATAGGCAACTTCCTAGGTTCCACTCTCGATGTTGCTGCTGCTTGTATCCATTTTAGCAGCCATTCAAGAAAGTGCCGAACTGAAGTTTTGTCTCGTATATAAGTTAAGTAGAACCTTGCTAACATGTTCTTCACTCCCATGTTTTACATGATACGTCACTGAAGGTTGTCCCTGATATGTCACGGTGCATTTGCGATATTTGCTTCATGAGAAATGTTGGATAGGTTCTACGACATGTACAAAAAAAAGTTGTTGCTTGTTGAAAGCAATTCTATGGTGACATGTCTAATGAAGTGGTCTACGTTGCCCTAGGGAGAAGTACAGTGCCTTCGGCGATTCAGACGGCAGATTTTCAATTTTTTTTTCTGCTTGATAAATATTCACAAACCAGACAATATTCATGACACTGTTGCAAAGTTGTGCATAAACCAGCAGCAACTCACCTTAAGGAAGTCTGCAATTTTTTCAACTAACTTGTCGCTGCAAAGGAAGAAGACAGGTTCTTGTAGTTGATCATAGCATCAGAAGAATGCAAGTTGATATGAGCACAAAGGAGGAGTTTATAAAAACTTCTGGAGCGGTAGTCTCCACATCTTCCTGCAAGGACAAGTGAAGCCACGTGCAAGCACAATTTAGTGTGAAAAAGCAGGCCATGCCTGCAGGAATTAAGATCTAGCTTTTTTTATTTTCTGAATTTTTTCTATAATAAATTAAGATTCCCTCATTGGCTGCCAGAACACAGATGTTGGTGAAATGTGGTTATAACGGTCAACAAAATAAAATTTGTCTCAATGTTCACTGCTCACCAGAAAACATATGAAACTTATACACATGTCAAGGAAGGTTCACAAGACCCATTTGCTGGCTGCAGTTGGGTGTATAGTACACACTTCCTCCAGCCAGGTAGGGCTGTGCCCTTCGTTGATCACTTTCTGGGATGCTTTCACTTTTGTATGATGTAGCATACGGTGCAACATTTCATTGGAGTGATGTCCAATCCAGCAAACATTCTGCTTGCTGGCTTAGGCAATCTGTGTCCAGTGAAAGTCTCCACCGAAAGTCATCAATCCGGAACAGGGAACATCATGCTCACGATATGGGCCATGGCTGCCATTGCTGCTCATATGAAAATATCTGTGGCTTCACTTTTCCAAGGTGACATCCACTCTAGAAGGTTTTTCTGTAACTTCCTTGAGTGAAACTGTCTTACAATGGTGTCTGAAGCACTGGCACTGGATGGGCCTTCATGTTTTTGTACAAGCCATCCACAAAGTTTTTCAATGGTTTGATCTCCAGCTTCTTGACATTGTACTTGTACATTTTACCTAACCGGAAGCTGCAAAAGAAAAATTAAAACATGAGTGTGTGCCAAATAAAACTGACCATGAGTTTCAAATGGTTCCTTAGCCACTGCACTAACAAAAGGATGGTGGGGCATTCCTTGATTGAAAACCTTTCCACCAGGCCTGGAGAACGATCAATGTCGACTTTGGCAACAGTTGTGGTTCCTTTAACCCTAAAATTAGAGAGGAAAGTGATTGATTATGAGAACAAGATTGAGTGCAATTATCGTTTTATATAGTTGCTCTAAGCGACAGGCGTTAACTTACTGCGACGATAGCCCCTCCAGCACGCCAGTTGCCAAATCTTTTTTCACGCATTTGTCTGTGTGGCTGTTACGTCGAAACAAATGTTAGCTAGTGTTATACAAAGAAGTGCTGGCTAGTAACTGTAGGAGAACGACTCACAAGACCACAAGCCAGTTGCCCGTAGTGGCTCCTGTCGCAGCCTGTGTAAGATGCTCAAAGGAATTGTCATCCAGGGCCTTTACTGAAGGCTCCAAGCTCTGGCCGATCCATTCCAGTATGCTGTCGGGGTCGTGGCGACCTGAGAAGATTGAGAATGTGCTAGTAGGACCAACCACTGCAGCTATATTGGAAAGATTAACAAGAACAGTTTTTACGCAGAACAAACCTTCGAAAAGAGCAGGAACCGATTGTCGAAAGAAGACAAGCGTCGGGCGAGACGTGACGCCGTAACGTTCTTCAATCTGCGGTTTGCTAACCACTTTCACAACACCAACTCCATAGTCTTCGCTTAGCTCCTGCTGTTTTGCATTCAATATCTGTTCTAGTTCGACGCAATTCGTGCAGGTGCAGCACTCTTGCGCTGAAAATAAGTTGGAGAACCACTACTTACAATGTCTGCAAGCACTCCACTGCAATATCCATAATTTGATTAATAAAAACATGAAAGTACGCACTGAATATTACGACCACGCGATCATGTTTCGCAACAGTAATGAGGAACTTCTCAAGATCAGGGTCAGAGGAAACAGCGGACACGTATTTTGCTGCTAAGAACACAGTTAATGTCACAAGAATTTTGTGAAACATGGTGAATGCCTTAGATACACGTGAGAACATAAAAGTGCTTTGCTTGTTTGCCGATCCGGGCGTCGGGCCATGCGTTTTCTTCCAACGCGACACAAGGCAGCAGGTGGTTTGGTCTCGTTTGTGTTTTCATAACGAGAAGAGTAGAGATCGAGTCAGTGTGTTTATGAAGTAAAAAATATAGAGAAAGTGCGCTTAGTGTTAGCTTGAAATTTAGCAACGTGCGCCTTTTTTTTGTTATTTTGAATTCGATAAATGTGGACGGACACACCTCCGCAAGAAATGCAGACGACAGCGCAGAGACGGCACTAGCCGCGCTCCGTCCAAGCTTAGCCAATCCACAGAAAGTGCATGTCGCAGGTGTCCGCGTCTTTTGAAGTATGAAGTTTCGTGGACGAATAGTAGACATCGTGTGCATTCAGCAGCTTTCTAGTAAGTTGCGATGCCATATTTGCGAACAAGCTATTTGTTGAATATTATAATAATTCGCAACAATGTACCTTTGTTGGTGAGACGTCAGTGTTATACGAGTATTGAGCATCGTGCACCTTGCTCTACATTACAGAAATCGTGCACACAGTTTCTAAACTAGCTAAGGATGTCACCTTGCGCATCACTACGGATTGCGTCTACTTCATTCTAAATGAAGACGCTGTAAGTGGCGGCGGGTGGCTTTGGGCTGACATACCGCAGGTGAATTCCGTGGTGTTTTGAATTCCTTTCAACAATATGCAGTTAAGACACTTGCAAAACATCGCTTTCTCTGCTATTTATTTCCAGGAAACCCTGTTTGAAGAGTACAACATGCAAGGTGTCTCAGAGGAATTTAACGAGATATATCTCGATGTTGTCGCTGACCACATTGTGAAAGCACTGAAGTCAGCAGCAGCTGCGAAGTCGCTAAAGGTTAAGCTGACTAAAAGGCAAACTCCTTGCTTAAGTTTCGAAATAGAATTGGTAAGAGTGCTGACTTTTGATGACAATTTCTGCTGTTAATTTTTTTGGTTGAGATTGTAGTCTCAAGAAGATGCTTGTAACTCCCGTTTTACGTACGTCCTGACACTCGCAGCCATCACTAGTCTCAACATCTCGAACTGTTGTTCACGATGTGCCAGTGTCCGTGATACCAAGAAGGCTATGGAATAACTTTGCTCAACCAGACGTAGAAGAAGGCGATGTGAGTTTTGCTTTTCCATGCCTGCTTACAAATCATGGTAAAGTGATAATTCAGCATCTACAGCTACTACTGCGTCTACCAGAAGTGTTTACTAACCAAGTTATCTGTTTATTTTGCAATAGTGCAAGCTGATTTTGCCTACTGTTTGTGCGTGTGATTTAATTTTGCTGAAGACTGCTTTACACATAAGGACAATAATGATGAACATGCAGGGGAACAAGTGGCCAACAGTGGTCGTACATTAGGAATGTGGCTGGAGCCAACATTTATTTATTTAAAAGAACCTTACAGGCCCTATGACAGTATGACTTGTCTTCCCCAGGCCACACTTATTCAATTATGAAATGAAATGTCCTGTTTCAGAGCAGGTTCAAGTTGAAAGCCAGGCATTGCAAGCCTTTGCTGCATTAGAGTTACTCAGTCATTTTAAAAGAAACAGATGCTGCTGTGTTAATGTATTTACACTAGTGCATAATGATTATCATTTTTTGCAGATAGTTACCCACATGCCATCATTAAAGGTGATGAAAAACGTTGTGGACAAAATGAAGAACCTGAGTTCATATGCGGTAAGAATGCTGAAATATGCTTAATATTTAGATTTTTAAGCCTCTGATGTTAAAGTAGAGTTGCCACTTGGCTGGTTTTTCACAGGCACAGCCGGTTTTTCCCTCATGGTGCTGGCTTGACCACAACACCGGCGTGCCATTTGTCAGTTTTACATTTCTCCCTAAATCTGCATGTAACTTTTATTGTAAGTGCTTGTCAGGCATTTGTACAATGCAAATAACTGGATTGTCACAAGGGGATTCATTTCTTTGAACTGTTTGATGTCGCAAAACTGTCATGCTATCCTAAGTGGCAAGACTGACAAGTCCATCTGATCTCTTTCTTTTTTCTTCTGAGTGTTCTTCTATGTGGCCAAGTGCAACTTCTGCTTCCCTCTGATAAGGCTTCTCAGTAGACACCCTCTATTGGTGCCTATCACGTCAACTGGCACGATCAGTTTGCATCACATGAGTGAAATGGATGTACATTGTTCTTTCTCCTGACCTCATGCAATCTTGGGCTATGGAAATGATGCTCAGCTGCTTTTCCATGTTTTTTTTTAAATTTTAGATGTGTACCAAATTTTATTTAATGTCTATCAATAAATTTAATTTGTGCAAGGTTTCCACTCGGTGTATTGGCACTTTATTATATAGTAAAGTAAAAATAAAAGTACAATAAAAATACAGAGTGAAAACATATGTTTTCACTTTGTATTTTTGCGTACAGTACATATCACACCCCTGTGTTGCGGTGCTGTTGTTCTTGGCAATAGTGGCAACCCTATACAGAAGGTGTATGTCCATCTTATGGTATATTCTAAATCTGTTTAAATTTGGAAGCTGTATTCTACAGCGAAGCTGTTAAGGGCTACCTTCCCGACTATTGTGGCTGCGTGTAGAAAAGACATTCTGAAGATAGTGCAATGCCAGGTCGACCCACGGCAGAGTTGACGCCGGCGTTAAGCACTCCCCATACGTGGGCCGATCCCGAAGATAGTGCAACACTGGGCCGACCTGTGGCGGAGGTGAAGCAGGCGTTAAGCACTCCCCATACGGGCGCTGATCCCGAATATAGTGCAATGCAGGGTGACCCGCGGTGGAGGTGCAGATCGCCATTAAGGGGCTCACATACACAGCTTCACTGGTCACCCTTCTTACAGAGTGGAAGGGCACTGAGTGTTTTTTGTTGGTTGCTTTTTGTGATGGTGTGCTATAAAAAGTGCATTTGTGTGTTTGCTTAGTGTTTATTTCGATACTGAGCTGGTAGTGGTGGCAGTGTCCTGATGGCTAGTATCATAGCCTTCTGCATTAACGCAGAAAGCTATGCTGTGAATGCTAACTCTGTTGTGAACTCGCATAAGTACTTTAGCTTTAATATAACTTTTGCTCTTATTAAAAATAATTCATGTACAGAAATGCTTATTGTATATATATATATATCCTTGTCTTTCAGTATCATTTGTTTATACTAAACATGTTTGTCATGCTTGAAGGGCTAGTGAGTGTACAGTTGGCCATTATCAGCTATTTAAAAACTTGTGGATGTAGTCAAAAAAGAAAGGCTGAACTGAAATTTTCTTGCAAAGATCCCCCATTGTGACCCTTTCTCTTCCCCTTTCCTTACATAGAGTAGCAGGCCAGATGCTCAATTTTCCAGCTCACCTCTCTACATTTTCCAATCATTAAACTACTTCTTCTTCTTGTTTTTTCTTCATATCAGACCATAACAATCTCCAGCGATCATGGAATGACTGTATCTGTTCAAACAGACATGGTCACTGTGACTACACATTTCAAAGGACTGCAGTTCCCTCTTTCTCGTAAGTCTGATTTGGATATCGCACAGATTTTGCTCTTGAAGCTCTTATCTGTTCTGATGTTTATGCACAATTTGCAAAATGTGATGGGAAGCTGTAGTGGCATATCCATCAGGCTCAATTCAGGCAAAATACATTGCCGATTGCACAAGGTCTGGTGGTTATAAATAGCATATTTATGACTAACTTCGTCAATTTAAATTTTGTTTGAAAATGAGGATATGTTAAGATATGCTTTCAACAGTTTTTCTGGCGAATGATATTAATGATGGCATGGTGGAGGAATGGGGTACCTTGAAGCCTTGCCTAGCATAAGTGCTCTGGATTTTGTGTGACAGCACAAGATTTTGAACAGTCCCTTCCCACACTGCAGAACAGGTTGTCTATCTATGCTTCAGCCTTTGTGAATGAAGCTCACTTATGTTAACGCATTTTCTTCAGTCTTGGCTCATTATGTACTCAACTCTACTTGGACTAAATTGATCTATTTGTGTGCAGTTATTCTTTAGGGCCACTAAACTGATCTACATGTTCCAAATTTCCCACCCACATTTACACTCAAACACCAATGCTGCCAGCTCTGCTCAGCTTGCCTCATCGCACCATTAGCTCACATTTCATTTGCTTCTGTCTCTGCTATTACTAATCCTTTTCAGCATCTTTGCAGTAGAATGCTCTCTGATGACGCTTTACAACATCTGATGTTAAGCTAAAATTTTTGTAGGGCCTAGTGAGGTACCTTAAAGCATGTTCATGTAAGCTTTACTGATAAAAGTATCCTTGTTTAGAACACCAGCACATTCTCGGTCATGGCATTACCATCTTAAGTATTTGCCTGAAATTTTGATGTTGGAGATGCGTAATAAGAAAAAATAAAGAACAGCTAACCTGCCAGCATTCTTCGCTTGAACTGTTCTGTCATTGAAACATTTACTGGCAATGTTATGAGGTGCCGGGTGGTTGTTTACGTGTGGTGTGACTTAGTGTACTTATTTTGCGTTCTTGTACACACCTGTGCTAACTGCAGCCTCCAGTGAAGTCGCATGAAATTTGAGCGACCGCCCCTACTAAGGCAAAATACCTTACTCATTAGTAGCTGCAGCTGAACATTGAAAAAAGAAAGGCATTGATAGCCATCTCATTATGTGGTGCCACTTCATGTTGTGTTGTTGTGACATTTTTAACTGTTAAAGAATGAAAAAATATACAATGTTATTTTCTTGTAATCGTTTTTATATCTGTTGAATGCTTTTCTGGTATCATTGGTTGTATAGCTGTGTGCAAGCATGAATTGAGCATTGCTCACATTACCTTTGCTGGAAGAATGTTGCAAGATTCTATGTTAATTACGGCTTGCACATTTTCTCGAGTGTGAACAATGCAAAGTTACTTCAAAGGCGGAGTTGTCAGCATGATGAAGTTAACATTCCATTAGCCCTTCTTAGCATACTGAATGACAACTTTGGTTGCAACCCGCTGTGGTTGCTTAGTGGCTATGGTATTGGGCTGCTAAGCACGAGGTCATGGGATTGAATCCTGGCCACGGTGGCTGTATTTCAATGGGGGTGAAATGCGAAAACACCTGTGTACTTAGGTTTAGGTGCACATTAAAGAACTCCAGGGGGGGTGGGGTATTCTGTAAGAGTCCACGTAGTAGACTCCTACAGAATACGTCCCCAGATGGTCCAAATTACTCGAGCCCCTCAGTACAGTATGCCTCATAATCAGATAGTGGTTTTGGCATGTAAAACTCTATAATTGAATTTTTGTTTATCTTTGGTTGTAGGCACACAGTTCCTTTGTCTTTTTTTTTCTTATGTTGATGAACAGGCTTATGTATTGCAATGAAGAACCAGGTGATGTGACTCAGAAGATTAGGAGAAAATGCTTTATTAAAGACGGTGGGCTGTCCTTGAAATTCAACTCGCTGTTGCCTTGAGCCTAAGTTAGGTGAGAACTCCAACTCGCCCAGTTCTCGCGACTCGCACAATGAGAAGCAGGTGAAGCTACTGACAGGAGAGATACATATATGCTCTAAACAATGCAGAATTGGTCTACTTCAGCTTGTACGCAGGCTAGTTTGCTTATTCATGGAGCCTGTGACTTGTATTTTACTGTATGATTACAATAAACATTTATACTCACTGGTCCCTTTAACCTGCTAAAGTCTTTACAGCTGCACTGACATCAAAGTGGCATCATTAGTTGATCTCTGCCTTACAGGTGATGGCACCATTTCTCATGATGGTGTTTACGAAGCTCGCATTGATTTGCGAAAATTGGTGCCAGTGCTTTTGGCACAGCAGCTGAATCCAAGACAGGTTACATGCAGTAAGTTCAGCTGTTTCTTATGTGTCAAGTCAACTTCTATAACGGCATACACATAGAAAAAAAAAAGCTAACTAGTGATGTATTGTGAAGGCGATGTCCACCATAGAAGATGTAAGGGGACACTATGATGGAAGGGACAGTGTTGTCTGGAATTAAGCACCAATTGGGCAAAGAAAGATGTGAGCTTGATTCAATCTGCCTTTTTCATTTTCCTGTGCTGCCCTCTGCCTCACGCTGCTAGAAACGTTTTGGAAGGGTGCCGGGGCTCTCGCCGATTGATTTGTGTGCATGCGCCCACATTGAGTGTGCGTCAGTTGTGCATTTCGTGAATTGTGAATCATTATTAATGGCTTCTCCTGGACAGAATGTTGTTCCTTGAAGCCATGAAGCACTCGGTGACTACTGGGTGAGGAGGCCTGAGTGCGCTGTTGTGCAAACAGTGCGGCCGATAAAGGCACGCTGAGTTCCCTTTGTTGACACGGCTGCCTTGGAGTTTGTTGTCACTGATTTCTGCACTTGGAGCTCGCTTTTTATATTCTTTTTAAAGATTATTTAGATATTTCTCAAATTCAAAAAGTCTTCGAGCGCAGCCTTCCGTGCTGGATTTATCAAAGCGGTGCACTTGTTTACATCTACATACACAGATCGTTCATAGTGCCAAATATTGTGGCAAAGGTGCATCGCTGATATGAAATAATGCCAAAACAAAGCAAAACATACATATATGTGCATATGTGTTGCTCCACCCTGAGACGAGTCAACATGAGTGGCCGAACCACTTAAACAACGGCAACTGTGATCCAGATAACATATTACGGGCTGTTAATTTATTTCTGATTCTCGCTTTTCTTTGACTCCATCATACTTACAGCTTGCGCCTGCTATAAAACGTTATTAAAGGAAACTGTGCTTGCATAAATTAAGTGCTCTGTTGTTCTTTCGCGAAGTTGCGGATACCATCACTGATACCGTTGGTATAACTGAGCGAGATGGTTGTTTATGCTGCTGTATACCGAATGCACCGTCTCTTGTTTCCTGTTTGACGCAGAGGTAAACAGAACATCTCTGAATTGAGAAATGTGTTAGCATAACAACACGTACAGACCCACCGAATGCGACGAGCATCGTACCGTACGGTACGGTGACGTACAGATGTTGGCACAGCACTGTGTCGTCGCTTATTGTGTACGCGCCATGCAAAGTGAGGTGTAGTTCATTTCAAATTGCTAAGGACAGAACTGAAATATAAAAGTAATTTCCTTAGTTCTAACTGCTTTTATTTCACTTGAAGTCCACCGATAATGGGTGCATGATTTTAACCTTCGCTGAACAGCATCAACATTGGCTCAAACTTTATGTGCACGGCTAGAGAGAGTTGAAGCTGGTGCATTTAAACTTTGTAGGCATGTTCTGACTTACGTTGGGCACAATTAATTATATATACAAGCGAAGGCACTGTCGCTATCGCATTCCCAGTTCAATGGCCGATCGCGCAGAGTTTGGTTGAACGCTGGTCGGCACACTGATTTTGTCGGTGCCATCGACAAGAAAGCCTGTCGCAGTGTGAGAATTTGTACTCACCAGTTGCGTCGGTGTCGGCCTGGTATGATAAAATGCCTTCAGTGAAGCACTGCACTGAATAGTCGGTCAATTGTTGACGTGAGCGTCTTGTTGGCCTCGTATCGACCCAGTGTTACCGTGCCTTAATACGTGAAGTCAGGCACGCACTGCCACAGCCAGCAAGTGAGGACCGGCGCTGCAAAAAGACTTCATCAGCAACATAACATTATTAAGTGTCGCCCAAGTGTAATGCATGGGCTTTTCATTAAATATGCTAGCCATCAATGAAAGCCGGCAACTACTTGGCTCACGGTGCAGTTCGAACCACTTGGATGAAGCCTTGGCCACTTTCTGTTTTAAAGTTGAGTTGCAGTCTTACGCTGCGGACGTTTTCGGCACCACAACGACGTCAAGCTGCCAGTGGAGTTTCAACGTGGTACATGGCACGAGTGTGTGCAGCGGCGCGCGACCGAGCGCTCATTTTTTTTTTTTCAAGGGACTTCTCGGCGCGCTGCACGCGACCCTTCCAAAACGTTCTGCGACTAATCTGCCAGGGCAGGGTGCATGTGCCGTCGCGCCATGAAAAAGGCAGATTAAGGCATGCTATCAAGCTGGTGCAAGAAGCTTCTGTCTGGCTACAGGACCAAATGGCATATTCAGTTGAGCCATGACTGGAGCTTATATTAAGTTGTTAAGTTAAGATATTAAGTTGATGATTATATGAAGTTGTTGAGTTGTGAATTAAGTGTTGATTCTGGCTCAAACCAAACCTGAACCCACATTAGTATACTTGGTTCATATGAGTGGCTCAATTTGTTGGCCGAGTTAGTACATGTTATTATTTAGTGGAATGCCACGAAACGGGAAGGAAAACAGAAAAAAAAAAAAAGATGAGGAACAGAGACAACACCCATTCCTGTTACTTTGTTTCTTCCTTGTGGTGTTTTCTGGTTTCCTTCCCGTTTGGTGGTATTTCACCAAGTAATGGTATTTTTAGAATGTGCCTGAATGTGAACTTAACCTGAACTGAAGATAATAATAGCTACTGGCTAACAATGAAGCAGTTCATGCATATAGAGTGGCATGGGAGTCAAGAAATACATTGGGATAACAGCAGTTTCCTTCAAGGTTATTAGGCTAAACAATGGTTTCCTTCAACAGTCAACATCCCCTGGTGCTTTTTCGCTCCTTAAGACAGTTTATATTGTCATGCTGTAGTGATGGTAAAAATAAAACTGCCAAAAGTGCCAGTAAAAAATTTAACTACTTATTGGGGAAACTTGTGCTCAGCGCAAACAAGCAACACTCAAAGCATAACGATAGCGGCGAGCACAGTCGTCAGTTGTTGAAATCTGATTTCCGGATGAATTGCGTCAGATATTTATGCGGGAGTCGTACATTCCAGCATGATCAATGGTGCTCGTGTGTGTTCCAGAATGTACACACTTGTTAGCATCGCTTACACGATCTGATTAGACAAAATTCTTTCACTATAGAATCGGCGACAACATTTTGGAAATTTTGGATACATGTAGGCATGTTTTGCTCCGAGCGGGAACTTCGTAAACTAGTTAGACTGTGAAAAATGGTCACCGCAAGAAGTATAAACAATCTGTGTCAATATTTTTGGTACAGGTGCTGTATACAGGGACTGTATTCCCATACAATCACTTCTGGAATATCACTGTCATATCACTTGAGATATGTTATCAGCTTGCTTTTGTGGCATGAGTCTTAGGTGGGCAGTGCTTGTAGGTGATGGTAGGCAGCTTTAGCTTATTATTTATGATCCACTTTGCTCAGACACATGTATCCTAACAGGTGTACTATGACTCTCAGCAGAAACCAGACAGTGCTTGTACACAATGCTCATGCCAGCAGCAGAAACCAGAATACTGCCCTCACTTTGCTAGTAATGCTGTGATGGGACCTATTTGGTGGGACATAATGGCTAGATGTTCTACTTTGCAGTGTAAAAAAGGACAGATAATAAAGTTCAATCTGTGTGTTGGGCATCACTTTCCTCAAATTTGTTTCTGTCTTCTGAATTCTGTACATAAGCCACATGTGAGTTCGTGCATCTCTTTGTCTGTGCATACTTGCCAACATCCCTGAATTTTTAGTAAAGCTTTACAAAATATAAATTCTGCTGATGAAAATGATTTAAAGCTCCTGAAAGATGGGCATGGTGCGATATTACAACAATATGCATGCAAAAAAATTGTGATGGTACGTGTGCCACCCTCTTGTGGCTGCATGCACCAGGTGAACATAAATCGTAGAGCACTTGATCTGAGCAAGTTTACTTGAAAATGATCCTAAAGCAGGTGAAATAGGCCACAGCAAAGTCGCTGGTAATGTCACTGTGATTAGAAAACATTGCACTGCTTGTCAGTATCTCCTGCTGCAAGTCTGATGCTGCTTGTGTGCTGCATCCAAAGATGTGTGCCACCTCCCCCTCCCACATGCCATGATCACTGGTATTCACGAACATTCGCGCTCATAGGTTGGCAGGTATATCTGTGCCACCTTGTGGTTAACCTGTCCTCTGTTGTGCTACGAAGCAGTGCATCTAGCCATAGTCTCACTCCACTGCCAAGCTAAATACTGAGCAAATGTGGTAATGCATCCTGTTGGCTTTGTTTAAACATTGCAGCCAAGGTGATCATGCACTGTTGAAGTCCTTGCAATGCAGTTATCAAAAACTCAAGTCCAAAGCAGTTATTGCATTGCTTGAGCACACAGAATGTGAGCAGAGTGTACCATAAGTGACGCCAAGCTAGAGCAGTTTATTATTTGCGTGTATTCTACTACAAATCAGCCCTAGTGATGTGTTCGGCAGGATGCCCTGATTGAGGCCCTGTAAACTAGTTGGCTGTGATGGGAGCAGTATTACAAGTGGGAAAGAAAGTGAAAAATATGTGATGGAAGAGATGTCACTAGTACCACCAAAATGAATGCACCAACCTGCATAAGACGAAGTGTGAGTAGTGAAAGCTGCCCTTTCTGTTAACTACTATATTTGTACGTAAATAACATGGCCACAAATATTGCGAGGGGAGACTTTCAGCTTCTCTGAAAAGGAAAAAAAATATATATTACAGTTATACATGTCGCAAATCCTAGGTGCGTTTTGAGGCTGGAAAGTTATAAAAAAACCTTGTGTTACATTCATACATATACTGTTTACTTAAGTGGGTTGTAGCAGTAAATTATGAATAGTACTTACATAATGTTTCCCTTCAGATCATGCAATGTTAAGAAGATTGTGTACATAATATTAATAACTTTTTGTGCCACATCTGTATCTGTTCTTGTGGCGCATTTGCAGGCTCTTTAAGTGCCATTCCCATGTTGTTTTCTTCTGCTTTCAGAAATTGCACACAAGAAGTTGTGCCACATCACTTTCAACCATGACTACGGTTCCTTGCAGTACTTACTACCATGTGTGTATAGCTAGACAAAGCAAAGATTGTACTGTTTTTTTATCACATGCTACCTGCAGCTTTTTTTTTTCTAGTTATTTACACATCTCAACTTGCAACTGTTTATGCCAACTTTTGGTGTGCAGTAACACAAATGCCGACATTACAGTTGGATGGCCAATTGACACTGGCAAAGTTCTCCATAATGCGGTGATGCAGTTATACAGGTACTCTAAGCTCACTTATAGCATAACACAGTTATGCTTGCTTACAAGGCATATGAAGTAATTTCTGTATGTAGTTATAGCTAACATAGTGACTGGTTTAGAACGACAGAAAGCTGAGCTAGTTGGTAAGGATTCATTATACAAAAAAGGGGAGGCGTGCAGACAAGACACAAGAGAAAAAAAGTGGACAACACGAACGTCACGTTTGTGTTGTCCACTTCTGTTGTGTCCTGTCTGCACGCCTCACCTTTTTTGCACAGTGACTGGTGCAGGGTGTCTACCAACTGGGAAAACAGGGAATTCTCAGGGATTTTGAATAGTGTGGAGAAACTCGGGGAAAACTCAAGGAATTTGTGCTTCAATCAGGGAAACTTGGCTGTCATTTTATTGAAAGGGAACGAAAGCCTCCCTACTGCTGGCTCGAGTAAAAACGAGGAATCGTAATGAATTTTCTTTGATGCCGTGTCGTCGGCTGGAGGAGTTTCCGGCTTGAGATTTTCCGGACACCCGATTTTTGTGAAATGCCCGATAATGCGAACGATATCGCGGCACCACCAGGTGCCCCATAGAGTCAGTGTATAAGAACATCTGTAATTTGAGACGCAAGAACCCTTCGCTGTCCGATTTTCCGGTCTTTTTGCCGCGGTATTAATCAAAGCCAACACCGCCTTTTTCATTATCTCGACGCCTCGAACCAGCGCTCTCGCACGCAGATCCGCTGGCAGCCGTAGCCGTGCTTTTCACTGAAAGAATTCGCCGCTGTCAGTAATGGCGCCGACTCCGCCTCTGTAATCCTCGCGATTGGCTTCTAAGCTTAGAAAGCATGGCGCGTTGCATAATGCCGGTTCCCGATAGGCAGCTTCGCCTCGGCACAGCAATGTTCCGCGGTGAAGCGTACGTGGAGTAGTGCGGTGAAGCTTAACAAGCGTGGGAAGGGGCAATTGTCACGGGACAGAGTACGTATTCCATAATTATACACGCCTGCACCCGCCGTCTCCTGTCACAGTACGATCACCGGTAGGCCTAATAAGTATACTGGCAGGCCTTCAGAGCTTTTTCGGACGTGCGTGTGAGGATTTGAGCCTTTAAGGACAGTAAAAGACATGCATTCATTTTTTCGGACTGCCCGATTTGATTTTTCGGACGTTGTCGTGGCCCCCAGGGAGTACCAAAAATCGGACGTTGACTGTACAACTGACCAAAAAACGCTTCAAATGGTCCATGGGTCGAACGTGCGGCGGAACGAGGACAAGAACGGAAATAACGGTCGCACTGAAGAATGATCGGGAAAGGAACTGTGTGAGCTCTTCTTTGAAGGAGCTTGAGCTCAAAAAGCAAAGTGTTGGCTGACGCAGAGATGCAGGTGACGCTCATCCAATCCAAAATAAACTCTTGAAAGCAGTGAAACACAAAACGGAGGCATTGTGCGTGGGCTACGCGTATCTAAGGACAGTTGAGGTTGACTTTCCAACTGCTGAGAAAATCTCACTTGTGAAAAAGTTCGGGCCTAATACCAATGATCTTGCTGTCATTTGATAGAAATAGCTCATTTTCGAAAATGTTTGCTTCTGTATGCATCTTTTTATTTGTATTTGAAAATGCTCGACTCGATTTACAATGGGCTTTATCATTTTTCTTTTTTGGAAATATTTTATTTGCTGTGCATTTTACTATCCCTTACCTTCAGTTTTCTATTTCGAATAACATAAACACTGCTCCTTACTATTCAAACTGGATTAAGCTTTTTTTTTTAATTTTTTAAAATGCTTACTTGAGAGTGACAGCATTGGGCGACGTGGTGTGTCCAGCCTGTCATGACATAAAATAAAGTTCTGTGTCGCTCAGGGAAAACCTGGAAAACTAAGGAAATTTGAAGATGTCAACTTGGTAGACACCCTGCTGATGTTTAGTTTTTAGTCTGAGTGGAAATGCTGCAACTGAAAGTCCAGTAAAATCATGTTAGTACACCTGTGCAACTACAGTGGTACAAGTTTGTTGGCAAAGGCTACCTGCAAGACTTTGGATAAGAGGTGAAATGCATTGTTATACAGAATACATAGCGCAGAAAGAACTAAGGACAGGTCGAGACAGGAGAAGCACCGACTTTCAACTAAGGTTTTATTGCGGATCCTGAGCATATATATACACGCATATAAATCTGCAAAACCTTAGTAAAAAATCGTTACTAAGTCATAAAACCTTAGTTGAAAGTCAGTGCAAGTCCTGTCTTGACCTGTCCTTTGTTCTTTCGGGGCTATGTATTCTGTATAACAATGAATTACCAACATGCCCAAACTTTTTCCCTTGTGAAGTGACGTGCATCTTTGCAGGAACGCTGCAAGTGCCATTTTGCTTTGAAAGCCAGATACCACATGGAGACCATCGGGTATTTAGGAATGCAGATTGTTGTGTGAAATAGATGTTTCTGCTCATTCAATGTTAAGAGAGTTTGCCTGACAAAAGTAGCTGCTGTAAGTAGTCTCCTGCGTTGGCAGTAGTCGTGCCACTACAGTAATGCATCAGAAATTCACTTCCTAGTCTGCTTCCTTCATGTTATCTTGTGCAACTATCCCTTTTCAGCTGGGCAAAGTGAAAAGTGATGGTAAAGGTGAATACAATAAAACTAATTAATTTAGAGACTCTGGTAACGTGGCTCTAAACAGTTAGTCTGCCATTTCACTGTGTGGCTTTGCCTTTGTCTTTAGGCAGCACTGGCTTAGAGTGAATTATGCGCAGCCACAACTCTTTCATTACACATCACAGTGGGCGGCTTACATGGCAGGTCCATTGAATTTCTTCGAATTGGGCATAATCTACCCCTCAAGAGTACATATTGATTGCTGGCCTTTTCTGCCTTTTCTCCGAATGGACATAGTAAGATGCGCAAGTCTGGATTTCAGTGAGTTTATTAGCGGTAAAAGCATTTTTCTGGCATGAATAAATCACATTGTTTCAAAATGAGAGGCACATGTTAGGTGAAGTGCGAGTAAAATTGTAGAGCTAAAATTGAACTCTCTGGTGTGGTATAGCACCTCAAGTAATATTTTTGGCCCAAGCATATACTCAAATACCTGCTAGATCCAGACAACCCCAGGATAGTTCAAAAACATAATTAGCGAAAGCTTCTGCACGGGCACAAAGGGAAGGAAGATGAACTCGTCACTGAGGCAAGCGCTACATACCTTCCCCCCAACCCAGTCGAGCAAGGGCGGTATGAGAGAAAGCCTTACGAGACCTTAGATGAGGACTTCACTATACAAGAGATTAGAGCTGTGCTGCAAAAACTCGATACGAAATCTGCCCCGGACCAAACGAGATTAATAACAACATGCTAAGAAACCTGGATGATCAGGCAATAGAGATTATTATGAAATACATTAATGAATGCTGGGCCAAGGGCACCATACCACAACAGTGGGAGGAAGCCCAGGTTATACTTATTCCTAAACCTGGCAAACCAACTAATATAGCAAATCTACGGCCGATATCTCTCACCTCTCGCACAGGAAAGCTTATGGAGCATGCATTCCTTATCAGAATAAACAATTACCTGGAAGAAAACGAAATATATCCAGATACTGTGTTGGGCCTTTGGGCTGGACTTTCTACTCGAAACGTTATGCTGCAAATCAAGCAGCAAGTGTTAGGGAGTAAAGCGACGTCCACCAGAGCTATATTAGGGTTGGATCTTAAGAAAGCATTTGAGAAAGCAGCACATTCAGCCATACTCAGTCAGGTCAGCAACCTAGACCTAGGAGAAAGGGCATACAATTACATTCGAGACTTCTTAACGAATACGAAGTCTACCCTCGCCATGGGGGAACTCAAGTCTGAGGTCAGGGACATGGGCAGTTTGGGTACGCCTCAGGGCTCTGTGATATTGCCCATGCTCTTTAACCTCATTAGGATAGGATTGTCGTAAAAGCTCGAGGACATCGAAGGAATAAATCACTCCTTATACACGGATGATATCACCATGTGGATCTCGCAAGGCAGTGATGGAGAGATAGAACAGAAATTGCAGGAAGCGGTAGATAAAGTGGAGGAGTACCTTACAGGCACGGGGCTTGAACGCTCTCCAGAGAAATCAGAGCTTCTTTACAGACCTACCCTCAAGGGCAGGCCACCCAAGGAATACATCAAGGAGAGAGAATACAAGGAGATACAGATTCGTACAAATAATGGTGGCGCCATCCCCATTGTTAAACAAATTAGTGTCCTGGGACTCAACATTGAGTCAAAGGGAACTAACAGCAAAACTCTTGGAAAGCTCGTTACCAAGGTCACTAATGCCATTAGGTTGATCAGGAGAATCACGAACAGGTGTCAGGGAATGAAATAAGCTAGCATTGTTAGGCTCACTCACTCTTTTGCTCTAAGCCACATCATTTACGTAGCTGCGTACCTTAACTGGTACAAGGCAGAAAAGGACAAAATCAATACACTCACAAGGAAAGCTTTTAAGCAGGTCATAGGCTTACCCGAAAGCACCAGTACTGAGAGATTAATGCAGCTGGGCATGCATAACACTTTAGAATTTATTGAAGCTCAGGAGATAGCTCAGTTGGAAAGGCTTCCCAGCACCCGGACTGGCAGAAGCATACTCAATATATCGATATATAACGAATTAATTACCATAACCAGCAAGGACCCAAGGTTGCATTCGCCAGAGAGATTAGAAACAGGATTCAAATCCCAAATTTACCCAAAAGTATGCACCCGGAATTCAATCAGGCAGGGGAACGAGCAGAGCTAAAGCTCTACTCAAAAAGTATGGCAATGACAAGGAACCGTTATTAATGGACGCCCTGGAGTATTCATATCAGCAAGCATTTACAGCAGTAGTAATTATAAAGCAAAAAACCATACGTGCTCAATCACACGTGCACACATGCTCAATCAAAACCAGGGTATCTGAGGTTGCGAAGGAAGTTGCCATCGCTCTGGCTATCACTTCTCCCAAATATAGATACATAATTAGAGACTCTCAATCGGCTATACGAAATTACGCCAGAGGACGGATATCAGCTGAGGCTGCAAGCAGTAAAGCCAAACTGATATCATCTGAGGAATTTCATGACAAGAAAATCATCTGGTTCCCAGCCCATACAGCGTGCAAATCCACCACAACCCCCAACTTTAACGAGTCTGCTCATTGTGATGCGCGAGGACTCATTAACCACACCAGATAAGGGGGGGGGGAGGGAAAGGCTTTGAGGAGGAGATGGAATGGAAGGATAGGGATAGACTCTTCTCATTCAGTGACATTACTCAAATCTATAGAAGGTCAAGGTGTATATAGCCACCTCCTAGCGCAAAATTGGATATGTTTCAGGCGGTTGAGTGGAGGCACCTTCAAACCGAACTTACACGAACCCGGTACATGTTAACTGCATGTTTCCGGAATTAACCCTGATGCCAAATGTAAATTATGTGATGATAGAGGAGCCACCCTAGAGCAAATACTCTGGGATTGCGCAATAGGTCAGAGGAGAATTGCAGTCCTCCCCAGATGAACTAGAGGCGTGGTGGAGAGCCGCACTGACTAGTGCAGGTCTTCAGGACCAACTTTGGGCCATCCAGCAAGCCTGGGAGGCTACCGAGAGACGGGCTCTCTCTGCTACCCCCAGCGTGGCCTAGACCCAGGCCATCAATTGCACGATAATTAATAATGTTGTCACACACACACAAGCCAAATTTTATTTTGCTTTCAGCCTAATATTTTGCACCCAGTGAAAATCTATTACTGCATGACTGCCTAAATGGCATGGCTAAAGGTTATTTTTGACTGAAAAACAAATGAAAATGTTTTGTAGTGGTCACATGGCACAGCAGACGATGCACATTAAAAAGCAGAGGCAAAAGTGGTGCCAACTTACAACTGATCCAATAATCCAGTGAATGTACTAGGAATTCTTTTTAGGCCATACAGAACTTTCAAAAATTGTCTGTGGCAGATAGTATACCGTACATTCTGGAGTATAACTTTCATCCCTCCCCCCCTCATACACAATTTTCGCGAGTTTTGAAGAGATTTGTATATAAGTTTTACTGGTAAGACACACCTATTTTAACTTGGTCAGCACGTTGGCACTTGCATGGCTGCTTGCTGCCACTTTGGTTTGACCTCAAGCAGGTGAGCCGAGAGTCAAGTTTCTTTTCCTCCTCTCATCTAGGACACCGCCAGTGATGGATCAGTGTGGTCACACGGTATTGTGACCTTGAGTAAGATTACTGGCAATTTTGAGCAGATGTGATTAGCCCATGCACTGTGCCCAAAAGAAGACAGCATGTGAAAGATTGCGGCTTGATAAGGATGGCTGCTTCATGCTTACTTGACGGTGAAGTGCAAATGCCACGTCACTCAAAGGGGGCAGCGAAAGGCATGACAGTTGTGCTCTTCCTTAGGCCAGTTTCAGTTTTCAAAGTGAAATCGTGCGGAATTCATTATGATGCAGAAAATAGCAGCATAGCTTTTTTATGTCTGGAATTAGTTATGCTGGGATGACTGGCTTCAAAACATGATTTTATGCACATATAAGATGCACTGGTGACAGTTCTGAAAAAACAAAAGAAACTAGACTTATACACCGTAAAATACGGTAATTCGCATTTTAACTGGGTTTCTCGTAGAGGGGGATATTACTGGCACAATAATTTGAAATGCATAACTGGCTAATCAACAAAGCTTTACTACTTCATTTTACTTTACAGCTCATATTGCAATTTACAAATTGTAGCCGGTGAGTTGGCGAGGCATATCCAGTTGGAACGAATTCTAAAGACAGCATTAGTTTCGAAATATGCAGTCAAACTTCCACTAAACATGCACAGTTGTTCCACTTGCCTTTTTCATTTTATTTCAAGCATGAAAGTAGTGGGGCCACCCATGTATTTCGTTGGACACTTCGGGAATTAATATCTCAAATTGGTGTTATCCTGAAAAAGTGTTCCAAGTGGATACGCCTTGTGGACTCAACCTACAATTCTTAAATTGAAATATGTCAAAGTAATTAGTTTAAACTTAATTACTAGAATTACAACAAATAATTTTTACGACTTGTCATCATCATGGTTGCAAATTCCTTCTCAACGAGCACTTTCAGTCAAAAAAGTGACCGGCTAGTGTCAGTAGTGAACTGACTGCACATTGTTGTCAACATTACGCTCTACTGTACCAACTTGCATTAAAGGCCATCCGTAATGAAATTTTGGGCCACGTAAGAAGCCTAGTTTTAAATAGTAGAGATGCAAAGCAGCCCCCGAGTGATATGTTTGAAGCACAATTAAATGTCTTGAAAGGCCTGCAAAAGTAGATGTTCTTGATAACAAAATTGAAATTTTCCATCATTGCCGGAGGTAGCACATAAGATTGTACAGCTGTGAGATCAGCCGTTGCCTGTGGTGTGCTGAAAAATCTTGGAGGCAATGTGCTGAGACTTTCGTCATACCTGCCAACCACGTTATCTGCTTAGGTGTATGTAAAGGCTTCCAATAAGAAAATTAAGACAATTACCAGCCCTCCAGTTTCACCAAGATTTCTTTAGCAGCATACACTACTTGTAGCAATTTCAGCCCAAGTGAAATTGTGTTGCAGTTGGCATTTAAGGTGGTTGCTTGACATTGCGAGGCCCTGAAGCCATATTTCTTTCTATTGAGATCAATGGCTGAGCATGGTCAGAACATGATGGCAGTACAAAATGAGGCAACTTTATTCACGCATTTGCCTTTCCAAGCATACATGATCCCATGTCAACACACTCCTGTGCATATCACAGTTGGAAAGAAATAATGAACAATCACACAGTGTTCACGTTGCTGAGTTGACCGAATTTCAAAATTCGCACACAGTGTGGTGCTGTTGCATTGAAATCAATCTGCTCTGATCTTGCACATGGTGCAGTTAAGTATTTTGTTTCTGCTGTTTCATGCACAAAAAAAAAAAAAAAGCCTTTCTTTTTCAAGGCTAGAAACCATTCCTGTGCATGTTGTCTGCTGGGGGGCCACCAATATGGTACTGCCACGTAAAATGCTTTCCTGTGGTGAAGAACAAGTACAATGCGCCGTCGTTGGGGACGAAATTGAGAAAGGCTTTTAGTGTTATGTTCTCCAAGACGTTAAGCTCAATTTATGTGCATATTACGTGGCAGCAATGCTTTCTTTCCACACAGCTGGTGGTTGAGCAGCTTTAAAGACTTCCTTCCACTTTCTACCGGCTTTTTCTTTTTCCTGGTGGCACCAAGGAACATCCCTTAAATGAAAGAAAAGGGTCTTCATACTTGAAAAAAAAAAAAAAAAGAAGGACAACTTAACAAACGTAACGCAACAAACAAAACACTGAAACTGTGGTTACTGAAATCGACAGTGCCACTTTACAACAGAGATTCCGACAGAACACATGCCTTTCCACCCAAACACACACTTTTCGTGACCTTGTCGTTATGAAAACAAAGAGAGAACAGGCTGGTTGCCGCTGCATATATCACAGACAAAAGAAATGTGAGAAGATGAAACTAGTGTCCACAAGTCCCATCTTCCCGGAGTGGTAGAAAAAAAAAGTTGTTACACCTGAGTAGTAAGTCTCACCCTGCCCACATTGACAAGTCACAATGACTTCCTTCCCCTCTTTGTTGTCTTTGTATGAGAACAAGAGAAGCACAAAAAAAAAAGTGCAGGAATAGTTTGCCATCACATTAGTTAATGGGAGAATCATGCACATGGAACAAACAGCCTAGCAAACTGCTTGTGCTCCTCAGTCCCTCTAAGCACAGATTTGGTGTGCCACAGGGAGCATGTCAATGACTTTATAGTTCTTTCCCTACCTCAGCTTTTAGCTGAAGTGTGCTTTCTAGTGCTACTAAGTTGCAGCCTTTACCAAAAAAAAAAAAAAAAAGCATGATAGGCAATGCCACAACACCAAATGGGTACAATGCACCAGGATGTTGAACTTCAATAACCCTCATGGCAAAGAAAAGCAAATGTCATTCACTCTGCTCTGTGCACTCTCATCTATGCTGTAGTTTTGTGAAACACGAGGATGCATTACAGCACGACCCATACTGAGGCGGGATGCTTGAATTCACAGATGGAAAAAATCCCTTGATAGCACGTTATGTGCTTTTTGCTGTTACACTCAACAGAAGACAAGCCTTTTGATCCATTCACAAACAACCTGCCAAAGTTGTAGATGTTTTGTACCCATAACAATGCCCAGCATTTCATAACCTGTGGGAGGGAATAGCTAGATGTACACACCATGTAAGACAATTCACACTAATGCGGGGAGAGTTTTGCACAGGGTGACATGGAACCACCACAGCCATAAATACACATACTAGAATTGTGTCGGCACTACAAGGCCACCAGCCTCTGCCTGCCGACAGGGCAAACAGTGCCCGGAGAACTTTGCAGGGCAGCATCAGGAGGGTGCTGCTTTCCTTTCTCTGCTGATGCGACCGGTTTGTGTGGTTGACTAAACGGGTAGGCAGCCAATGGAGAGTCCCACGTCCCTTTAGGAAAACAACACATAGCAGTAGCAAGTAAGGTGGGAAATGTCCTTCACAGCAGCACGCTAGGAAGAGAGGAACCACATGGGCAAGATGTTTGGCACTGGGGCACGCACACCCCTCCCAGTCAAAGCAGGTCGGAGCTCAGTGGGTCGGCAGCCACGCTCGAAGGGCCACTGCTGCTAGGCCGAGACTTGTTGGGTTTCTTTGCTGAGCTGCCAAAAGGCTGCAGACGTTTGTCCTTCTTTTTTCCCACTGCTCCTGCCATTGCGAACATGCGAGGTGCAGAATACTTTAGTTTCATTCATTCTATTTCAACATGCCCCCCCCCAACAGTATCAGTTTGTCACACCATAGACTTAGAGCAATTGAAATTTCTCACAGTGTCTGTGAACATGAACGATGAATGTGCTAGCAAGGCACAGATACCGCATGTGTCTGTTGCCTCCCACATTATGGTGCCCAACCTTGCATCCTTTCTAGCTTTCCTTTGTGTGATAGGCATATGACACACAAAAGGATTCAGACAAGATAAAAACTAATAAAAACATTAAAAGTTGCTATCACAAGTCAAGTTTTATTGATCAGACAGGCATTTGACATGCAAAAAGCTTGTCGTAAAGTATCGCAAGCAAGAAACATTTCTTAGTTCTAGGAACAGCACTTTTGAAGTAACCGTATTTACTTGCACAACGATTGCACCCCTGAAATTTTGTCATCAAAATTCTTTTTTTTTTCTTTTCTGCGTAATGATCGCACCCCAAACTTGTTGCAGCGATATGTTGTGTGCCAAGTCCTGCTAATAATGACTGCGCTTACCATCCGTCGAATGCTACACGAACGACTCTTCAAGACAAGCCAAGCGGCCTGCACGCACCAAACAGATTCTTAAGCAGGTGCCCCATTTCATTCCCATTCCTTTCATCACTTCCACGATAAAAAAAAAAAAAAGCGAAATATGCAACCAAACTTGCCTTGGCTTTATTATTTGTAGGCTTTATAATGGTTGTGGTGAACAACAACAAACAAAGGTGCCTTTCGATTCCTCTCATCTGCACTCGTGCGCATGCAACAAATCGCGAGCGGCAACGATAGTAGCCACGTTCACATTGATATGTTAGAAGTGTGCCCTATTCATACGCTGATGCTCGTAACACAGCTACTATATTCACCCACCCTTAGCAGAGACATGCCATATTAGGATTGTAGTGATGACAAGTGCCGCAGGTTTCGCAGCATGCCCGCCATGTGTTTCTATGTCACTGGCAGCTAAGCGCGCCCATCTCTGTTTCTGTCCCTTCAAAGTGGACCATGGCTAGGCTATTGCCGCAAACTTGCTGATATTAACGATATTATTCATTACTGATACAGAAGAAACTGTTTCAATGCATGTAATGTACTCACGAGAAGAAAAAAAAATCGTGTTTGGCACGTTCGGCATGCTCCGCCGGCCATCATTTTTGTTTTGGTGTCCCGCCCTGTTACAGCGGCAGCCGCCTATTTGTTGACCTGTTGTCATCCTGCAGCAATGCGGGATGGAAAGAAAAAAAAAGAAGATTCTTTTTGCGGGAAATTCACCCGGCGTAATGTTCGTACTTGTGAATTTGCGTCAATTTTTAAAATAATAAAAGTGTGACCATTGTGCAAGTAAATACGGTAACCTCAGTATAAATATAAACCTCAAGTAAATCTAAAAAGTTTCTTGCTCACAAAAACATGCAATGAATATATGTTTGTAACGTATATTGGATATAACGAAGCTATTTCGTGTTGGATGCAACTGTTATACGCCAACTGACCGAATTTGCACATGACACAGTGTGTGCGCTAGACAAAAGAAAAACAATAGATTGTATTTCTTTAGATTTCAAGAAGGTGTTTGACACTGTACCACACTGTTTACTTCTTGAATAAATGACCGTGTACGGCATTAATTCTCAAGTCACTTCATGGGTTGCCGATTACTTGACATTGTGCCACCAGTTCATTAGTGTTAACGGTGCCTGGTCCTGTTCAGCGCAGGTAACATCAGGCATCTTCCAAAGTTCGATGTTGGGACCGAAATTATGCCTAATATATATAAATGATATAACTGAAGGTGCAGACTCTCACATATGGCTGTTTGCAGATGATTGTGTTTTGTACAGGGAAGATGGTGTTGCACAGGACAAACTTCTTATTCAAATTTACTTAGATAAACTTAGCAACTGGTGCGCCTGTTGGCATATGCAGATGAGCCTAAACAAGAGAGTTTACTTGGAATTGACTCGTAAAAAGGTACTCTCTGAAACTTCATACACGATTAACAATGTCAATACAATTAAGTTTACTGAATACAAATATTTAGGAGTTTATTTCACCTCTAATATAAATTGGTGGCAACATGTTGACTACCTAACAGGGAAGGCAGGCCAGAGACTAGGGTTCCTTCGCTGGAATGCCAAAAACTTTATTACGTCAACTAAAGAATTGCTTTATAAAATGTATGTGCATTCTGTTCTTGATTACGCATGTTGTTTGGGACCCCCCAACAGCACGCAACAGAACAAAATTTGAAACGGTACAGAATTTTGCTGTTAAATTAGTTTCTGGACGTTATGATAGAAACTTCAGTCCTATACGCATGACATAATTATTGCAATCGGACGCACTAGATCGTCAATGACGCAGACTTCGATTAAAATTTTCTCATGATGTTTATCATGCAAAAGTTGGTATTGACAGGAATATTTATATAAAGGAACCTAACTATCATTCCCATAGCATTGAGCATCAGTGTAAGGTATTGAACTATACGTGCAGAACTGTTATTCCACATTTTTTTTCCTTTAAACAATGTGTGAATGAAATCGATTAGATAAGTCTGTGGCAATTACATCGTCTAATAAAATCTTTTTTGCACATGTCAAATAATTATTTTTGAATTTGAGTCGCTGAGCATTCGTGCCACCTCCTGTGATCCATACTGTATATATCAGGCTTTTTCTTGGGATTTATTTGTGTCTATAGCTGTTGGTATACAGTAAGCTTTTGTTCAGTACAAATTTACATTTCCTTTTTAGTGAATTCATTGTATGTTTATTACTGTATACAGTTTTACTAATGCACTAGAGTATGCTCACCTGTCTTAATTGATTGTTAAGACGTTCTTTGCCACTGTTGTGTGTGTATGTTTTCTGTTCTGCTGCTTGTGGTCGTTACCACCCTGTATGTGTTGTAATCTTTTTCTCTTCCCCCTCCCCCCCCACTGTAAGGCCATAAGGCGCTGTGGGTATGACGTACATAAAATAACTGAAGTATATATCACAACGTTAGACTTCATAAGCTGCAGTAACACCATTAGAAAAGTGTAGACTGCTAAGCGATGAGTATAAAAATAAAATATTTCATCTCAGTCATGACAATAGCACTTTAAATGCTGTTCTCACATCAACAAACAAGTTTTGCCTGCTGGGTGACCTCGTGGGGAACTTTTTCAGTGCTGTTTTGCTACCAGCAGGTGTAAATGAAAGTGGCCTGTGCTAAGAGTGAAATTTGTGTAAGTGGTAGTACTAATCATAATGAGTTTTTCTGCAGATTGCCCATGAAACAGAAAACACTTTAGCAGACATGTATATTGGTTGCCAGATAAAAGCCATATTTGGCCAAATAAAAAGACCTCATACGTGCAGGTGTTGCAGTGCCTAGGTTGTCAGTCATGCTTCTGTTGCTTTTTGTTTAGACTTCTACTGATAACGATGTCCTTTAGCTGTAGTTTTCTCACTTCAGTGCCTCACCACTGTGAAACAGAGTATATGAATTTTCTAAGTGAAGAGGTTTAACCTACCACCAAGTGTTTTGCCCAACCAACATACTCACCATTGTTGCTTTGGAAGCTACCATCTGCAGGGGAGGAATTGGTAGAACTGACGCTTTCCCACATCTGCCCGATTGTGTCATGCAGTGCGTGGTTGTCGGCCTCGTCAAAAGTGTCCACATCAATGTGCACCTCATCACCAGTGTCTGCAGATAGTGTGCTGCTTCTGCAAGAGGATGGGTGGGGAAAGTATTGGGGGGGGGATGAAAAGAGGGAAAGTAAGCCCACGCTGATGAGTTTTAATGACCAAGGTTGTGTGAATGTTTGTGATTAGAAATACTAACTGAATAGTACTTGTTATTTGATTCATATTTAATTTGAAAATTCACTATAGAAAGCTTAATTATGGGGTTTTACATGCCAGAAGCACGATCTGATCATGAGGCATGCTGTAGTGGGAGACTCTGAAAGTTTGGACCGCCTGGGGTTCTTTAATGTGCACCTAAATCAAAGTACACGGGTCGCTATTCAAAGTTGTAGAATATTTGTTTCTACTGAATATAAGGGGCAACATTTATTGTAGTCTACGAGGAGAAAGCCAGGTGTAGGTGGCGACTGTTCTGAATGATTCTGCAGCATGGAAGCTGCAGTTGCTGCAGGCAGGCACTAGTTGCTGCACAAACACATGGATGTGCGTCATATTCGACTTATGAGAAAATTTTGCTATACAGTCACTCCAGTTAATAACAAAATGTTTAGGCATGCATTACTGCAGCATGTTGTGAACTTTTCCAAAGAAAACTGCGGCTTTAAAGTGCAGGCAGTGCAGCAAGGTACTACACACAGACACTATGGTTTTACTGGCTCAACATACAAATGAGGACTTGCCAGTTAGAGGAGAAATATTTTTCGAGTTTACCTAAGCCGATTCACCTATATTTACCAGTTCATTTGCTTCCTCTGAAATCTGCAGGCTCCCTGGAACTCGGTTTGGTTATTCTTCGTGTACCATGTCAAATTTCGTGGGGTAAATGAACTACAACAATGTAAAACAAAAGTGGAGTTGGGAATGTACAATATCAATGCATGACTTTTGGACAGCCAACAGAGTGTTCAAGATTTTGTTATAAGCTGCAATGGCGAATGCACATCACCCAGCCATTTACAAGCAAACGTTTCACTGCGCAGTTGCACATGGCAACTATGCGACATTTAAGTCATTGCAGGCATCAGTAGCTTACTCATCACAGTTGTCAGGTGTAGTTGCAGTGCAGAAAGCTGGCTGCTTCCCTGTCTCATCAATGGCCCGATTTGTTTACTTATAGAGAATTGATTCATGGTTGGCTAATTTTTGTGTTTGATACATGACAACTATGACCCTCATGTTTCAAATTATCCAACTGCACACATGATGCTAATGCTAGTAGCAGTGACTGTGACAATCTACAAACAAAATGGCTCGTACCCAGTGCCTTGATTCAAAAGGAACTGCCTGACTGCTTTGCGTTGCTCTTCCGTGTGCTGGGGGCAACGCTGAGAGCGGGTGCACATTTTTTTAGTGTGTTCAGAGATCACTCCACACATCTGGAAGCAAGGAGAAGAACAAAGAACACAACTTCTCTACCACTGGACTTGCAGTTGTAAACTAAAGCGTATGTATAAGCAGTTTTAGGACTGAGAAAACATTCGAGGGCTAAAGCGACATTATGTTTTAAAGCATAAAATGAAAACACCATCTCCAACAACCAGCAAACCTTAACTGCACACAAACCAAAAAGTATATTTAAAAGAAAGTTCAGCAAACAAACCACCAACTCAGCACTTCAGGAACCTTAGAGATGGAATTTTGGTATGTAATAGTTACAAGGATTGCCAAGAACCCTGCTATGAGCAGAAAAGAGAGAGATGGAAGGCATAGCCAGCAAATGCATAATGACAGGCGATTTAACAGTACAGAACCCATAACACTGCGAATGATGAAGTCGGCATGCTTAAATGAAAAATTAGAATCTGGGGTTCTAGGAGTCAAAATTGTGATATGATTACAAAGCACATTGTAGTGGGAGGTTCGGGATTAATTTGGTCAGTTGGGGTTATTTAACGTGGACCTAAAGCATGGTACACAAGTGTTTCTGCATTTTGCCACCACAGAAATGCGGCCATCCGCGACTTCATGTTTAGCAGCGTAACGCTGTAGCCACTAACCAATCATGGCATGTGGCATGCTTGGTCTTATGGTACAAGAGGGGAACCTAGTGAACTACATGGATGCAATTATGTGTGCCATGATAATCATAAATTGTACAATTTCACAATAACTGAAATAAGAATATTACACAATGATAAATGGGTATGCCAAATATTGCAAATGTCTACTCTCAGGAAAGAAAAAGAAAGGAGGGAATGTAGACAAAAGTAACTATTACTCATGCCATCTTTTACTTTTAAGAAAACAAAAGAAACAACCTCCCTGGCACAAAAGTGTTGTCTACATAAAAAAAAAGGGGGGGGGGGAGAAAAAGTGTCTATATTAAACTAATGTTTGAATTTTGGCTTAAAGGCCAACTGCAATGAAATTTTGGATTGCATTACAATCCTAGTTTTAAGTAGTGTAAATACATAGAGCTACCTCAGTGCAACATTTTGCATTTCATGTACGAGTGGCTGCAAGAAACTTACAAATATAGGCGTTCTTGTAACAAAACTGGGAGGGGGAGAAAATGCTGCTATAACTGCTCATTAAAAACGGTGCATAACTCGAAACATTGAGAACCAGTGCAGCTCCTCAACATGACCAAGATTAGGTGGCATCCATGGTGCATTGAAAATCTCCAAGGTGGTGGGCTGGAATTAGCGCCACATCTGCTAACAGGTGCACATACAGTCAGCTTAGATGAGATTTAATGGCTGTTAATGAAACAATAAGACACTTATCAGCCAAGATTGCTTCTATAGTATGTACTACTAATTTATAACTAACAAAAGCGAAATTTGATTGCTGTTGGCCTTCAGCTTGCATACTGCTAACCCTGCATACTGCTTAAATTTTTACACCAGGAATGATTAAGAGCTGCTGTTTACTATAACAGAAAATGCCATAAATGAGTTGAAATGGCGCCATGCAAATGGAAACATTGAAAACTTGAAGCTCATAATTTCATTCTTTGAGCCTTTGTGTTATTGATATTTAGGTCGGAGGATCAATGCCACAAAGCTTTAGATTCAGACCTAACTCAACACAAGCTACTAAGCAGAAAAAAGAGACAATACAGTTATTAGAACAAACATGTGCAACTGTTTTAAAGGAGTCAGATGGTGAACACAAAAGAGCTGCTCATCAAAATGTGCAATCGACATTTGTCATACAGTCACTATTCCAAAGAAATATTTTAATATAATGTGTCAAGAGAAAATTGGTAAATAGATTCTCACTGCTTGTTTGGGTTACTGAAACTCAACATCAAAATGCAGAATGTATAAACAAGCCTTGAATTTCATTATATCAAACAGTTGTTTGAAGTATAGGTAAAGCAACTTACCTGTGTCAACAAAGCCTTTCTTTCCTCTGAAATTAATATTGCAAATTGAATTGTAATCATTAACCAGTATTGCCAATTTTTCATAAGCCATATTTAAGAAAAGATATGTGCACTGTAACAGGAGCATACCCATTGAAAGGCTTTCATAAGTTGAAATGTTGTTTGAGGGTTCTCCTGATGCACTGCTAGTGCTTGCTTGTTCTCCTGAAATTGTTCAGCAAAAGTTCATGGTTGCATGTTTGAAAAGACAGTTGGGTGGGTTGCCAAGTGCAAGCCATACGGGGCAATGCTATGTCTTTACAGTCCTTTTTCATGTGCTTATGTATCCATCTTAATGGTGCTTTACAGAGAAATGAGTTATCCTAGACTGGTATAGAAATGTGCGTGAGCCAGTCTTCACCTCACAAATCATTTACAGTGCTGCCAAAGGTACGAGGCATACACAGGCAATATCATTGCAAGCACAGTATAGTTCCGGGCGTAACTCTCTGCTTAAATACAGGATTACAGTTTTATTTTCGCTTGGTACATGATAAGCCACAGCAATATGTGATATGTTAGGACCTTTGCGCATGCACATTGTGTACCGCGAATTCAGTAGCTGCTGAACAGATGACGCAGCCCGGATGAACGAATCTGAAGGGGAATTCAGCCTTCCTATTGGCTAAGCAGTTCTGCAGCTTCCACAGTGTTGCAGACAACTCGTGAAATGAAGTGTAGGACACATGATCAGAAAGTCAAAGAATATAAAAATTTACATAGACCTGACATACTGTGGGGATCAATGTTATGTGAAGTATATTGCAGGTAGCTTGTTATCCAGCATCATTTGGTGTTCTGTAAAGCATTAACTGATGCACCAATATGTTTGTGTAAGGTGGGCAATTGTAAAGTGGAGTCCCTGATTATAGCAGTAAACCGAGTTTGACAGCATGATGATTGATTTATGGAACTCTGGATGGAACTCTGGTGAGGAACATCACAATTTATTCCTTTATGCCCTAGTCCAATTCTGAAGACAATAAAATGTCACAGTGCCTCAAAGCACTAGCTTTAAAAAAATGCTGTTGTCATGTGTGATGCAGGTGCCAATTGTCTCGAAGCATTAGTTAAATTAAAAAATTAATGGGGTTTTACGTGCCAAAACCACTAGCTGATTATGAGGTACACCGTAGTGGGGGGCTCCTGTATTTTGGACCACTTGAGGTTCTTTAATGTGCACCTAAATCTAAATACACAGATGTTTTCGAATTTCACCCCCATCGAAATGCAGCCACCGTGGCTGGGATGGAAGTGTTAGTTGGATTTCGCATGAGACAACTATGCGTGTGTCAAGAGCCTAATAGGTAAAGCAGCGGGCTATTATGCTTGGCGAATTTGGTTTGAAGCCCACTATCAGACACAGCACTCTTTTATTATAATTTTGTTTTATTCAAAAGATGCAAAAAAAGAACACGAGACAGGGACTTATTTATGACAAACTGCCTGGCAAAGACTGGTTCACATTAATGTCGAAGTTTGCTGTGTATAGCACTTTGAAAATTCTCACACTATACTCCATTCCATAAGTAGCAGTTAACGATGTGGAAACTATGCAAGAAGTCTGGCCAAGAAAAGTTGTCACTCCGCGAGTTCCGTCCATGCTTTGCTGCACGCCAACAGCGTTCACTCGCACAAGCATGCACATGAGGCTCCTCGTGAGTGGTTGCAAATAAAAAAAAACAGAAAAGAACAACAAAAATAAAAAATGTTCTAAAAGAATGCATTAGCAGCCGTATACTACAGTGTGCTTATTTCTAAGGATTAAAGCTTGCGTCATTCAATATTGAGCGTACATAAAAGATGGTTGCGCACAATTGCGGTCAAAAACGTTGAGCCATATTCGAGCGCAAACAAAGCCACCGCAAGAAGTCTCTCTAGCCTCCACAGTTTTGGCCGCTATGTATAGAATGGGGTATAGCTCCTTGCTCGATTACAGAAATTTTGATAATGTGAGACACTATAGTGAAGTCCATGGTATCGAACTGACAGTGCAGCAGTTAATAATAAGCACGAAATTAAGAACGAAAAGCAAGTTTAGCCTTCATTTAACAGACTAATACTTAAACTCCTTTCTCCAAAAAATACAGTTTCAAAAGCATCGTCTATCAATCTGAACTGATATTGTGTTCCATTGTACTTTCTTCAAGAATGCTAGAGCTGCACACAAACTTGAAAGATCGGGTCACTTACTAAGTGGCCCAATCCATGACATACACGAATCCATCCACGAATCATGACTCATGATTGAAAGGTTCGGTCAGCAACCTAATCTTTCAATCATGCATTTACCTGACCAGATGGTTTATTGCCAAATGCTTCATTTTACCACCAAGCTTGTGCATATGTGTAGTGACAATGAAAGACGAAAGATAAACCTCACCATTTTTAGGTTTCCCTTTGATTCTACGTGTACAGTTCTTATCTTTCCTTTTCTTGGCCGCTGCGCAGTGAAAGAAAGCATACAGAAAACATTATGCCTTTCTGCTTAAAAGCAGCAATGCAAAGAGCTTGTTTGGTTTTTTACAAATACTGGGCAATGTAGTTCTCTAAATCAGCCACAATTTTAGATTATGAACGCTTACCCACATATTTTCAAACCATCCCAGAGAAGTTTTTGCTCCACTACATTGAGTTGAGCGCAGGGCCACCTCCCGACTGAAGAAGGGACTACGCTTCTCAAGAATTGACGCAAAGGGTCAATGAAGCGCAGTGACCACTTCAGTTGAGGGGCAGCACTGCCGCCAACTTTCTCGAGTTGAGGTGGAGTGAGTGGACGTTTTAGAATACGAGAGTTAGTATTTATGCCACTGCTATAAAATTGTGTTTAAAGCATCAACAACATACCAACTGTTCTTTTCTTTGAAGCTTACAAAAAAAAAAAAAAAAAGAATTGCCTGTAACAGATAGCTCAATTCTTGTTCAGATGGACTGCTTGAAGTGCAGTCCACTTGTATATTACCTGTACAACAAACTCATGCAAGATTATTACATTACATTAAATTTTAAATAATTACTTCAGGGCAAGTGTTGCCAATGCAGAATTGAAGCCTAGTAGCACTGAACTGTCCATCTAGAGCTAGTTTCAAATGTCATGCCCCATTTACTATTTTAATCAAATAATTATTTGATATAAAATTTTCTAGAAAACAGCTGCACAGCTGCCCCAAAGGCACCACCGGATCAAACTAAGCTTTAAGTCAACATATTTTGTGGCACATTTTGAGTAGCACTTGTACTAACATTTTGAGTAGCACTTGTACTAAAACTGGTGCTGGTCTTGGGTTTACTACTAAATGGTCTTCCATAAAGCAACTGCATCCTAATGCAACTGATAAAGATGATTAATAAATCACATTCATTGGCCAATTATAATTGGCTGAGCTTCCACCTCCTCTTGAAGTCATTCAAGTGGAATGGTAGATCTGCACAAAGCTTCCCAATCAAATTTTAAGTCAATTTAAGATTTAGAAAAAAAAAAAAAATAAAGACAAGCAGCTGCTGCTAATAATAATAATTATAAGAAAAATATTTTTCTTGTCACCTACAATTCACAACTGCACTGCAACATGCAATAAAAAGAAATTTAATTCCTCACGTTTTCGATCCGACAGGTAGTTCCAGTCACTGTCATTATCATAGTCATCTACGTCGCTTTCAGCTCTTCCGGTGTTGGCAATCCTGTAGGGGAAAGTGGTATTGGTGCATTCATCCACACAAATGTCAAGCGAAATTTAGAGAATGTTTCAAATGTTTGGCTAATTAGTGAAACCTCTTCATTTGTTTAATCATGCTTGACAAAATAGCTTTAAGAAAATTCAGTTCCACAGAGCCACCTTCCTCACCTTTTGCTTGCGATCCTTGAGCTGTTTCTTCCCATACCCATGCATTTCTCTAGGTGAGGCGCAAAGCGCGACGCAGCCAAATTTCTTTGACAGTTGGGACACACGCATTCGAACTGTTTCTTCAGAGGAACTTGACCAAATACATCCAAGCCTACTTCGTCCACTATTTCTGCAACGTAGAAAAACATGCAATAGTTTGCATATCTATTTTTGAGCAGTCACAGCAGTGGACAGCAGTATTGACCGGGCGGAGTACGTACCATATTTTTTTTCGCTGCAAAGGAAAGTGGACGGCGAGAATCAGATTAGGGCAGTTCACATCACATACGTCATCGCCAAACGGACAGAGAGCGGCTATCAATCTTTTTTAAAATTTAAATGTAACAGAATAAATATTGGCTCACTCATCCGTGGCTTCGTCCAGAAATAAGATGCCCAATTTGACAGACCGGTGAACTTCGAAGCAGGTTCCCAGTATGACGTCGTCCACAAGTTCTTCGAATATGCTCATACTATGCTCCTGAAACGCGCAAGTCGACACGCATGTTCACAATACCGCACGAGCGCTGTGCGCAATTTGACGGTGCACACACCGTGTGACAAGTCGAGCACAACCGACGGAGAGCGTGCAACACGTCGGTACGCTTTCAGTGTCAGCCTTGTTCACGAGGACACGGCAATGCGCAACTGTCAAAAGCGCGCTTGTCTGCGCTCTACACTGGTATGCTCAGATCGGTGCGTAAAAGCGCCGCTCAAAGGATGTGCAACTGTATGCACACGAAACGACCGAACAGGAGAAGCGCGACAACTAAACAAAAGAGAACAGAGCGCTCCTACTCACGTCCAACACCTTGCTGGAGACAGGGGCATTCGCCGTCGTGCTCGCATTTTCAAGGTGAGGTTGCTGCATCCTTCACATCGACAAAGCCAGAAAAAAGTTCGGGTAGTGCAAGCTACCGTAAGGACTTAGCGTCGATCCTCCTAACGTATCATATTTGGAATGCATACACTTCCCCTACGGCACCACTTTCACAATACGGTTCCATTTAGAACGTCCCTCGGGAAGAGAGGCAAGCTCGCCAACAGGACTGGCATCCCTTCCCTGCAATAAATGACCAATTGAGTTCACCTGATTAAAAGCGACCGGTGCAACTAGAATTGTAGTTCACTAGGGCTCGGGCGAAAAGGTATACAATTTCGCTATTCTAAAAAAACACAACCCGGCGTCTCCCATCGAGCACATTACAAAGAAGTTTGCGAACGCAGTATCGACGCCAGCGACGTCTCGCGAACCATTTAGAACAAAAACGAAACCGAAACTGCCCAAACGGTGCTCTGCGCTGGTTCGTTTCGACCATTCATACTGAATTCGTACTGAAAATAGTTGCGAGGAGGTCAGTACTTTGCCGTGCTACCCATGCTACTTCGTTTGAGTGGCGTACTTTAGAATGGAATTTTTAGAAAGCGCATTGTTGCATTTCTTTTGCGTCTTTATCGCGAATTTTGTCACATGTCACATTTAAAATAAAGAATTAAAATGTAAATGGTGCTCGTCCGTGAACATGCTAGCTACCACATTTATGTTGTATAGAGCATTTTTGTGAGCATATTTCCGTTCGTGAGCAAAAAGTAAATAAATAAATTGTACCCATAAACTGAGATCTCATGGTATTGAGCGGTGCGTCCGCTCAGCCCAGCGAAGGTTCGTGCGCGAGCTCACGCAATTTTTCTGCTATTTCTTCTTCCTTTTAGAACGCTGCGGCCCAAAGCAGGCGATCAATTTTCGTCTTAGGTAAGTCCTTACTATAATTTCTCCATGGGGAATGATCTCCTTAATACACTGGACAGTCTAACGCTTTTGTTTTTCAACTTCGTACAAATTTGTCGGACAGCGCTGGACTAAGGGGGGGGGGGAGGGCTAAGGGGGCTCCAGCCCAGGGCCTCACCTCGGACAGTATAGGAGAAGGGGGCCCATTTATTCTAACCTGCTTAGTATATGGAACCATGGGCAACGGAACTTCGAGCGACATGTATGAAGCGAGAAAACCAGAACGAGCAGGCGGGGCCCCCCCGCCTAACGTAACAGCATGCGTTGAGCCTGATCTTTTGTGGAGAGCTTGTCGAGCTGCAAAAACAGGAATCCCCCGCCACTCCGGCGGGGCCCTCTTTCTTACGAAGCGAGGTGCGTTTGCTTGGAAGAGTTTTCGTGGTTTCCTGTCAGTCCGTCTGTCCAGTGCTGTCTGGAGAGGAGGGGCAAGGGGGAAACACCTAAAACATGTAATGTGGGATGAGGACCTAAATCTCCCTTGCCCCTCGTAACCACCACGCCGCCCTCCACCTCTCATATAGTTCCACCGCTGTCCTTCTCATAGAAAGGATGTGCTGCAGTACCCAACAGTGGCTCCCATTCGACTTCTCTTTACCGTGATGTAATTTGGGCGGGGGAGGATGAGTCCGATAGCAGATGATGATGAGTCTGATGGCAGAGTCTAGGCAGGAAAGGAAAGAAGATGTCACGCGTGCTTTTGTCCGCGTGCCGTGGGCCATGGAATGTTCACTGTTCGGGCTAGGGTTGTGGAAGAGTGAAGTGGCACCCTCGCGCGCGCTCGACGGAAAAAGTAGGCCAGACTGGCCGCCGAACTTTCCAGAAAGAAGTAGAAAAAGATGACTCAGAGGCGACGGAGGGCGCGTAACTTCGCCCGCGCTAGGAGTCGCCCTCTCCCCTTCGTTCTCGCCCTCGGAATCGACGGGGCGAAAGAAAAATCGAGAACCTCCCAGAACGGACGATTGCTCCTAGCCAATAGGAAGACGAGACCGGAACGGTAGAAGGAGATAGTTTGTACGGAGAAGGAGGGAATTTGTACAAGGAACTCTATGCGAATGTGAACGCCTGCCTTGGCGCTAGTAACAGACAGACCCGGCCCGCGTCTATAAAAGACATTGATCGCGGGCTGCGATTCAGCCCTGCATAAGCCCGCCCGCGCTGAGTAGTTCCCGGGGGACGCACCACTCTCGGCCAGCCACGTACCATCCACAGACCGTCGCTCTGACCACTGGCCAAGCGCGAAAAGCCTGAAAAAGCATAGAATCGGAAAAGGCATCGCTAAAAAATACCTGGGCAGACCGTCGCTCTGACCACTGGCCAAGCGCGAAAAGCCTGAAAAAACATAGAATCGGAAAAGGCATCGCTACAAAATACCGGCCCTTTTCCGATTCTATGCTTTTTCAGGCTTTTCGCGCTTGGCCAGTGGTCAGAGCGACGGTCTGCCCACATTATCAACGGGGTCAGGCGGCCGTGTGTGGTGGATGATAAGAATAGCATAGAATAAGGCATAAGGCATCGCTACAAAATAGCGGCCCAGGCAGCGTGCGCCAGTCATCGGGACGGCCTCCGTTGGACATCTGCGGTCGTGACGGACTGACGAAGTTCCCGGTAAACAATTAGCACCCATTCATGCGAAAACGCTCGGTCGGAAGCATCAAAATGGTGCGTCTAAACGAAAGGCGAAGTTAGAAAGAGAAGAGCGTGAAAAGAAGCTACCAAAGATGACAAAGTACCTACTGAATGCAGCTTCCGCGGATCCGTATGATCGCTCTACCCAGAGTCCGTGTCAAACTCCCAATAGTACCGACTGTGCTTCTGTGGAAGACTTGCCAACTCCATCACCACGGTTTCCTGAGAAGAAGCAAGGTTTGACTCATCTTGGTTGTCTGGATCCTGTGCAAACGGTGCCAACCTCGGTCGTCCACATTTCTGAGCAACCGACGCTAACCGATCCCTGTCCTGTTCCTGAGTCAGCAACATCTATACTACTCGGCCGCGCCCCTGCCACAGAGCTCCAGGTGTCCGGTCCGCCGCGCCCGATTTCTACTACTGCTGATCAACAGGTGCCAAACTTCCCCGATGAGCCTCCTTCTACTGACGAGCGCCAGGAAACAACACTCCAAGAACCGACTCACTTGTTTCCTGTTAGTTTGGCTTCAAATAATTATGTTCCCACCCACAAAATGTGCCTCGAGAGGACGAATGAGACGGCTTCTCGTTGCGGCAACAGAGAAGTACAGACACCCCCGCGGCAAGAGGTACATTGCGAGATTCTCCGAAGTGACCCTGCTAAGTGGCCGGACTTTATTACTGACAGCTTTCGGAGTGTACGCCTTGAGAAAGGGCCATTGTATTTTCAAAATCGGTCAGAAAATTTTCCGTGTTCCGAAAGGCACTACAAAACTCAGACACGCTATATGTCACCTCATCTTTTCGTGCGAAAGGCTGTAAATGGGGAGGCGTACGAGCGACACTGGTTAATGTACTTGGAGTCCGAAGGTTTTGTTTACTTTTTCATGTGCAAACTATTTTCGATTTCAAGCAACCCCAGTGCTTTCACCACGCACGGCTTCTCGGATTGGAAAAGAGCAGAAGAAAAGGTTTGCGCACATGAAAATAGCGTCGAGCACCGGAACTACGTGGCAGCATGGCTCGCCCGCTCTAATTCACGAGCAACACAATTGACATGGAGCTGGTTAAGCTTATTGTCACTGAGGCCGCTTACTGGACAGAGGTGTTGAAGCGCGTAGTCGTTGTAGTTAAGCTTCTAGCTGAGCGCAACCTAGCGTTTAGGGGCAGTGAGGAGATTTTTGGTTCACCGAGAAATGGCAGTTATATGGGAGTGCGTGAGGCCATTGCCAAGTTTGATCCCTTTCTAGAGGAGCACATCAAACGCTACGGGAACAAAGGAAAATGTCACCCATCGTATCTGTCAAAAACCATTTGTGATGAATTTATCGAGCATGTGGCAAATGCTGTCAAGGAGCGTCTCGTTGACGAAGTGAAACGCGCAAAATACTTCTCTTTAATTGTTGATTCGACTCCAGACCTTACTCATGTTGATCAGCTATCAGTTGTTTTACGATACTATTTAAATGGGAAAGTGTACGAACGCTTTCTTGGATTTGTTCCAATTGAATCGCATACCGGCTTGTATCTTTTCGATACCGTGATGTCCCTCTTGACGACCAATGGTATTTCAATTGATGATTGTAAGGGTCAAGCTTATGATAATGCGAGTAATATGTCAGGAAAATACAAAGGACTGCAAGCTCAAATCAAACACCTGAACGAATTGGCAGTCTGCGTCCCGTGTGCTGGTCATTCACTGAACTTAGTTGGCGCGTGTAGCGTTGACAGTTGCCTTAAGGCAGTCAAATTTTCCCTGTAATTCAAAGGCTGTATGTGTTCTTTGCTGCCTCACCTAAGCGATGGAGGTATCTTTTGGACAGCATGGGCGAAAGCAGCTTGTTTTGAAAAGTCTCTCTGAGACCAGGTAGTCAAGACACGCTGAATCATGTAAGGCCATTCTGAAAAATTTCAATGCAGTCTTGTGTTGCGTTGAAGCTATATCAAAGAACGAGGAAGAAAACGGTGACACTAGGAACGAAGCGCACTCTCTCTTCAAGAAAATGGCAAAACTAGAGACTGCATTCATGGCGATTTTCTGGAGTGAAATCTTGGAGCGCTTTGACAAAACGAGCGTAGCACATCAGAAACCAGGCCTAGACATTTCAACTGCTGTAGACCTGCTGAGCTCTCTAGAAGGCTTTGTTAATTCTTTTGCGACCTCTCTTTGATACCTTTGAAGAGAGCACGCACGTTAAGTACCAATCAACGTTATCAGGATGAGGGCAAACGCGTCGTTTTGAGTAAGCACCCGGACGGAAAAAGCGATAGTGCGCTACAAGGTAGAAAAAAGTTTATCGTAGAGACCTACAATGTTTTACTTGACAGTCTAGGCTCTGCTTTGCGAGTGCGAAAGGCTGCCTACACTGAACTCTGCGAAAGGTTCGGATTCTTAAAATTGCTGACAGACGTTGGGAGCGAGGGCTCTTTGGCACAGCAGGCTAAGAAGTTCGTGAAAACCTACAAAAATGATTTGGAGCTAGCATTTCCCGCTGAAATC
This sequence comes from Dermacentor variabilis, assembly GCF_050947875.1. Lineage (NCBI taxonomy): Eukaryota > Metazoa > Arthropoda > Arachnida > Ixodida > Ixodidae > Dermacentor > Dermacentor variabilis. The sequence continues at coordinate 41,077,575 of NC_134572.1, forward strand.
GTTCAGTTTGCGAACTTTCTGCACAACTCTGTGTGCCAGGACACGAGGCCCCTGAGAATAATGAAGTTGTTGCACGAAAGAAAGCTCATTGATGTGTTTCCGAACCTTTCTATTGCTTTGCGAATGTACTTAAGCATGCCCGTGGCAAACTGTGAGACCGAACGATCGTTTTCCAAGTTGTCGCTGATAAAAAATCTCCTTCCTTCGAGCCTCCTTGACGATAAGGTGAACTCGCTTGCTATCATGTCAATTGAAAGTCACCTCCTCCGCGATCTATCCTTCGAACAGACTATATCTGATGAATAGTTCCAATATGTTCGTTGTGTCGCCTCCCAGCCTCCACGTTGCCAATGAAACGCTGAGCAGTGTAATTCAAGATATGCAAATCTTCGTTGTTCGTCTCTTGTTTATTCTTCTCGTGATATTTAATGTGCTTGTAAAGAACTGTATTTTGTTGTTTTTGATAGTGCCACGTTTATTTGGTGTCGTCCTTGCTTGTCTTACCTTCAACGAAAATATTTTCAAATAATGTTTTGTAATTACAGTTGGTAATTTTCATCTGTATTTTAGTGCATTTTGTGGTGCTTGTATTGCCTTAAGTATTGTATATATCTATTGCATATTTATAGAGTAACGTGTATAACGATTACTGCCGTCTGATGCTTGAATTTTAGTAAAGAATGTTTTGGATACAACCATGCGTCTCTTCACGGGATTAAACTTAGTGATGCAAACAAAGCCTAGCTTCAGAAGGATCGACATCTGAGCTGTGTTGTCTTTTCTACGTTCTTCTTCGTCTTGAATGCACTAAACGTTTCCTTAAAGCCTATCTTTTGCTGAAAACAGAATGCAGATTAATCACAAAGTGAACATATGTTTTGGTGTTCACAACAGCACGGAAAGGGGGCCTGCATGCGCATTAGCCCAGGGCCCCCATTTTTCTTAATCCGGCCCTGTAGTCGGATCTTAGTTGTGTCGAACTTTTGCGCCAGTGTTACGACAGTCATTGCTTTTGCCCCTCTGCTGTTCGAACAATAGTGCACAGCTTGGGTATCCGCGGTTATGACCGACTTTGGTCCGTCAGAGTCGATGCACTTTGAAAGCTTGATACAAAACATGAGGCGTTAGCACGCGCTATAGACCGCCATGCGTGGCTGCCTAATGGGAAGAGTATGGGAATTTTCGGGGGTGGGGGGGGGAGGGTAATGTTCCATTATGGCCTGTTAAGTTTCCCTTGCTTGGTGCATAATAATACAACTATTACCTTGAGCAGGCCACTGCTCTGCCGGAAGGCGTGTAGCATCCTGTACTTGCCTGGGGCGGGCGTTCGAAGGATATGTGCCTGTGTTCATAGGCGACGTGCCAGGCATAAAAGGGAGCAGGGCGCCGGCCGGAAAAAATTCTGAGGGGGGGAGTGAAGCCCGGTCAGCCCTGACCCCCCTCCTGGCTACACCACTGGTCTGCCCATATCTCGGCCTACATCAAACCTGTCATGGCCCCTGACAAATTGGGCTTGGCCCATGTGTGGACTTACCTCGAACCTAGCATAGCCTATGACAGAGAAGCCGCCATACGAAATGGAAAATGGCATATTGGGGGCGAGCTCCACCACTGGAAAACCTGGCGCCACCGTCGGCGTGACGTGGCATGAGGGATCACGTGGACACAGCGGCCGTGTCGGCTGCTTCGGAAGCGCCGAAGCGAGCTGAAAACGAAAGTTTAAAGTCCCACCTGTGCCGCGGTTCTGATTAAGTGGTGATGCTTTACCGCATTGGGTGTCTGCTTGACAACGTTTGAAAGTACTATAATAGTGGCTGCCTTTGGATGTGTGCAGCATGGTAGGCTACTGCTCGGTGCCGCAGTGCCGGACGTATGCAACGGAACCCGGTGTTAGCCTTATTCACACGCAGCCGCAGGGCAAGGAGCTGCGTGAAGCTTGGTTGGCGAAACTTATAACCGGCAGACAGCCATCGGCACAACTTGGGTACGCAGCAAGCACAGATGCGATAAAGATTTCTGCTGTGGCGCCGGGACTGGGCGACGCGTAGCAGAAAACGCGCACTGAGACGCTCGCCCGCACCCGCTGCCCGGCTAATGTCATGACGCTTTATTAGGTCTATGAACTTGTTGATACTAGATTCTGGCAAGTTCGCTGGAATGGAAAGGGAGCGGTAAGAAGCGCATTAAAAAAAGGCATGGCATGTGGTCATGTTTGTGTTATGAATTAATGCACTGGATTACGAAAAAGAAGCAGATAGAAATCGCGCGCTGAGAAGACCGATAAACATACAGTGCGACGCAACTTGAGAAATAATATTGAAATTCCCAGAATTTAGAAGACAAAAAAAGATTGAAGAATTGAATCGTCACGATGGCACATCACAGTCGCCGTAGGGGTCGAAGCCTCTATAACGAAATTATTTTTGAACAGTTCTGATAGCGTCCATGCAACAATGGTTGCTAGTGTGCTGTCAAATGCTCATATGCTGTGGCCTATAGCTCACGGCACGGTGCGAAAACGCGCTCACAGCGAAATAAAAGCATTGTGCGCGGACATGCATGCAGACGCGCAGCCGGTTGCTGCGAACCCGTGCGATCGCTGCATTGAGGCTTCACTCTGTTATGCCCCATTTGGTTATACAGACAGCCCACTATAAGAACATGTTTCACCTAGCTTACTCCAGCGTTTGCCTACCTTTCACGCAAGATGGCGGTTCGGGAGACTCCATCGCGGCGACCGCGCGCAGTGGCGTTCACTGTACGCATTCGGTAAAGAGATAGCGTCTGTAAACGACTCTGTGCTTTTAGTTTGCCCAAGATTATTATATCAACAGTAAAAAACTTCCTTCGTTTTGAGAGCACCTACTGAAATGTCCAGGAGGGCTGCTGCGTGGTGTGTTTATTGAGCGCCTTAAGGGAAGCCCATGAGGAGCGCGCCGCGTGATCCCTCATACTACTCAAGGGAGGCGCTTCCGAGACATGGCGACTCCGTAACTCTTCGCCCCTAATAGGAATATATATATATATATATATATATATATATATATATATATATATAAGAAAAAAGAATATTGTAGATGCCATATGTGGCACAATGGTTTCGGCAAGGCACTGTACCGCATTCAACTAAGCAATGAAAAAAACTTCTTAGTCATACAATAAAGTAGAAAAAAAAGCACTTTTCATTCCAGAAAAAAAATGTTATGATTCAGTCAAGTCTAATATAATTTAGGCACTTGCGAAAAAGCTTCATGCTGGGGTCGAAAGGCGCGAAATTGCTTTTAAATGCGCCTCATAGTGTACGTTGTTAATGTAGTTCGGCACGACGTAGTTCCCGCTTCGCATATACCAACCTGTCGCATGCAGCCGGTCCTGGAGACTGGTCGTACAGCAACTTTGGTCCCACGTATTTTGGCCATTCATGTGCCAACGCAGTTTGCAAACAACCTTGGGCCGACTTTTTCCCTTCTAAGGCTGGCTACGATAGTTGGCAGCCGACCTCGTCCCAGCAATTTTCCAACCGTCATCCGTCAGCCAATTTCGCTTGGGTAGCTTTCCGGTGTGATTCTCAGATCATTATCTACGGAGGTCCAACAGTGGAAGACGTGTCACAGATATCTGACCAGTTAAATACGAGCATTGTATCACTTGCGGCAATGTGACCGTCTACGAAGATTAGCCCACATGTCCGCGAGTGGAGCAAATCCTTAAAGGGATATTGTCTACCACTCAAACCACGTCTTTGGATTACGGTGGGAATGAGAAGGTAGTGGGCCACATTTGGTTCTGAAAGTGGCGCAAAATCACACGCGGCGTCGCTTGACGGCCTAACAGGTCAACCAGTCTGTGTACCGTCACGTAACCAAAAACTCGCGCTAATAGTTACTTTGCTTGAATGCATTACTGCATTGCCTGAAATTGTATTTTATGTGTTTCCACTAACTTTTCTTTGCGTCAGAGAGCAATTTCTCATTTCCAATCAGCGCGTGTTGAAAAGTGGCGCTGCCTTCGCGCAGACTAGCGGAGCGGTGCATCGATGGCCAGTCCTCAAGTACGCCCTCTTGAAATGGTGATGCGCAACCGTGCGAGTAACGTTGTGGGATTGAGACGAATGTCATCGTCTTCTTTGGGATGTAGAAAATGCGTTGTCCTTTTAAGGCGTACCGGCGTCGTCTCACCAGTGTAGAATGTTACCCTAACAAGCCACCCCAACTATGTGCACGCTTGACCGTCACACAAAAGGTCTTGGATGTCCTACACAGACTGCACCCGTAGAAAACACGTGACGTTATAGGTGACCAAGAAAGGAAAAAAAATTCTTATGATTTATGCAACCGATTACGTGCTGAGCATGGCTATTATAATTTCAGTGTTTAAAACAAAGTACTCGTTCCTGCAGAAACACAATGCGCTTGCAGTTTCTCACTCATGATATTGCTTTCGCGTCCATGTAATCAGTGTTGTGGTCGCCCGTACACAGTTTTAACAAGAGACTATGCAGATAGAAGAATTCTGTTTTAAGAATTTATACTCGCTTTCCGGAGGCACCACTGCACGTTTAAACACTTCGAATGGTAGGCTTTCTATTAGGTTCTTGAAAAGCGGTAAAGGAGCAGGCCTTAAAGAAAGAAGACAGAAACCTGGTTAAAGCTTGATATTGGACAATATTCTGTGTTTAGCGGTCAGTTATTTTCGCCTAAATTTGACATCATTTATGTTTTACTAGATCGAAACCATTAAAGTCATCTGAAGGCGCGCGGGAAAAATTAAGGAAACAATGTCTTCCTTCAAGGAAATTTCCGGAAATAATGAAAGCGTGAGAAATACCATGAAAAAAAAAACTTTATTGTTTTTTTTCCTGGAGCTTCCGGAAACACTGTATGAATATCCTAACATTCCTTAGCATGCGGAAGTAAAAAGAACAGCAAACGTGAGTGCATTCACAGACATGTTTCCAAAGCTTATGACAAGATGTCGACATCTTATAACAAATCACTAACGTACCTATTTCGTACGTACCGATTCTTAGCAGCTTTCGTAATTATCGTTTGCCATCGAGGAAATTAAGCTGTTCTTTTGCTCTCTTAGAAGGGGAAGGCTGGCGTACACTATCTTGCGCACTTCCAGAACTTTTTGGATTGCGGATGCAGTGCATTTAATACGTGGTCAGTTACATGCGGCCGGTTAACAACAACAACAACAACAACAACAACAACAACAACAACAACAACAACAACAACAACAACAACAACAACAACAACAACAACAACAACAACAACAACAACAACAACAACAACAACAACAACAACAACAACAACAACAACAACAACAGCAACAACAACAACAACAACAACAACAACAACAACAACCAATCAAGCATTTAAAAGTGATAGCAAGGTTAGACTGCGCTGAAGGCGTCGCAGAACGCTAGTGTGATGACAAGCGTGCCAGCGGTGTTGCAGGCGTTGCACATTGACGGTGAGCGAAATGAGACCAGTGGAAAGCATGGGGAAACCGTCGGCGTCCGTAGAAAGGATTGCATAAATTTATGGCGAATTCGGTGCATCCCACCGGTGCGTACCGGGGCGCACCAACGCGCTGTTTCATCCAATCATCGTCGCCCCTGGCGCCCCGGTGCGATTTGCCGAACTCGCCATTAGCTTGACGTTCACCACGGTGCGGCATCCACCTCAACAGGAACGCTAATGTGTGTTGCGCGCAACGCTCATGCCATGAGTGGAAGCCATAACGTTGCGCTGGCTTCAGCAGAGCCGACTGAGCAGAGCGTGATGGTGCGTCCGCTTGGCATCGTCGCTCTTGGAGCCAAACGCATTTCGCGTCCCTGGAAGGCTTCGAACCCTCCATGCGCGGGCCGCGCATGTGCCATCGATAGCAGGACAGCACTACAACGCCGCCGACGCAAATGCGCCTCGAGTGTCCGTGTAATTGGTATCGCAGCAAAAGGGCTTACGTGTGGGCGTCTTTATATATACTACAGAAAGGTAAGAAAAGGGCAGTCATAAGTAGATTCTCTTACACGACCCGCTTGAAACAGCTTACAGTGGCGAAACGCGAACAAGGTAAAAGCGGGAGCCAACGCTTCGACAAGTGGACTTGTTAGACACGTCCACTTGTCGAAGCGTTGGCTCCCGCTTTTACCTTGTTCTCGTTTTGCTCATCGTCCTGAATTTCCATCGCGCGCCTTCCCCGTGTTTTATAGTGGTAAAGCATTCTTTCACGGTTTTCATTCATTCTGTGAGAAAAGTTAATTAAATAACGGAAGCTTTCTTTAATAATTTGACAACGATGAAGTGGGATACATCGGACTAAAAAATACGCCACCGACGGGACAAGCGCTATTAACAACTGTATCAACTGTAACAACTGTCCCGACCTCGCCTTCTTCCTTTGGTCCCGTGCATTGCGCTTAGTCGTTGTCAAATATGCTTCACCAACTGGCCAAAAAATAAACTTTTCTAAATTTTTTTTTACTAAATTAATCGAAACCCCAGTGTGACGTCACGAATTCGAAGTTTTTATTCTAGTGTTTGGGCCAATTTGGCTTCAGTTAAATTCTCAAAACTTGGTATGTCGATCCTTTAGTTCCGTCAGAATGCAATATAGTCCTTCTTTAGGGAGAAGTCACAGTCACTTTAGCATACGCTAAAGAGGATGAAGGCAAAAGCCTGCGCGCTTACAAGACATACATTACTTGACATTTTCATTCTAATGCGTTGTTACTTCCTGTTACTTGTTTTCTCCTACCATAGGTCGTGGGTTAGAGTGCCTTAATTAACTCTATCTTATTTCACTACGCCTTAATTTCGCCCTAATTGACACCAAAGGTCGCATGTTCGACTCCCACGGAAGGTCGTGGGTTCAAGTCCCTTAATTAAATATATCTTAATTAACTGTGCATAATCTTAATTAACTTAATTCACTTTTCCATAATTAACACTAATGGTCGTGGGTCCGACTCTCGACTTTCACAATGTCAATTAGAATCCAACTTGAGATATCGCCGGTTCGCCCATGTCTCCAAGTGGGTTCGACTCCCGCCAAATTTCGTGGGTTCGAGTGTCTTGATTAACCTTATGTCAAATAACTGCACCTTAATTAACTTCACCTTAATTGATATGTATAATGTATAAAGTATGTATAAATAAATAAATAAATAAATAAATAAATGAACACCAATGGTTCTTCTCCAACGCATGCGGTTGTTCTCCTTTTGTCAGGGTTAGCAGAAATAAAGCAAAGTATGAAATAAATTCCGTGCACGTCCGCGCCAACACTGATGCAGTAAGCTATTAGCTACAATAAAATTTTAAATGAAAAGGTCGAGGCAAGTCAAAAGAAACATCAAATGACGTGGGTGACAAGACTCTGGCAATGAAACGTTAAGTGGGGCTGGGGGGATTCGGCATTACTGGAGAGGGGGGCTCACCCCTTCCCCCCCGGGAAACTCCGGAGGGTGCTCAGGACCCAGAGACCCCCCCCTCCCCCTCTGTTGTCGGCGCCTATGGGGCCATTAGTCATAAAAAAAGGACTTACGCCGTAATTGTTCGTAAGAGACAATTCCAGCCAATGCTGATGCTGGACATATATAGCGAAGACGGCCGGCCAATGACAAAGAGCACGTACGAACTAAAAGCTTTGTGAATACTGGCCCTGCTCGGCGGGAACGCTATTGGCGGCGAGGAGTTACGGAGTCGCCATCTACCGGAAGCGCCTCGCTGGCGTAGTATGAGGGATCACGCGGCGCGCTCCTCATAGGTTTTGCTGTCAGCGCTCACTGAAAACACCACGCGCGAGCTCTCCCGCACATTTCTGTAAGTACTTTCGAAACGAGAGAAGTTGTTTACTGTCTAAATAATAATCTTGGGCGAACTGAAAGCACACAATCGTTTACCGACGCTATCTCTTTACCGAATACGTACAGTGAACGCCACTGCGCACGGTCGCCGCGATGGAGTCTCCCGAACCGGCGTCTTGCGTGAAAGGTAGGTAAACGCTGAGAGCAAACTATGTGAAATATGCTCTTATAGTGTTTGTATAACTAAATGGAGCGTAATAGAAAGAAGCCTCAATGCAGCGATCGCGCAGATTCGCAGCGACCGACTGCGCGTCTGCATGCTTGTCCGCGCACTGTTTCGCTTTCTCCGCGCGCGCGTTCTCGCACCGTGCCATGAGCTTTAGGCCGCAGAATATGAGCATTTGACAGTATACAAGCAACCATTGTTGCGTGGGAGCTATCAGAGCTGTTCAAAAATAACTTCATTGTAGAGACTTCGACGCCTACAGGGACTATGATGTGCCGTCGTGACGATTCAATCTTTTTTTTTCTTCTAAATTCTTTGACTTTTCAATATTATTTTTCGAGTTGCGTCGCACTGTCTGTTTATAGGTGTTCTCAGCGTACAATTTCTCGCTGCTCCTTTTTTGTAATCCAGTGCATTAATTCATAACACAAACATGACCATATGCCATGCTTCTTTAAAATGTGCTTCTTACCGCTGCCTTTCTACTCCACAGAACTTGCCAGTATCTATACCATCGACAAGTTGATAGACCAAACCGTCATAACATTAGTCGTGCAGCAGACTCGGGCGAGCGTCTCAGTGAGCGTTTTCAGAACATCGCAGACCGGGCGCCGTAGCAGAAATCTTCCTCGCGTCTGTGCTTGCTGCATACCCGAGCTGTAGCCGATGACTGTTTGCTGGTTTTATGTTTCGCGAGCCAAGCTTCACGCTGCTTCTTTTCCTGCGGCTACGTGTGAATAAGGCTGACACCGGCCTCCGTTACGTGCGTCCGGCCTTGCGGCACCGAGCAGTAGCCTGCCATGTTGCGCGCCTTCAAAGGCAGCCACTTCCTATTGTAGTGCTTGCAAGCGTTGTAAAGGAGACACTCGAAGCGGGAAAATTTGGCCACTAAATGAGGACCGCAGCGTACGAGGGAATTCAAACTCGTTTTCAGCTCGCTTCGGCGCTGCCGAAGCAGCCGATGCGGCCGCTATGTCCACGTGATCCCTCCTAGCACGTCACGCCGACGGTGGCGCCAGATTTTCCAGTGGTGGAGCTCGAGGCCAATAGTGCGAATGCACACATAGCGAGAACAAGACGTGACGCGTCCGCTCTCCACAGCTGCCACGAATGAACTCTGGGAAGGCGAGAGGAGGCGCCAAGAGAAAGGGCGCATGCTCCTTTGCCTCGCTTGCTCGATCGCGCTATTCTCTTACATTGACAATCATCGTCGATGGTTCGGGCTATTCGCTTGCATGGGCAACCATCATCGATGGTTGCTGCATTTCTTTTTGCAGTCGAACGCACTCCGCGTCTCCGCGAACCCTCTTAACTCTCCGCGAGTAAGCCGCACGTGCGCCGTCGATAGCAGGACAGCACGACGGCGCTGCCGATGGCGAGAGTGCGCCTCGAGCGTCCTGATAATTGATACAGTAACAAAATCGTGAGATAAACGTCACAAGCATTGCTGGACAGCACTGTCTGCGTATGTGTCTCACAGTTTTAGCCACGGTGTTTGATTAGCGGAGAGAGAGAACTTTTTCTCCACGCCTACCTATTTAATGGCGATGACCGTCCTATACAGACCGCAGATGGTTCTTTGCGGTCTTTTGTTCGTCCGTCCGTACGTCTTTGCTCGGACACGAAAGCTGGTGTGCAGGAGATGCTTCTACAAGGCGCTTTTGAACTCATGTGACAAAAGCACTAAAAATATTTAGTAAACTAGCAACCACATGATACATTCATCTTTCGCGTCGCCCAGAGGCGCGACAAGTCGATTTCACGCTGCGCGAGTGGCCGCACTTTGATCCTGGTCGCTGTAATATGTTCCACACGAGCACTTCTTTAGAAAGGACGCCTTATTACCAGCAGCAGGAAATTACCGCACCGAAATATATGGCGACGAGGCGCCGAAAATGCGTTCCACTGGCTGCCATTTTTAAATGATGTACGTTGCCGCCCGACTTGTCAGCAAACTGTGACCGCCTCTTCCTGTAATCATCTGAAGAGGTGAAACAGCGCTATCTCCAACGGGCGTTTCCTTAAAAGAAGGAGGAGAAGAAAAAAAAAGAACAAAAAATGTTCTAGCTAGAGATATCTGTCAACAGGTGCGCCCTCCGTTGGCGCATGTGATGCTTCAAAAAGAACCTCTTTCGCCGTCAATGCGTGCATGCGCACGTATTTCATTATAGGGTACTGCGCTAGCTGTACCGACATTTCGGAAATATGGCGAATTATAGTTTTTTTTATGTCACTCCCTTGAAATGTAAAAGCAACAGCTTCGATTATATAAACTTGGTCACTTTTTTTTTTATTCTGATGAGACATAAGTGATTTTTCTTTCGCGGTACGTGTTTACATGAAAGATTGGCTGTCTTTTTGGGACATATTCGCTATAGCTCCATTCAGCAAAATAATGTGTTTCCCTCTTGCTTTTGTTTATCGGCTGGAGAATGCTGCAACCGCAAGCAACAGCGCAGGTCAGAAGGCGCAGTTATGACGCATATGCAGCCGTTTCATACCAGCTGCTAGAACGAGGAAGGTCTATTTCTCTTGAACACATTGCAGTGAATTCACTAATGTTTTCTTTTTCTTTTTGTACCACCGGCAACGCATTATTTAGGGCTGCAGACATCAGTAAATGTGGAAGCCGTAAGGTGAAATTTTGACAGAATCACCTGTCTAGTCGGACTAATTTATTTGAAGATTAAGTAGTAACGTTTTAAAATGTTTATGTATTTAAAAACAGCATTCTCGCTATGCGGTATGCCAAAACAATGGCGACGCCTATAACTTTGTCTAATCTTACTTAAAGCGGCTGCCATGTGCAGCTAGTAATGTAAAGCTGTTCTTGATCATGTTTCCGTGAAATTTGACATACCTGTACTACGGTGAACTCGCCAAGAAGGAGGGTGTTCTAAAATAACTTTAACATGTTTAGAACGAGAATGCTAAGAGGATTTGAGTAGTGGCTGAATTCTATGTTCGTAACAACCATAGGAAGTAACATACAGTGAATCCAGAGAAAGCACAGGTGAAGTTAACCGTGTTCACTTGAAATGTACAAGTAATAACGTAACGATATTATGACTATTACCTAAAATTATAAACGTGCACAGATTACTCGCGAGCAGACATGCTTTGTCTTTGCTTGAATGGTGACCCGTGCCACCGATCGAGCAGAGCGCAACGTGGGAAAGCGCACCTAAAAGTTTCGAAGGAGGTTAGCTTCACTGAGCGGCACCCGCTTAATTAAGGCTGGTAACAGTTCAGTAACTGGGCCTTATTTTGCGAACCTTTCTTGCCCGTACTACTAGCTCCTAAATAACTGTATGGTGCCAAAAAAGACCTGCTCTCAGTAAATGATCTCATTTACGAGGCACCTCTTCGTAAAGCTTGGGTGCCTGCTCAGCCCGCCGTCTATCACGCCTCGTGCTGAGTCTTATCGCATTATACTTTTACTGATAACTTCTTTTGCGCAATGCAAAATGATCATTTGCGCGTTGCTTTTCGCAAAGCGCAAGCAATAAATTTGGCAAATGACCCTTGTTAACTGTGCATTCACGCAATGCACACATACACTTATAAAGCCTTGACAAATAACCCTATGTAACTGTGCACTCACAGAAAGCACACAAGCACTTATCATTCCTGTCGCCACCTGACGCGTGAATTCTCACCATAAATACCGGCAACGTCGTTCCTGTGATGTAAGATTACTGCAGTGTAGGCCGTATACACTTAGTGCCTCTCGTGTCCTCGCCGTTTGTAGTATATGTACCGTGCCGCGTAGTAATCAGTGATATAATATTTAGCTGGGAGCTTGATTGGGCGTTTACTGATGCATGTAACGAACGTGATGTAGTGCCGCCATCTCCTATAGCGTATAGACGCACATGTGGCGCAAATAACGATCACTTGCAGCGCGTTTTAGGAGTGCGTGGGGAAACTGCCGTCGACAAACAATGATCCGGGTGTCGTGAAGCGCCACTGTGTATTTTCAGGTGTGAAGTGTACAGCGTGATACACGTCACAAAGCCTCGATATACTTTTATGTTTTGTCGCAAGGATGACATAGCATGTGCTACAATTTGTTACGTTTTTACTGTGTAAGCTGCATTACCTCTTTCTGGCGCAGTTTAGGAGATCTTATAGCACTGTCAAGACGCGTTAAAGTGGACTGATTTCCCCCTCTCACCGTGTTGTGCAAACATGTCTAAAATTAATAAATAATAATGCGATATTCACAGCACTTACAGGGGAGTATTTTACTTATGTATGCAGTACTCTAATATAGATTACTTGCACGAGAAATGTCAGACAAGTTATTGAATACCACGTGAAAAAGTATTTGAGCGGAATACAGATTATTGACTGTAGAAAGGTAAACGAGTACAGTACTAAATACTAGAAAACGTAATTCGTTACTTGCCAGTTACATATAAGAAAAATTTTGTCCAAAGTTGAAAAAGAAAGCGGGCGGTGGGGGCGAGGGGGGGGGGGGGCGTGCGCAGGCTATGAGAACGGCATTAGTTGGGAGCTGCGGATTAATTTCGACCAGCTGGTCTTCTCTAACGTGCACCCAAAGCCCGAAGTCGAAGGGAAAACAGAACATAGTGCTCTACTGCCAGAAGGCTTTATTAACTTGCAGGAGGAGTTGCTTCCCAAACTTGCCATGTGAGTTTGAGCGGAGGCGCAATCTTTTCTGCACGCTTTTACAGCCAGGACCCGCGCTGCCTTGTGCACCCATTTTCCTTGCTCAGTTTTAAGAGGCTGTTGAAACTCGCTCACGAAGGCCGTCTTCCTGGAACGAATAGTCTGGTGTTGTGCATATGGTACCTTTCTTTTCGTGCGTTGCCATATCTGCGCGAAGGTCGGTGCGTGCGATATGATCAAGCGCTAAAGAAATAAAAAAAACAACAAAAACGATTAGTGCGTCTCTCTTGAAGGTCTACATTATTTTTATTCCTTGTGTGAATTTGTGTAGCGTGTTTCACAGCAAAAAAGGAGCTTTCCCGCCTTCGTTTATTTCTTTGTTCTTTTTGTCGATAGAGATATGTACCTCGCTGCTGCAGCAGAATATGCACGAAAAAGAAAAGCGCGGTGTTTGTTAAACTTAAGGACTGCAGGATAACGCTTCTCGGTCGGGGCAAAACGGGTAATGTTGCCAGTAATATCTAAAATAATTAGCAAAATATACTCTGTCAACTATTTAAGTTACAGCAAAAATGCCGAGTAGTCGAGGTATTTAAAATGACACGAAAGAGAAAACTAATCTCTGCAGTATTAGCAAGCTGCGCTTCTACAATACCAAAACTGCCGCACTTACCATGAGAAGCAGCTTGGTAAGCAATAAAAGACGCAGAAAAGACAGCCGGTGGGTGACGCCGCCTTGAACTTCCCACACCGGTTCGTCATGACGTCATGGATTTAGACGGTGTCTGCTGGGGCCTGGCTAATTATTTGTCGGTAAAGATGAACTGCATTGTACTCTGGAAAAGCCAGTGAATGAACTTGGCCAGTTCCGAGAACGTTTACTGAGTCACAACGTCTCAAGTGCGAAAAATATATTCTGAAATCCGCGATGTTCCGGCTTGAAATTACGAACAAGGGAACTAGTATAAACGACCTCTTACCGCGCAATTAACGAAAATAGGGTGTTGAAATCAGACTTTCTGAAGCTAACACGTTTAGGACTTTCCATTAGTGCCCCTTAATAGATACCGCACAGTAACTTGCTACAGCAAATACTTCTGACATAAAAAGAAAAAGAGGGAAGAGGGTATGCTGAAAAAAAAAAAAAGGTGAACTCAGCGTCGCTCTCTCATTGTCGCAAATGAGGTGTTGCCTGTACGCCTTCTTCGCAGTAAGCGTGGCTGTCTTGCTACCATCGGCACCTTCTTGTCGTGCTAGCGTCGGCTTCTTCCTTGCAGAGGTCGGCCGGGTCTGTACTGACATGGTTGCCGGAGCAATACTGAGAAAACGGAGTTGTTAAGGCAACATTCAACCACGGACAGACACACGCGCATTTACGCTGCTATGCCGACAGAGAAGAGCCGCATATCATGGGACACAGGGAACACACCTGAAAAACTTCGCAAACCGGAGAGCGCACAGAGTATACCCTATTATAGTGCTCAAACCAGACAGGGTCTGACAGGACAGGATGTGCTTGCTTCGTGCTGGCCGCAGCCACGACGTTCATTAACACTACCTTGAAACATTAACTAACGACGGAAATGAAAATAAAAAACTTGGCGTTGAAGAGATAGCAAGAAAAAGTGAGAATCAGGGAAGAAACGCAGGCTGATATTTCGTGCGAATTACGTGGAAGGAAGCATGCAAACGGCGTAATGTGTAGGACAAATAACCAGTATTCTGTTATTGTAACGGAATGAACATTAAGAAAAAGAAAGGCAGTCTGGACAGCAGCGCGTGTCAGACTCTGCATGCGATGCGGGGCTCATGCTGATGATGATGCTGACACTTGTGACGACCTTGAACCATTACGCAAGGAGACCTTACAGTTGCATTTCACGGGACAGCTGTGCGCATACAGGACACGCGGTCTCAGGACAAGTGCGCAGCCATGGCCACGACGATCTGCTCGCTACTAGTTCGCAAGCTTTTCACGGGCCGGCTGATGTTCTGGGTGCAGCAGCAACGCTACATGTACAGCGTGCGGCGTGCTCTGGGGCGCTACAAGTTGGAGCGGGCCAACTCGTGGCGGCGCCGGTGCGGCCTGCAGCCCGTGTACCCGCCGCTGTACCGGCTGCAGCGTTTCATCAGCCGGGTGCTGTGCGCCTCCTTCTGTGCCTGCTGCCACGGAGGGCGCTTGGACAGGGCCGACTTTCAGGGTGGAGGACGCCTGCTGTGAGTGCGCAAAGGGCTCGTCGATCGCCCTCTCACGCAGAACTTGCTCACGGGAGCCGCTTTCCTTATTCCCCCCTTTTTTTCTCTTTCGTGTTTCTGTTCCTTCTCAGTTTTTATCCGTGCCTTCGTTTAAGTTCGAACAGCTTGTCCTGCGGCTTATGTGAATATTTAAATGAAAGCGCGGAGGTGCTCTTCGTGTGAGGCTTGAAGAAGTAGCCTATAAAGAAACTGTTGTCCATTAGCTAACGCATGTATTTGTCTGTCTGACGAGTTCATAGGTTTAGCACGTTCTAGAATTATGTCTTGCGTAGCCCTGGGCAGAGCCAGAAAAGGTGGTGAATCTCCGCTGTAGATGGCGGAGCAGGACACTTCGTACAGCTCACGGGATCTTCAGGTGTCGATCTCGGGGATCAGGTGATGGTGGCTTTCTTATACGTCTTTTTTTTTCGGCAGGTACAGAAGACAGGGACCTCAGTCAGAAGCTATAGCACAGATTTAGCAGAAAAAAGAAACACAGAATGGAGAGACAGCAATTGTTTGAGACAGCGCGATTTCCCGGCAAACATTGTAGCTTGTCGGTGAAACTGCGCGCGCGCACTTCACGGATTGATGACAACGCGCTTCCCACGCTCGCACGCAGGAAGTCCTTGCAGCCGAACACGTTCGAGAACAGGGTGCTCAAGAGCTTCCTGGGCTTCTGCGCCGGCGCGCTGCTGACCGTGCTCCTCAACCTGGTCCTAGTGCGAATATACCAAACCACCAGCTTCGTTCTCTTCCTCGTCGTGTTCGCTTGCGGAACGTTCCTGATGCTCGGCGCGGCCTTCTCCGACACCGTCCGCTGCCTCATTCTACTCACTCTGCCTCAACTCTTCTCCAGTGAGTGTGTAGCCGAACTTCGTATGTTGCACGTCGGCGTTAGGGATGCGCGTCACAATATAATCGAACACCGGAGGTAACTTATTTGACGAGGTGTCGAACGAGTCACTCTGGGCGACTGGTGAATCGGCTGGTGTATAGACGTCGATTATTGACATATACATAACCTCTTGTACTGGCCAGATACCTGTTTGGTGGGGTGAGCCCGTAGATCTTTGGTTTCTGGCGCCATCTTTTGTGAAGGCTCATTCTCGGAGCCGCACGAAAAGATTGGACATGAAGAATGAAAATGCAACACGGTCCATCTTCTTCACATCCCGTCATTTCGCGTTGTTACAAGAATGAACAATCCACGCTAACTCGCCCAACTTTCGATATTACTTGCGGAGGTCTTTGGGGTTAATTTAGTTAAAGGATGTTGTTGAAGTTGTATGGGCACCAGACAAAGGAAGAGAGCAGCTTGTATTCTAAAAGTTTGCACAGCAATGTGTTGTTGGTTCTGCTTCCGTTGACCAGAAATTTGTACATCCCTAATTGCATAGATGGCTAGTCCTGCCAAAACCTCTTCGTTAAACTGTGGCGTCAAACCCATCTTGACTTGGAGAATATTGAACATTGACCAATGAACATTGTCTAGCCATTTCGAACCGACGTACATGCCACGAAAGAAAAAAAGAATTCGATTAAAATTACTATTAGTATTAAGTTGGAAATTGTACTCAGTGTCTGTGTTGAGTTACATCACTACGAAAGTAGCTGGGCTATTTTGAAGTGGCGCATTTATTCTTGAATTACTTTTATGCGCACTATTTACGCTAGAATTGCAGATGAATTAACGCATTGCACAAACAAAATAAGCAGGTCTCCACGCAGGTCTCCAATCAGTTTGCCGGATTTTGGCTCGTGGGGTGCGCGAGGGATGGCACGCTGGTTAAATATCCCGAAAAGCTGGGCAATTGAAACAGCCTCCCCAACTTTTTTCATGAAAGGATCGCACGACTTCGCCCATTTCTGTTTGACGACGGCTCACGCAGCCGAGCCCTATGGCAGATGCAACGCTGCGATTTCGCTTCAGGAGAAGGCCGGCTGGCGCTGACGGCATACATCTACTTCCTGGTGCTCACGGGCCCCGCGGAGAACTTCGCGGCCAACGTGGAGGTCCTGTCGCGAGGCCTCAGCTGCGGCCAGGAGAAAGTGGCCAACGAGACGCGACGCATGCTCGAGGTGGCTACTTCGCCGCTCAAGGGTGAGAAAGAGAGACGCATGCAGGGTGGTTTTTTATGTACTATTTATTTTTGGGCCGCTAAGCCAGAAGCTTGGTTCGTTTCCTGTGGTGAGTAGCTGGAATGGAAATTGTCGCGTGATAAACGTCTCTTGCCTCACGTCTCACGTGCAATATTGTACGCACTCGGTGGTTGTGGCGTTTTGTTGCCGAACATGAGGTCGTGTGTTCGAATGCCGGCCGCGGCGGCTGCGTTCAGATTGGGGCGAAAAGAAAAAAAAACAAACTCTATTCTATTTAGATTTGGTGTGATATAAAGAACTCCCAGGTGTCCAAAGTTAACCCACAAACCTACATTGCACGGCGTCACTTATATATAGCCTGAGTGTTGTTTTCGGACGCTAAACCCCACAAATCAATCAATCAACGTACGCTTGTTTCGTTTTATTAGCCAGCTTAACGTTGTGGAGAGACCGGCGACAAGTTTTACTAACGTTTCCAATATCAATCAATTATAACCAGCATTTCGATTTCTTTTTTGCCGTTTTGTCAAAGTAGGTTTGTTTTCTCGCCGTCAGCCTGGCCTGTTTCCCCACACACTTTCTTAATACCGGACAGCAGTAATTCTGAAGCTCTAGATCTTGGTGCCTTTTGGCACAAACGCTCTTTGTAGCTCGCCAGCAGCCTTGGCATGGAGCCTTTGCTGCATATGAATGTCAAAGTGGTGCGGAAGGATGCCGAAGAACGGAAAAAATGAAAATAGTGAGCTGCATGAGCGCGCAGATGTTGCGGCCCTGATATCTGCCTGAAGAAACAAGTACGGTGAGTTCAGGCAATCAGCGTACTTGCGTTGACCGCTTCATTGAGAGAGCGAAAGAGAGATCTTTAATAAAACACACAAAATTGTGCCAAAGTATATTTAAACGTCTCCATGCTACTCTACTTATAGAAAAGAGGATCGGGGTCAGAAAGTCCCTAGTAAGAAGAGGGCGGGGGAGAAAAAATATACACAAGAAAATATATAGTTATCGTATGTATGCAGTTGGAGGTAACGGTGATGGTATCGATGCCAATAGGTTAGAGCTTGTCAACTGAGCCGATGCTTGAAGGAATGAAAAAATACAATTTAAAGCTTGACGTTGCTTTGAAGAAGGCATATATGTTACAGAGAGTACTACCTCACGTGTTCTTAGTTACCATGAAACGTTCTTATTCTTTTTATCCAGTGTCTTCTTAGTCTACCTAAAATATTTTCAGTAATATGCAGTTTTCTTCTCAACAAGTTTATAATTATCTGCATAAAATGTTAAATAACCCGTATAGCAACTACGGCTGACCCAGTCGGCGTTTTTTTTTTTTCGATTTCCCTCTCTCCTCCTGGTAACAGCAAATGCGTCGGCTCCACTGCTGTGCAGTATTCATTGATCACCCGCATTACTCGGTCGCTAATGCATAAGCTGCGCCGCGTCTTTCTTTTTTTTTACATTAGTGCTTTTCTTTTTCATCGATGTAACTTTGTGCATGCCCTGCTGTTCCGCTCGGACGTGCGAATTCCCCTAGTCTCAGGCGTCAACTTAGCAGCACGGACTGGGCTATGTGCAGCCACAAAGGTAACGATGGGCGCACAGATGACTGGCAGACAGCTGACACGAAGACAAGTTGCATCGCGACGATGCCTGCTTATACGTTCGCAGACTGACAGAAACGCCCGTGGGCTGATGTGTGCAGCACCGGCGAGTGCGTTCGACGTCAATAGTTGTGCACTTCTCTTCCCTCATATTTTACCTCTGTTCATAGTAAAGTCTAGAAAAATGGCGGAGGAGTGTAGAGATAATAGGTGCGCTCACTTACGGCACTCCTTTCTTTTCTTTATTTTTTTTTTTATATCGGAGACCGTAACCTGTGCGTACACCGATCGATGTACCAGGGAGAAAAAAAAAAGAAAAGGAGGGGAATAAATGGGGGAGGGGAAGAAGCCCTGCACAGCTGGGTGTGCGCTCACGCAACTGATATATTATAGCGGTAAAAAAAAAGCGACATGGAGTCCTGGCTGACGCGCAGACTACTTATTGCGATGTGATAAACTTTTAGCAGTAGCCACTTCGTGCTTGTTATCACAGTGGAGATTAGCGACATCAAAAATTGCATCACATGTGAACGCGCGGCAGCTAGCCGTTATACAAATGAGAGTGCGGTTTATTGTTGTTTCGTTCGTATGCTCTGTAGGACTGAGAGTTTGGCGACGGTTTGTCTGTCCTGCATGTACGTAATTATATACGATAATGAAACTTGTTCGCGTAGCTGTCGGTTGAACGAAAAAAAAAGACAGATGAAGAAAACGCAACGAAGGAGATGACCGCAAATATATGCGGGCTAAATCAGAGTCAAGTTAGCATCTCGCATAGCCGCAGTATAGCTCATTGCGTTTCTAAATATCGAGGAACGGTGACAAAGCGGACCGAGCCTGCTTTAATTACACAATTAGAGAGCGTAAGAGTGCCATAAAAATTGTGGGCAGCCTCATTTTCTAACTGCAACACGTGTGATTGTGTAGCCCCTTCTCGTGTAGCTGATGTCCTCTGTGTCAACAGGCAAGAACCTACGAGACTAGTCGTAGCATCTCATTGCGTTGCAAGGCGTGACCCTTGCAACAGCAAACCTTGTGTAGGGTTCCCTGACGGAAATGTTCGATTCCGATCTTGGAGAGAAGGGAGGAGAGAGTGTTGTTAAGCATTTACTTGACCTCGTTCCTGTGTCTGCGCTGTGGCGGAAACGTCCTGCGTCCGACCGAGAAAATTGAAGCTTCTCCGTTGCTGCTGGACAATCTGGACACCAGGATTTTCGGAAACTGCAACCGTAAATACGGACGCACACTACTGCGAAAACCACCGAGAATTGTCTTTAACGCTTTTCTCGTTTTGCTTTGCTCATAAAAGCGCGTTGTGTGCCTACACTCTAAAAACAGGTTTACACCCTTTGGGGCGTATATCTGACACACAATAATAATCGTCATCTGCCTTGCTTGCGTTTCCTTTCTTGAAAACACCGAGCCCGCAACTTTCCTGTCGGCAATGCTATGTCAGGCTGATAACGCGCATGCCGTTCGTTACTGGGAAGTACCAGGCTCGCAGCGTTAAAGAAAGAAAATGCGAACAAGACAGATGACGTTTATTGTTGTGCGGCAAGATACGACTCAAAGGGTGTAAACTTAGAGTGTAGTGTTATTTTCACCATCAGAATTTTAAATTGTACAGCTAGGGTATCTTTTCTAAATATTTTTTTCGCAAGTCCACTGTAGGCAATGTTCATTTGACATTTAAAGGAAAGACCACATGAACATAACATGAAAGAGCGTATGAACATAAGGGAGCGAATGTAAATGAATGTATATTTTTTTGTTGTTTCTTTGCAGTCAGGGTCCATGATTCAGTAGGATTCAGTAGGATTATTACGTTTGATCTGCGTGTGCTTGCATAGACCGGTTCTCGCAACGAGTAGCAGCATACGAGGCCACCGGGCGAGTGTCCAAACGTCTCGATGCCCTGCTTCCACGTGACCGCGTACTGTGTCGTGACGTCACGACACAGTATCCTCCTGGCAACGAAACCGAAACTGGCTGTAGAAAAGCTAAAAAAAAAAACAATAGCCAGAAATATGTCAGCACACCTTAAGGTAAAAATCTTAAGTTTCGACACTGAATTTGCGCGACGTTGGTAGTGTGGATACATATACTATGTAGATATCAGAGACATCTACTTCTGTGCAAAGTTTTCAGGCGTCGTATACTCAACCTTATTTATTATTGTTACTTCTTTTTTACTCCTTGCTTCATTGTTTCAGCTGTGTACGACAGGGTTAAAAAGGTCATAAAGCTGCTTCTGGACTTCGGATCCCTCATGAAAAAGGCATTCCTCTCAATCAAGAATCTCTTCACCGAAATCTGTACGTATCTTGTTTGTGCTGACGTTATCGTCTAAATTAACGCGCGAATTCTCTAGCTCTCTCTTTTTGCTTGTGGCACGCGTCGTTTACTTTTTGCAGGTGACCGCTTATCACTTATACAGAATTATCGTCGTGATTTTGCCACGTGTCTCCAACACGCGCTTGCTGTATCGAAAACTTCGTGAGCGTCATTGCCAATTCAACGAAGCGGTTGTTCCAATTCAGGTTGTACGCGTGGCGAGAATAATGTGTTACAATCTTATATCTACGAGGGCACCCGTCATTGCTCGGGCATGTGGAATGACGAATGAATGAATTCCGAGATCGCGCATGCAGTTTCCGAGTTTTCGACAAAACATTTACTAGGGGGACCCTACCGCTAGCGCCTATGAGAGCTACAAGTTCGGCGGTCGATCGTGTGATCGGTTCTACATGGATTAGCCTAAGTTTCGTCCTTTCTGCTGCAGAGGGCATTGTGACTTTGCACTGAATGAATAATTTCCAACAAAATATTGCGACGTTGTAGCGGCGGTGAAGAACCATGGGCAGTACCAAAACTGTGATTCGTGAATGAACTCTTTATTGGGCGATATCTTAACCAGACAAGCAAGTAACACTCAAATCGCAGCGATAGAGGCGAGCACAGTCGTCGGCCGTCGAAATCTGAACTCATGATTCAAGTGTATCCGCTATTTATACATGACCATCGTAACATCGTAAGTGTACTTTTCAGAGCAATCGACGGTGCTCGCTGTCGCGCTCGAGAGTGTACAAGAGCATTCGCGTCATGCGCGTAATCTTAATATATGCAGGACTTTTCTGTTATGGAATCCGCGGCAATATTCAACATTCTAAGAAATGTTTGCACCCTTTGGGGCTTACTTTGTCCTCTAGCAATAATCATCACCTATCTGACTTGCCTTTCTTTCCTTTAACGCTGCATGCGCGCCCGATACTCCACAAACGGTATACCCGTTATCAGCTTGACACGGCATTCTTGACAGCACTTTAAAAAAGTTTACACCCTTTGGGTGATATCTTGTCTCACGACAATAATCGTCATCTCTCTTGCCCACATTTCCTTTTTTTAACGCTGCGAGCTTGGTACTTCCAAGTCACGAACAGCATGCGCGTTATCAGCGTTACATAGCATTCTTGACAGGAAACTAGCGAGCGCAGAGTTTTCAAGAAGACAAACGCAAGTAAGACCAACAACCATTATCGTTGTGGGACAAAAATACGCCACTTTTGGGGTGTACACTTTTTTTAGAGAAGAATTTTCGGATGCAGCATACTCTAAAAAAATGTTTACACCCTTTAAGGCGTATCTTGTCCACAATAGATAATCAAACACTTCTCCTTCAAGCGTATAATTCATTTACTTAAGCGAAATTTTCTGCAGTGCCTTCTTTTCCGGTTCTGTTCCCGACTCCCGGCTCCCGACTTGTTGCCGCGTAAAGTGGGCTGGGTCGGTCCTAAGATGGGTCGTTCACGAAGGCAGTGAAAATCACAGTCGCATGGATCACGTTTGCCTCGTGGGGAGGGGAGGGAGGTGGAGTCCGGCGTCTTGCTGATTTTCAGGCCAGGCACGTAATCGCTGTGCTGCAAAACACGTTGCAGAATATGAACATTTTTAGAGCATTTACTTGACCGCGTGACTAAAGTTTCGCTTCACATGGATCCGAAAATGCGCATCGGATCTGCACTTTTTTTCCCTTTGTATTAGAGCACTCAGTCGGCTACGCGCTTGAACTCAGTTCAAATCACCTTCGTTTATCGAAAACGCAGAAATGATTGCGATACGGTGGAGCAGGGTGAACAACAGGCAAAATGTAGGCGATTCCAGCCAAACACAGACTTTTCTTTGGCAAGTGCGAACAGCCCAAAGGCACGCGTTTTGCTCCTAATTAATCTAGCAATATCATCTTCGAATCTGAATTACTAGTGAAGAAAATGTAATCGTCTTTAAGACCAAGCAGTCTGATCGGGATAACTGTTGCGTCAGTATAGTGCGTCTGCTCCGTATGCATAACCTTGGTGCAGCGCCTCGAAAAAATGGCAAAACAAAATCAAAGAGTTTCGGTAAGATTTTTTTTTTAGTATCGCGTCCTTGCAACCGTATAAGGTGTCACTGTCGTCGTGCATGATTGAAGAGTCAGCGACAGTGTTACGTAGTTTGTTCGCTGTGCTCGCACCTAAAATGCACAGCTCATTCTATTCGGCCGCTCCATTCGGGACGGGACGCACAAACACGCAGCGCAGGATAGCTGCGGGATCGCACAAACGGCCGCCTTCTTCTTGGTGTATTTGGTCCTCGGGTCATGAGCTTACCACCAAACAAGCCTATGGTTCGGTCCGGCTCCCAGCTGCGTCAAAACTTTCGCACCGATAGCCGTGCGGTGGGGTGGTGTTAGGAGGGAGGACTGAGCTGACCTTTCTGGCTAACTGGTATCGCGAGGATTACCAAGAGACACTAGAGCGTTGTACTACTCGTAGCTCATTGTTCCTGTGAGGCTGGATGGAGTTTAACAGCCTGCGCGCCTTAAATGTTAAATGTTCGTTCGCATAAGCTCTCTGCAGCCGACGCATAGGTTACGCCTATTCGCCGATTTGCCACTTTCTGGTTTCTGTTATGGGTCGTCATCGTGAAATGTTCACTTGAAAGGAGTCCCTTGTGTTTTGAAGTTTCTCTTATTGGCCGACTGCGTGAAAGATTCACTACTCGCGCGCTGCAGTCAAAACAGCTTTGCTAGAACCAGATCAAATGTTTTACAACATTCGTGGCACGGAAAACTAAGTACCTGAGGGATTTTACGTGAAGAAGTACTGATCAATTCAGAAAGCGAGGGACTCGACTGGCACTGTTTATTCCTGATTAACTTGAGATTGAGGGAGGTGCTTGGTCGCAGTGATTATTTGCATTTGTCATACAGTGCAACAGGGCTTGAAAAGTTAGGGTTGTAGGTTTTGGGAAAAGGGGGGGGGGGGTTAGTCGGTGCTATTTGGAAAGTTACCATCCTTGTGGGGGTACTGTTCTATAGTAAAGATAGTTACGAACAGGACCAGAACACCTCCCTGAGATAAAATACTCGTCATGATGCCACTTTATACATACAAAGATTCACTCTGTTCGTCGAATCGACTATGTGCCTTTTTGATGTTGAAAATAGCAGTAATCGTTCCTCAGAGCGTAGCGCTTCATACTGGAGAACGAGGTTTGCACGCGGCATAAACAGCATGCATGGTATGAGTGAGGCCTTGCGCAAGCTCATTTACGAACGTACTCCTTGATCACAAACGTGCGCATCAATAAATAAGTGCGCTTATAATCGATAAATACACATTCCGGCTTTGTGCTGTGGAACCAATCTGGGAGAGATGAAGGAAGAAAGACAGACCCTCACCCTTGTGTTTTCTTTTTGAAGAGTTCCATCTGAGCAAATTTTAATAGAAAATCATTTACTGCTTTGCACGTGACTAAGTGACTTTCGTAAGACAGACGTGACTTTCTCACAAACCAAGGAAACAACAGCTGCCACAACCTCACCGCTTTGATTAAGCCAAGAAGGCGCGCACACGTGCTTGCGACCAGATCGGACGTCCTATGATTTGCGCATATACCTCGTTCCGAAAGAGAGAATATAGCCACGTCTGCATTCGAGAGAGACAGTTCTATTACTGCGCTGCTGAGCGTATATCCAAGGCTGCCGTGCAGATAAGCAGAAATTGCTCAACCGGTTTGTCGACCGGTTGTCAGTACGAGCCACTTCGCATGGCGCGCAGGGGGCAATATATCTTGCGCTCTGAGTTATTTACAAGAGCAGGCCACTCCGTGGGGCTTCGAAGAACATCGCTGTCGTGCACCTGGGAGTTGGCGGATGCCGAACTTGGTGTCTGGACGTAACTTTTGCGTACTCAAGCGTAACAAACAATGCGCGATCGACAACTAGCCTTCCCTACTGCTTCTGTGTTCTAAGAAGCGATGAAGGCGAGCCGGGCTTATTGCGACAACGGGTATAGCATCGAAGGTTCTCGTCGGGCTGCGGTACGAAACAGTGAAGTGGAGAAAATATGATGGATCGTTTCTTTCTTTTTGAGTCGACGATAATAAACGTTATAACCCCCTAGGCTTTGTGTGTTCAGAGCAGCGGACGTGAGACGGGAGGCAACTAACTATAGCTTATAGTCGAACCTCGTATGAACGGCTATAAATCACAGAGCTCCGTCGACTCAGGAGAAGTGGAAGGACCGTCGAGAATCCAGACATTGCGGTACTGCCGTGCCACCGCTTGCCCCGGGGAGCTCAGCGAAAACTTCAACGCTAGTTAGATTGACGAGCGAGCTCCGGCAGTCGCTCATTACGCACCAGCGCACTGCCCCACTCTTCTCAGGCTAGTTATGGTGACTGCCTTGCCAATACTAGCGATACTGCAGGTTGACCTGGAAGTCATGGACCATTTCGAGTATCTTTAAATTTGAGCGTGGACAAACGGAACAGCGAACTTTTAAATTTTATGACTGTATATGTAGCGTGTCCCGCGTAACTTTAGCCAAACTTTAAGAACATCGAAATGCCACGCAGCAGGACAGAACCAAGGTAATGCTGCTTGCCGTCGCTTGGAGATACTCAGATAATTTTTGCATTCCGCCTAAAAACATAATTAGAGTCATTAATTAGTCAACTTCTCAAATATGATAGTTAGATGGAAAGTGTCTACGAGAAAATTGTAGAGCAATATGAAAAGCACCCGCTACAGCTTTCTGTTGTTCAATACGAGCTACATAAAAGTGTTCTTCCGAGCTTGAAAGAAGCACGCGAATACACCCAAAGTGCCTCGAGCGGCCGGCTTCTTTCTTTCTCTCTCTCTCTCTCTCTCTCTCTCTCTCTCTCTCTCTATATATATATATATATATATATATATATATATATATATATATATATATATATATATATATATATATATATATATATATATATATATATATTGAGGATTGGCCGAGTTGGTATTGCATTCTAGAACTGATAGAGCGCAACATACAAAGGAAGAAATAAGCCGAGCCGGCCAGATAAAGGAACATAGGGCTGTGTTTTTATCTGGCCGGCTCGGCTTGTTTCTTCCTTTGTATGTTGCGCTGTACCAGTTCTAGGTCAGTTAGACTTCTTTAATGCAAAGTGGAAAGAGTGTATGTGTAAATTGTGGGAAGCCGCGGTCACATGCCTGGTAGACACATACACTCTTTCCACTTTGCATTAAAAAAGTTTAACTGACCTAGATTACAATACTGACCAGGGGAGCGTTATGTGCTGGGGTGAACTCAAGCTGCTGGAGTCACTGTTGATGATGTAATGACGTAATGATGGTGTGCTAATTTTATGAGGCCGGCAGATGTAACTTCACAAGGCTGCTGCATGCGTACTTAGTGGGACCGTCAGTTTTGAGCTAATGGGGAAGAGCAAAAAGAAACGTAAAACGGTACCTGTCTTGTTCACATATGCAGTTGCCCGTCAGTTAAGATCTATTAGCGTTCCGACAAGTTTCGTTACAACACGACCCCGTGCATGCGAGTTTTCCTCCTTGGGGAAGCCGTGCATTAGCGACGATGCGCAACGCGCACACTTTCCGAGACGCGGTGGGCCTGACCTGAAGAGGAGCGTCATGAAAGCAGAAATTGTACGTCTAATCAGTGGCGGCATCTTCACTTAGCCAGTTCTCAACCAGCACAACATTTTCAGTGCACATAGGTCCCCTGCACGCGAGGACATGGTGTGCACCGTCAGGAACTGCTCATACCTTCTCATACCATCTCGATATGAAGTGGCTGCTTGATGTGTTAATTGCCGATGCTTCCAACGCTCCGTGCCGTGCGTCGCCGCTGCTGTCGCAGTCGCAGCCATCCGCCGCGCCATCCGGTGGCTGTACAACCTGGTAAACGTGTGCAACCGCCGCATGGGCGAGCCCTACGAGAAGTGCCGCAAGCCGCTGATGGACGCGTACGCCGACTGCTTGGAGATGATGCCCGACCTTCTTGAGTGGATCTGCTCGCCTGTCAAAGCGGTCGAGCAGGTCTGTTACGTCGCGAAAGGTAAGCACGCCCTTCTGCGTGCACAATCGCTTGTGACTATGGGAACGCGAATCGCGCACGTTCGAACTCGGACATTGTGTACTTGCCGAGGAAATGCGCAAAATGCGATTACTCAACCGCAAAGAAGCTATACAGTGTCTTATTTGTACGTGCACGCGTTCAGGGTATGCGTGTGTATGTGAAGCATGTTGACTGTCTGCGATTCTTCCGCCCCGGGCTCAACAACTGTGACATGTTGCGTGTGGTCACGAGATCGAGTGCCCTTCGCGGTGGCCGCATTTCGAATGGGACAGAATCAGTAAGATGAGGACCTTGTACAAAGATGCCGGCGTACTCATAATGTATTCAAATGCCTAGAACAATGACGTCTATCACACAGGCGTAGCTTCATGACGGTAAACTGAATCAGTCATCCGTTAGTTAAATGTATGCTCAATATGCCGTGACGTTAAACCCATTAAGTCAACCATCATTGAACAATCCGTTAATTCAGAATGCATCTACTACATATGGGCTCACAAATTGCTTTATGTAAGAGCACCGTAGCAAATGGGCTGACTAATCCAGAATAGCCTGCAAAAAAGATATAGTGAACGAACCGGTCAATAACGAGCACCTGAAAGGAACGAAAGCTTTGCGAATGCGACGCTGGGTCTTAACGCTGTGCATGAAAAAGACAGACAACCCCAACAGTATCTGTGCCAGATGAATAACATATAGATAAGGTTGGACAAGTACCTCGAATGCGCTCGTATGACCTCTGTAACCTAAAAACACGTGGTTTGCGACCATTATTTTTCTCGCACTACACAAGGTATCTTACAAGCAGACGTGGAATCGAGCTCCGAACGAGTGAATAGCTTCCTGCTGGCCGCGCAATGATATTTTTGTTGCGAACATATGCTGTTTGCAGGAAACGTATGGACCGTCACTGCTAGCCAATCAGATGGCCGCTCGCAAAAGCTGCGCATGCTTCACACGCGCAGTTCTTGTGAGCTGCACATATCTCGGATATTTCTGGTACATACGACCGGGGAGATTTAGTCAGTCAGGTGCGTGGGCACACGATATGACAGTAGCTTAGAGCAATCTCTTCTTGCGGCTTGCGTTATTAAATTCTGGGGTTTCACGTGGCAAAACCACGGTATGGTTATGAAGCATGCCGCAGTGGAGGACTCCAGATTAATTTTGTCCACCTGGGATTCCTTAACGTGTACCTAATGCGTGGTCCACAGGCGTCTTTTCTTTCTTTGCTTTTTTTTTTCATTTCGCCTCCCATCGAAATGCGGCCGCTGTGGTCGGGATTTGATCCCACGCCTCTGGACTTGGCAGCGCGACGCCAAAGCCACTACGGCACCACGACGGGTGCGTCTTGCGTTAAAAAAAAAGAAAAAAAAAAACAAAACATAGGCTTCGCGTAGGTCGAGAACTAGTGACGTGGCTATTCATAAACAGAATGTGGCCTGGGTTAGAATTTCAACCTTAAAAATTAAATTCTGGGATTTTACGTGCAAAAAGAAAAACAAAAACAAAAAAGAACTCGATCTGATTTTAAGGCACGCCGTAGTAGGGGACTTCGGACGGATTGATTTTGACTACCTGGAGTTCATTAACGTGTACCTAAATCTAAGTGCACCGGCGCTTCTGGATTTCGCTTACACCGAAATGCGGCCGCGGCGGCCGGGATCGAACCCACGGCCTCGAGTTCAGCAACGCAACGCCATAGCCACTAAGCCAGCGCGGCAGGTAACTTCAACCTTGCACCTTCTGAGCATAGCGCTCTCAGCATATGAGGCACAGCCTCGCGTCTTCATGAGTTTCGTTCGTCGAGCTACTTTATACGTCGTGACGTAGAGTGAAAAATCCTCCACTTTTCAGCCAGAAGTAAACGCGATGTGCGGTGTCCCGGTCAGCAGGTGATGTCACGCCCTTCTGCGTGTTAATTCCTGCGGTATGCGCGTACAGTGCTCATAAATTGGAATGCGAACAGCAGCAAACGCCTTTTACGCCTACTTACTGATATATAGAAGCGTGGCGTCTAATCGCTGGGTAGCCAGTTTCTAAGCATGGAGCAGTTACACTTGTACGTTTGGGAGTCTGAAATAAGCCAGTGTTACAAATGCAGGTGAAAATCTTAAACGAAATCATGCATTGAAGTAGTTTCAGAATCGTTCTCGTGTGACTTTATGAACATTGTAGAGGGCATGAAAACGTGTTCAGCTGAAGTCCCCATGCTATATTCATGCAATATTCATGTTGTTGCCGCTTTCCTTTACGCACATGTACAAAATGGGCATTGTTGTTTTGATAAAGGAGTAAAAGAAAGACGAACTTATTGAAGAAATCAGACCCATTTACAACTGATCGTGGACTTATTTATTAGAAAACGGCGCAGAACGGATCTCTGGCATCCCACATGTCCAGGCCGCTGTGGCCAACATTTTTAGATGGTTGGCTGTGGCTAACGCAGTTCTGAAGCGGCGACCTCAATACACAGAGCGTATCATCGGCGTATTTCATGCCAAGGAGCTGTACGACGTAAAACCATTCCATTCTGGTTTTATTACAGTCACATGGTGTCAAATTTTCGTAACCGCCGCCGCAAGCATGGAGGGGGGGGGGGGGGAGGGACTTGACGTGCAGCGTTGTTTGAACAGCCCAATCAAACGCGCTCCTCGATAATAAGAGGTCACTTTCGTTTGCTTTCTAAGCTAATAGCATTGCCTACCTGCCTACCTTGGGAGGTTTTTATTGTCTCACTTGCTGACAAGAGGTAAGGAGCGCGCAGCAGGGCAAAGGGTTTAGGACGGAGCCGAGCTAGCGCAGGGAAAGTAGATAAGCTGGTGGGGAGAGGTGTGCCGCCGTCTGCGATTGGTCCACTTCTCCTTACCCATATATCTTGCGGTGGCTGGTCGAAAATCGCGGTGGCGTTCAACCGGGCAGTTAAAAATGCCACTAAAACGCGTCCGCAGCGAAGAAGAGTTGCAGAGCGATGTCGTATACACGTGCCGAAACTACACTACCTAGACAGCACAAGGCCTTTTCACTCCGATCCATGATGCCATGTTACCTGGCCCGACTGCCATGGAATCTAATGGAGATGCTCCCGAGTAGGCAACCGTGATTTTTACGTCTCTGCTTTCATCACGCCAGCTTGTCAACGGAAATTTCTGGCCAGGTATAGCGTGACGTCAAGTATCGTAGTAAGCAGGCCTTGTGCTATCTAGGTGTTGTTGGCTAAAAGGGCCCCATAACGTCATACTGCCACGCAGAAATGTTTATTATGCGCATATAAATCTTCCGGCAGCTCCGGGTAGCCACTGCCAGCGCAACTGGCGGGCAGCTATCTTCTATTTCTTTCGGAACGGGGCATTCTCTGTCTATTCCAAGAAGAAGAAGAAACTTTATTAAAGAATGGTCCGGAAGTTTTTGTTGTGGTGGCCTCAGGTGGCGGCTCGAAGTCCTTGGACTCGGGCGGCACCTTCGGCTTGCCGGACGGCCCAGAGGGGATCTGCGAACTCTGAACTTTTGAGAGCCGCCTCCCAGCGGCGGCGACGCCGACGAAGAAGGTCCGCAGCGGCTCCCGCAGCATGGGCGGCGTCGGGAAGAAGCGAGCTCGAGGCTTCCCGTGCTCTGGCAACGGCCGCGATTATGGACGCGTCGCGAACGGAGCTGGTTTCATTACCGTTGTTGTCGGCACATTCCCAGAGCATGTGTCGCAGCGTTGCTCTTTGTCCTCAAGCTTTACACGCATCTGTTGGATATAAACGCGGGTAGCAGTGATGTAAGACGGCGGGGATAGGGTAGGTGTGTGTCTGGAGCAACTGTAATGTTACGGCCTCGTTCCTGTTTAATTTATCGTGCGGTGGCGGGAATGTGCATCTTGGCTATTAAAAAAAATATTCAGCATATTAATGACGTCTTTGCACTGCAAAATAATTTACACCCTAAAAAGTGAAAAAGGGTGTAAATGTGTCTATAACTCACACCCTTCGGGTGTTATCTATATAACGGACACCCTAAGGGTGTGAGTTATAGACACATTTACACCCTTTTTCACTTTTTAGGGTGTAAATTATTTTGCAGTGTGGTGCGTACACGTCACTTTGACATGGTGAGATTGACGGTTTTGTGATGTCGAGTGAGAGACAGGTGGAGTGGGCACAGTCCGAAAACACTTTTTACCAATAGCGGAGTGCTAACGACCAAAATGATATTTGATGTGATGAAAAGGCATTTGATTTAGTGGATATGCCAACAGTAATGGAGGCATTGCGTTCATATCTTCGGAAATATCTACAAAGATTCCATAACTACTTTGGTTTTCTACAAGAAAAGTGGAAAATTACGTATCAAGTAAAAGGTCAGGCAAGTAGACACATCTTGAAACTGTATAAGCGCACAACTGTTGTGCGCTTTTACAGTTTAAAGATGCAAGTAAACGAACTAGCCCAGTTATCCATTCCGTTACAAGTGAAAACAGTCTCTCCAATGCTCTTCGCTGCTGTACTGGATGTTTAGAAGTATGCCCGCTATTATACTGGGAAGGCTTAGGAGTGAGGATCAACGGCGAATGTCTCAACAACCATTGGTTTGCACATGGCATTGTCCAGTTCAGCAACACAGGCATGAATTGCAACAAATGTGTACATAGTCATGCATAATCTGTGTGTATACGTGACATCGGCTTTCGCAGTTTTCGCGACGGCGCCTGACAGACGGGAAAAGTGGACGTGACCCGAAAATTTTTTGAACAATCGTGGAGGGTTAACGGCAGCAATATAATTGAAACACTTTGGAATAGGTTTATGGTATGCGCCGAAATGACACACCTGGGTTTTACCCATGCTGACGCGTCCATTCTGGGTGCCATTGAATCAGCACGCTTAAATCTAGATCGAAATGTGTTCCACATGTCTATAGATTAAAGCCGATGACCCATGGCATCGAGCATCGCGTTGTGATCTATAATAAGCGGAATCATAACAGCAGATGTCTTGAAGCGCACGTCACCGATTTGGTTAGTTTTGAAGGATGATTGCAGTCTATTTCGCGATGTAAACTTACGCGTACAACTCGGTAATTTGAAAGCGAGTTTGTGAACATTTGGTAATTATTCAAGAGTTCGTTTCAGCACACTTACCGTGCTGCGTGTTCTTGCAAAAGAAAGCTGCAAAGATATATTTGGCTATATGTCATCGGAAAGGCCTTCTCAAAAGAAAATGGACCATCTCTAAGAGTTTGTTAACACGCATTTGTAGCCATACTTCACGCAATATTCTTTGTCCTCACCGCCGTTTGCTTACACTTCAAAAAAAGAGTAGAATGTATCCCATGAGGGCGAAAATGTGATCGAGTCGTCGAATTTCACGTCTATACCCCCAGGGCCCTTACATTTATAACGCTTTTGCCAGTCCATGCAAACATTGGTGTTTTAGAACGACTGAAACACATTCCAATTGTTTGACGAGGAAAGTGAATTAAACGGGAAAATGGTCGCTTTGCACTGCTGAACAAATTTTCGGAAGCCCGCTGGGACGTCACCAAGCACGCGGGCCTGGACATTGGTGGACCGCGTTTTTATCGTCGAGTCGCTCTTGCAGCGGGCGTTTTCATTAGCCACAAAGGGATGAATTAACGCACAAGAAACGCCAATACTTATTTTGTGCGTTTATCCTCTACCGCTATAAGCACAATAACCGAGCTAAGCCGGGCATTAATTTACTATGGCCGTGTTTGTACGAAAGTAGCTCACTTATGTATATGGCTTCGGCCGGACCTCGCGTGGGTGGATATATGCGGGTCGCCATAATACACTATGGTTATAAGTAAGGAGGGCGGACAAAGAATCCAGTCCCAGAGCTTATTATGCGCCCGAGCAGTTTCGAAAATTGAGCAATTGTGAGCTTCGACGTCTATGCGGTGCTGCTTGAAAAAGGCCTGCTGGACACTGGGCGCGTAGAATAGGGGATGGTGCGCGTTCGAGTCGGCTTTGGGACTCGACCGGAGCAGTTGACTTTTTGGCGCGCACGTACCTTTATGACTTTTCCTTTACGCAGGACGTTTTTCTTTAGACCATACAGATCTTTTTTTTTTTCATAAAAATGTAATGAGAGCAGCGAACGTGGTGCTTTTGCAGACGAGTTCCTAAGCGAGGTGAACATACTCTGCCGCTAATGCCATGAGCTTCCGAAGGCTAATTAATAGGAATTCATTAAATTTTAATTACTACTGGGGGGGCAGTTGTCTAAAGGGCAAATTTGGAAGTAGTCACATTTTAATGCAGATATATTTTTTCATGTCTTGAAAATCGCAGCTAATTCGAGATATTCATCATGGAATTCAAATTATGGGATTTTACATGCCAAAACTATTTCATTATGGAATTCCAAAGCTTAAAGAACATCGAGACCGAGCGCGTGCCGCTGCGTGTCAGACGGCAACCGTGGCGGCAACGCTCCGTCATGAAGCCTTGGGCGAATATTGAATGATAGTAGCATGTCGCGTTAAATTACGACCCGGCGCTAAGCCGCGCATGCTTGCCAGGCACCGAGTAAGATAGACTGGATCGCCCACTTGCCTATCTTGCAACGCATTTGCTGCGGTCAAGTAGCGTCCGAGAGACAAAACGCGCCCAACGCTCCGTCGTGCTCTCTGCCTCCGCTTGCCTCCTCTCCTTTTCTTCGCTTTCCGGGGCACTCTCTTTTCGCTCTTCCCTGGGTGCGGGTAATCAATTCACGCCGCCTTGCGGTCAAGTCACGAATTGATCACGTCGAAAACCTCACGAGTAGCAAAAATCAGTCAAGCGCACCGAGATTTGTTGCCCGTGTCGCCCCGTGAAATACGATGTTATTGCGGCACGCTGTTCGCTTGCAAATGCGATTGGAAAAGATGCGACCGCGGACGCTATCGGCAAACGAGCGAAATGCGAACAATGAAGACGAAATAATGGCAGGCGGCCGTGGAGTGAGTGAAGAAGGAAAAAAAAAAGTCTGCCAGATGAACAGACAAGTGGCATTAGCTGTTAAAGGTACAGGACGACGGCAGGCCGATGAATTGAAATTAAAATGTAGCGGTTCGTGCTTGAATGCTCCTTTGGAGGTGAACCGATGCTGTTGTCACATATTAAACAGTCGTACATGATGCGTTATAGCGATTCATGGCATCAAACGTGCAATAAAGCTTCTGTTACTGGATTCTAGGTGAGTATTTAGTTCCGCGCATGGGAGTGAGATAGTAGATGGTGGTGGTGGAGTAAGGTGGTGGTATTTTCCTTTGGGAGAAAACAGCCTTCGTGTTTTTTAATATCTAGGACTTATTTCAAGCGTAAATTATGAACTAGCTGCCAGAAACCTTGCACCACTTATAAGTAAAATTCTAGTGCATAACGTTAGCGCGTTTCTTTCTTTCTTTCTTTCTTTCTTTCTTTCTTTCTTTCTTTCTTTCTTTCCTTCTTTCTTTCACGAAGGAGCTGTACTTATGAAGCAAAAACGACCGAGATTGTTTTCCGGCAACGTGTTCAGCTGATTCTTTCGTATGCTTGTGCGCGCTCGGGTGGCGGATGACATACGCGCGACGCGGCAGCGACTTGTCGTCCTGTCCGCCGCTGACACCACTCCAGACGAGGGCGATTAAATTCAGCGCCTTCTATGATCTTCGTCACGAAGTCACGCTCGCGCGGCACTCTAAAAAAAGTTTACACCCTTTGGAGCTTATCTTGCCCCCAAACAATCGTCATCTGCCTTGCTTGCGCTTCTTCTTTTAAAAATGCTGCGCTCGATACTTTCCTGTCGAGAATGATCTATCATGCTGATAACGCGCATGCAGTTCATGACTTGGAAGTACACTCTTAGACAAAGTTACACCCTTTGGGGTGTATCTCTGCCTCACAACAATAATCGTCATCTGTCTTTCTTGCGTTTCCTTTCTTTAACGCTGCGAGCTCGGTACTTCTAAGACATGAACAGCATGCGCGTTAGCAGCATGACAGAGCATTCTCGACAGGAAAGTAGCGAGCGCAGCGTTTTCAAGAAAGGAAGCCCAAGCAAGACTGGCGACAATTATTGTTCTGTGGCAAGATACGACCCAAAGGGTGTACATTTATTTAAGAATGTATTTTACTCCGCGTTGTCAAGCAAAGCGTGTTGTATACTGCCGCGACTGGCCGAGACGTTCAAACTTCCGCGCGCTTGTCGTCACAGGGTATTTCCGTCTGATAGGAACGCGGAACCGCCTTTTCTGCGCTTCTGGCGTGGTCGGTTTCGATATTGCCTGTATTTACCGTTGAAATTCGATGATAAATATCTCGAAGAAGGTGCGACTTTCAAGATTAAAGCAAAATTAGGGTGCGTTAAAATGTGACTGCGTTCAAATTCGCCATTTGAGCAACTGCCCTTAAGCCTCTAATAAAAGAAGTTAATTACTACATTTTTGTTAATTAGTCTTGTGAAGCTCACGTTATTTGTGGCAAGGTATGTCCACCTCGCCTAAAGAAACCTTTACAGAAATGCGACGTTCGCTGCGCTTATAGCCTTCTTATTAAAAATCCGTATTCTTTAAAAATCTGTATGGTTAAAAAAAAAACATCATGTATATTTGATTTTAAGCGGCCCTCACGCGGAAATAACTAAAATGCAAGTAAGGTTCTTTTAAAGAACGCGCGTTTTTTGTGTGTCTGTTCGGGTTTAATTATTGTGACACCTGATATGTACATAAAAAGTGAGGTAAATGACGAAGTCTCAATTGAAAGATACGCATCTATTGCGCGTACAGGTTCAGCGCAGGCCTAATACGTGTTGCGTGATGACTAATGCTGGGTAATTAGGCGTGCATCCTGTCCTGAGCGTCCGGTTTTAAAATACTTCGACTGACACCCGGAGAACATGATAAATACTTTGGTTGATCTGTTGCGTAGCGTCACTATACATATGTATATCTATGTGTACGCGGCGAATGTGTTCTGTGAGTTTGTGTTTGATTCAAACCCCTGTACAGTGATATCTGCTGACATTGCATGTTTAGACAGACGCAGCTGTGATTTATTCTGACAGCTCGCTTTTTTGAAGAAATGGCTGTGCTAACAACCACGTTTTTGTGGCCGAGGTATCCCGTTCGTATATTTAGCAGAGTCAGTGCTAAATAACTGTGAAATACGAAGCAGAAGTCGGGCACTCGCAGTTCAGCGTCCACTCTGACATGGCTGTCAATAGTTTATTTGAAATGCTTATATTTTACGTTGTAGTTAGCGTGCCAAAGGCACACGCTGGGGGGCGGACTGCTATGGTAGCATTGCCGCTTCAAGCGCAAGTGTGCAGTTTCAAGCCTGGATGCTGAAGGACGGGCTGCGAGGGTGGGCGTGTCTGTCATATTTCGCTCGGGAATGCACCTACCCGTGTTTTCGCTTCTATAGAGAACATCTTGACTTTACAAACTACAATACCTGGAATGTTATATTCCTCTAGACATATGAACGCAAAGGATTAGTTGGGCGCCATTCTGGGCTTTCTTACTCGATAAGAAACATAGCTTCGCACACTCTCGAAGGAAAGTCGAGTCCAAAGGCTGTCGCGGTAACGAAGTTTTCGAGCACTTGCGGCAGGCGCCATGCGAAGATACACCGCTCTTCCAGAACTCTCTCGACGATCGGTAATGCGATTTATTCCACAGCAGCGTTGCGCGGCGGCATATATATATATATATATATATATATATATATATATATATATATATATATATATATATATATATATATATATATATATATATATATATATATATATAAAGTGGCTCTGTATAGTAAGGCTATGTGCTTCCGCGTGTCAAATTCCATTTGCGCCGGGTTTCCAAGATAAGCTCGCCGCAAGTCACCACAGTGGACACCGGACCGTTGTGAACGCACGCTCTCAAGCATGCGAAGATTGACAGTGCACGAAAAGTATTCGTCGTTCTTAGCATAAATAAATAAATAAATAAATAAATAAACACGTGTTTTTACTCCGCGATGTGAACGGAATAACAAGGTGAGGGATTCGCTTGGTGTCTTGTTTGCGTGGTAGGAAATATGGGTACTGCGCAAATTCGAATAGTGTAGAACAGATGGAAAAGTACTTCGACCAATGCACCGGAAAAGAATGACACGTGGGCAACTCCCGTCACACTCGTTTAGAAAAGTGCCGAATAGGGACAGTGAAATGCCTTATTGGAGGAGACATTTGCATGGTGTAATTTTTATTCTGTATCCAGTATCCGGAAAACGCACATGCGCTTTTACTTGCGTTTTTACTATGCAAATGATTGCGTTGCTTGGATGTAACATGC
Organism: Dermacentor variabilis; assembly: GCF_050947875.1. NCBI lineage: Eukaryota > Metazoa > Arthropoda > Arachnida > Ixodida > Ixodidae > Dermacentor > Dermacentor variabilis. The sequence continues at coordinate 41,114,910 of NC_134572.1, forward strand.
TGCGTTGGAACATTTAGCGGCTGTCTTGAGCGGTTGTTGGAAGCAGGTTTCTGCACTGAGATTTCAGTTCACTCTTTAGAGCTTTTATATGAGCGCTGTGTGGCTATGAAGTGGAGGCATAGTGTTGTTGATTAGCTAAAAGGTAGGTCAACCATTTTCTGACTTTGCGTCTCTTATACATACATACAATGTCACCAAAAGGCCTGAAAACTGGCTGTCACACGCGAAAGCAGCGAGTAAAAAAAAGAAAGTCAATTACCTTTTCAAGTGCGTTTGAGCTGACTCGGGCACGGCGTTACCTTGACTGGGCCCAGATCTTACTATTTTTCCGATGGGCTCTTACGAACATTCGACATTGGCTCGCGTGCATTTGCGCCCTTGTTATCTCTGACATCGGCACTTGTGCGGCACAGTTAAGAAAATATAAAAAAATATATATTTAAATGGATAACAGATTAGAATGAAAAGATTCATTAAAGATAGGGCCCCTTATGCGCTTACATTTTCTTTACCAATTCCATTTCCTAGTGATCACCGTCCTCTGTGCCATACCGGCTATGATTATTGACTTCGTCAAGGTACAAGTGATCGACAGAATCGAACGAGGTGAGTGGGTGTGTCGCTTTAAATGTTTAAACAACAACAACAAGTCGTCTTTTGTGCAGCATATGACGATTCATTGCGGTGTTCAGTAGAGGTCAGGTGTGTCCAACGGGCAAAAACAAACGATTGAGTTCAGCATATGCCTTATGAACATCGCGAATGCATGGAAGACAGAACGAACGCTGAAGTTTTTGTAAAGTTACCATGCACAGAAAACAGCAGCTATTACAAATATGCAACGTCGTGAAACGTTCTGCGCATAAGATCATTGAAAAACGCAATTCAGTTCATGTACACCATCCGCGCATACATGCAGCCGTCGCCAAATATCTGCCATAGCATCATCAAAATTAGGTCTGACTAGTGCACTAATAAATGCAAGAATGGTGCAACAGGAAAAAAAAAAAAGGAAGAGTTGACTTGTCATTCCGAATATGAATATTCCTTTGTGGGTGCCCTTGTATAGACAAGTGAGCGCCATTTTTTTTCGGCCTTTTTTGTAATTATTAGGGGGAGGGGGTGGTACCTTAGACTAATGGCAGACAGTGCCAAAAATCTTTGTAGCTTCCACCTTGATAAAGCGCTGTTTGGGACGTCACAGCCACGACCAGGTGTTGCTTTCTCTCTCCCTGGCTCAGCGATGCGCAGCTTCCTTGAGCGAGCCTACACGGCATTCTACGTGAACGTGACGGTGACACACCAGTACAACTACAGCCTCGAGTACAGCCGCACACCCGCCGAGGTGCGTGGCCACGTGTTGGGAGAACTGCACGCGCGCGTCGCCCTCTTCGCCGCTCTCTTCAAGTTGCTCAGCAACGGGGTGCTGGTCGGGTTCCTCTATGTCGCGTACGGGTGAGTGTACGCCGTTGGCTATGCTCTGCCGATTGCCGACTCCACCGCGCGGTTAGTAGCAAATAATTCCCTTGATATGCGAGGACAAATACATACTAGTGATTTCGCAGGGCAGAAGTGGGGACGTAATCCTAGGCACGAAGGCCTTGTTGTTTTACGCCATTCAGGAATTACACATTCTTTCACCCTTGGTCATCCGGGCTTGATTTGTTAGTTTTTCAAAGCGAAGCTTTCTTTGCCTCTTGCCCCAACTTTTAGGTTCTGGCTGATGTCTTGCACGATTGGCCGGTACCGGACATAGTGCAAATCGATGCGCCCTGTATAATCACACACGTAAGCGTTTACGTGCGCGTCAGTGCTTACCGTGAGCTCCAGCGCCAGCCGCCTTCGTGGTCATTCCGCTGTATTCGTTGCGTCATTTCATCACTTTTCTGCCATTGTGATCACTCCTTTGTTGTAATGCCGTCGTCATCCTTCCAACGTCTTCGCTCTATCGCGTCACTGCGTTGTCGTGTCGTCGTCATCACGCCCCCATCGTCGAACCATCGTCGCCATACCGTCATCATTCCACCTTCATAATTCCATCGTCATCATTCCATCGTCGTCATTCCATCTTCATCATTCCATCGTCATTATTCCATCGTCGTCATGCCATCGCCGTTACGCAGTCACCGTCGTGGTGTCGGGGTCGTTCCATCTTCGTCATTCTGTCGTAGTCATTCCACAGTCGTCACGCCGTCGTCGTCATAGCAATGTCGTAATTCCAGTTTCGTTCTCCCATTATCTTAGCGCAGTCGTGGTCATATCATAGTCATCATTCCGGCGTGGTCATCCCTTTGTCATCAAGTCGTCGTCATCATATCATCGCCGTTATGCCATTGTCCTCATTGCGTCGAAATGCGGCCGCCGCGGCCGGGCATTCCATCGTCGTCATGAAGTCGAAATCATGCCGTCGCGGTTATTGGATGGTCGCCATTTTGTCTTAACGATTCCGGCGTTTGTCATGCCGTCGTCGTCTTTCCATCGTCATTCTTACATCCTCGTCAATTCCTTCGTCGCCAAGCGTTCGACGCCGGTCGTCGAGCGCCACAAGTTTATGTTGCAAGCGAAGTGGTTCCCGGAGAAAATGCCAACCTGGTCATGGGCTCTATGCTTGCAAATGGCCGCTAAACAAAAACAGCGTTCTTCGCGAACACATTTGAAAGCTTCGCTCAATATGTCTTGGTACATGCCTGCACAGTCGGAAATCTTCTCTCACTAATTCCATGATTGTCATTATCTCGATGTGCACTGTGGGCGCATTTACAGCTTAACAAATACGTAATTCGCACAAGAAATTCACGAGGGCAACAGATTTGAGGGTTTCGTTGCATCGCTTGCTATAAATGTGCGTGTGTGCGCGCACACACACACACATACGCACAGGCACGCATACAGGAGGAACATCAGTAGCGCCTTCATCGCCTTCTAGCGTGAAGACCACATCGGCCGGCACTCGTCTGCAATATGAAGTCCTTGATGAACTGCATAAAGCTGCTATTACTGGTAGGTTAACGCGAAAAATGAACGCACGCCGCACTGCGGAACAAGAGACCTCGTTATTGAAGCCGGAGCGCGTCACTTATCGCCGCTGTGATGCAGAAACAGCCAAGCACCGGTTTCCCTCCGCATGGAGCGCTGCGACGCGGCTCCGGCTTGATTGCTGGTCCAAGCGCGAGCCACACCGCTAACCTTGCGACACTGCTTTAGTCCCTACAAGCGCGTGACAGGTATTGGAGCGCGGGCGGACTCTGATAGAATTCGATTAGTCAGGCGAGTTGCGCCAAGGGCATGCAGCTATATAGCTGTGTGGTCGATAGTGGCGGTCCATTGGCAATTCTTTCCGTTCGCTGTCACTTCTCCCGCCCGCGAGTAGAACATGTGTATAAACATTTTAAATTTCTTCTTAGCTTTCTTTTTTTCAATTTTGGCTACGTGAGAGGGGGAGACGAGGGGCACACAACATTCCTCTTGTCATGACCGGATGTCAACCCTTTATTTGCTACTTCCATTGAGCTTAGCTAAGCAACTACCGCTTTTCTGCCGCCTCCTTGTGGAATACAATGTTAGTGAAAGAAACTTCGCATCGGAGTGCACGCTCCTCTGAACTGACTTCATTTTCTTTATCAATTCCGAGTATGGCTGTTACAGGCATGACCACAAATGCGAGACGGAAGGCGCGCGATGCGCCTGGCGTGCTTTCTCGGTGGTCGTCCTCTCGGCGCTGCGTAGCTGAAGCAGCACCGGGAAAAAAAAAGGGGGGGGGGGGGTAGCCGAGTCCCTCCAGGAAGCGTAGTTATCAATTAGGATGTGTTTGATATATGAAGACAACCCGTTTTTGAACGTCTCCGGCAAGTTTCAGATACGTGGTAAATAAATGTTTAGGTGTCTGGGCAGCTTATAGTTTGAATGAATGTTTGACCCGTTCAGCTAATCAAAGTGCATAGGAACCGATACGTTTATTACCACATAGCCGAAACCTACCAAACATTTTCCCAGATTGCCATGCTGATATACTTACGCTGCGCCGCGAGCGGACAAGAGAAGGTGGCAGGCGTGTCGCGGATCTCGTGTCTCGCACACATACTCGGTCGGTGACAGCGTAAAAACGCAGCACAAGTTAGACGCCCACAAGGCGGCAGTGCGTCTGGTCTCTGTATCCCCACGCTACAAACATGTATATGTTTCCGAGAAGTCGCCGATATTAGAAGAAGTTTGCCTCGCGAGCGACGCCATGGAAATAAGCGAACGTAATTGGCTGGCGCACTTGTGCAAATTCTGTTTGTGGGGGACAGCGCTGTATTTGACGCTGCATTCTTCGGTGTTCACCGACTACAGGCAGCGCTATTTCCGTCTTTTTTGTTTTTTTTAAGGCTGCCACTAAATTCTACCATTACTGATGCAATATCGTTTATGGTGTACCGCAGATATATATAACTTTCATTGATTACGAGAAAGCGTCTGATTCAGGCGAAACCTCAGCAGTCATGGAGGCATTACGGAATCAGGGTGTAGACGAACCGTATGTAAATATACTGAAATATACCTATAGCGGCTCCACAGCCACCGTAGTCCTCCATAAAGCAAGCAACAAAATCCCAATAAAGAAAGGCGTCAGGCAGGGAGATACGATCTCTCCAATGCTATTCACAGCGTGTTTACAGGAGGTATTCAGACACCTGGAATGGGAAGAATTGGGGATAAGAGTTAATGGAGAATACCTTAGTAACTTGCGATTCGCTGATGATATTGCCTTGCTTAGTAACTCAGGGGACCAACTACAATGCATGATCACTGACTTGGAGAGGCAAAGCCGAAGGGTGGCTCTAAAAATTAATCTGCAGAAAACTAAAGTAATGTTTAACAGTCTTGGAAGAGAACAGCAGTTTACGATAGGTAGCGAGGCACTGGAAGTGGTGAGGGAATACATCTACTTAGGACAGGTAGTGACTGCGGATCTGGATCATGATACTGAAATAATCAGAAGAATAAGAATGGGCTGTGGTGCGTTTGGCAGGCATTCCCAGAACATGAACAGCAGGTTGCCATTATCCCCCAAGAGAAAAGTTTATAACAGCTGTGTCTTACCAGTACTCACGTACGGGGCAGAAACCTGGAGGCTTACGAAAAGGGTTCTACTTAAATTGAGGACGAGTAACGTTAAGGGATAAGAAAAGAGTAGATAGGGTGAGGGAACAAACGCGAGTTAATGATATCTTAGTTAAAATCAAGAAACAAAAAATGGGCATGGGCAGGACATGTAATGAGGAGGGAAGATAACCGATGGTCATTAAGGGTTACGGAGTGGATTCCAAGGGAAGGGAAGCGTAGCAGGGGGCGGCAGAAAGTTAGGTGGGCGGCTGAGATTACGAAGTTTGCAGCGACGACATGGCGACAATTAGTACATGACCGGGGTAGTTGGAGAAGTATGGGAGAGGCCTTTGCCCTGCAGTGGGCGTAAACAGAATAATAATAATAATAATAATAATAATAATAATAATAATAATAATAATAATAATAATAATAATAATAATAATAATAATAATAATAATAATAATAATAATAATAATAATAATAATAATGCAGATCAAAGTAACTATTATTATGTCAGTGAGGGTGGGATTGATTCCCAGAATTCATTTCCTACCGTATGAATTCATTTCGCCGAAGTTCAGGCCAATTACGAGACAGAAGCTGTCCGCATCAGTACCATTGCCGCTTGTAGTATAATCTGGATCCGCCCTTAAGGATACTGTCATAATATAATTATAGATCTTTATTCAAAATGCGCCTGCTTGCTTCATTATGCCCGCAGCAGATACATGGTTATCATAGAAAACATGTACTGGTATATGATGATTTAACCTATTTCTATGTAGCTCACGTGTATTGTTACGAATGGTCTATATTTTTGAACTCTGCGTGTATCGCTGTGCATGTTTACAGTTAAAAAGATTACGTTCTCATAGATTGGCCTTCCAAAAACATTTACTTTCGGGCTTCCTCTTGAAAGGAATACATGCATGCACAATGTAAGGTTAATTTGTTAGAATGAAAATGACTGAGTGACAAATTGTCACGACGCCGAAAGCGTTATCATCATACTCAACTTTGTGTCCTCTTCATTTTTGTTTTATTTTCCTTTTGATATAGCTTTTATGGCGCACACACTGCATCATGTGTAACGTCTGACATTAGGTGGCTACGTTTGCGTAATTTATCTTTTCTCCGGACGGCGCAAACTGAACGTGTACTTGTTAGTAGAGAGTGTACTCTGGGCTATACGGTGGTCGCACGTGCTATTAAAGGCAATATATAAAGTAACGATTGTATTAATGATCCATGCCAGCACTTTTAGTAAGCGGTGTTTAACAATTCGAAGATATAGCATGACAGTCTCAACAACAGCTTCCCTCTTTGTTTTTGCGCAATGAAACTAGTTAATATTATCTTAATATATATTCTTCTTGAGCGAACTGGTGCGATTTGGAAAAGATAATTATACGGCGCTAAAGGGACATACGAGAGGTAGAAACACACACAGGCACACAGTAACTGGTAGCTTTCTGTTTGTCTCTGTGTGTCTCACCCTTGTGTGTGTCATTCGTGGGCCCTATGGTCATGTTTTTCAAAATAATTATTAATATTAGTGCACTTACATTGGAATCCTGTTGCTTCAACAATACTCCCCGGATCTCTAACGCAGGATCTCTGCACTAAATTAAATGCGCTTTTCTCAGCTAAGCTTCTGGGTGCACTGATAATTCCGCGCGGAACCTTTTATCGTGGTTTTTGCGTGTCAGTATACGCAGAGCGCATTAATTGTGAGTTGCGCGTGCGAGGAACATACAGTAGCTAATTTGAATAAATCGGTTCGTACATGTCTTAGCGTAATCAAGGTGTACAGAAGGCATACATGAGTATCTTGGGAAATATCTACAAAGATTCCACAACTACCTTGTTTCTCCACAAGAAAACTAGAAAATTACTTATAAAGAAAAAGGGCAGGCAAGGAGACACAATTTGTCCAACGCTTTGCACTGCATGATTAGAAGACGTAATCGAGCTATTATACTGGGAAGGCATATTGAGTGAGGATCAACGGCGAATATCTCAGCAACCTTCGGCTTGCAGTGACATGTCCTGCTCAGAAACGCTGGGGATGAATTGCTACAAATTACTGAGGAATTTAAAAGAGAAATCTTAAGAGCAGAGTTGAATATTAATATGCTGAAGACAAACTTAATATTTAATAACCTGGAAAGGGAACAAGAATTTATGACAGCCAATAAGCCTCTAGAGTCCGTGGAGGAGTACGTTTATTTAGATCACTTACTCACAGGCGACCTTGATCATGAGAAGGAAATTTAGAGAAGCATAAAAATTGGTTGAATGCATACTGCAGGCATTACCAAATCCTAACTGGGAGCTTAGGACCGTCGTTGAAAAGAAAAGTCTGCAATAATTGCGTTCTACCAGTGCTAACATATAGGGCAGAAACTTTGATGTTAACAAGGAAGCTCGGGATCAAGTTAAGAACCGCGCAAAGAGCGATGGAACGGAAAATGTCAGGGGTAACGTTAAGAGACGGGAAGACAGCGGTGTGGATCAGAGAACAAACGGGGATAGCTAATATTTTCATTGACATTAAGAAAAAAAATGGAGCCGGGCAGACCATGTGATGCGTAGGATGGATAACCGGTGGGCCATTAGAGTTACAGAATGGTTGCCAAGGGAATGGAAGTGCAGTCGAGGATATGGCAGAAAATTAGGTGGGGTGATGAAATTAGGAAATTTGCAGGCGCAAGTTGGAATTAGCTAGCGCAAGATTGGGGTAATTGCAGGTCGTGGAAGAGGCCTTCGTCCTGCAGTGAATATATATATATATATATATATATATATATATAATATACACACGCAGTTGCTTATGACGATGCAGGCTGTTGCTTCTTGCGTGGCTTTGAGCAAGTAGCGAAGCACGGTAATTACTTTGACAGCGAAAGCTACTTAGTTGCACTCACGCTTGCGTTAGTTTTTTCTTGTTGAGAGGGAGGTCTTAGTCGGGGAGCCATAACGCGATTACGCGCAAGTCGCTGGGAGCGCGCCATCTTGAGAAACACGGTGCTGTTTGTAGTAGCGACGTGCGTGTTTGGCCATTCTCTACCTATAAATGGCATTTTAACGAAAATGAATATGTCCTGTGTGCCCACACGCATATTATCAGACTGTGTCGTAACGAAGGCGCATTGCTGTCACGCCCATCCTCCCATCCTCATATATATACAGTGAGATATACGCTCTCAAGAAAAAGTAGCTATTTAGTGCCTGCGCACTAAGTGTTGAGGAATATAGTCTGCTAGACGAGCCATATATCGGCAACTCTTCTTCGTATTTCAAATCAGTGTCATTGTCACCGCCATCATCGTCGTCACCACCATTATCAACTGCATACGCCTGCAACGCTACTGATGTCATCACACTACTTAAGTCTCTGCCACCTTTTAACGCATTTTCCTTGATTCGGTGCCCATTGGGTTGCTCTAGCACAATGTAGGCCTCTGGTTATATTCTCTGTGCGTTACATGACCTGCCCAACTTCACTTATTCCGCTCAATCTGAGCCACTGTATCGAACCAGCTAGTCCAGCAACTCAGACTTACTAGATACAATACCAGCAACGCTCGTTCGCCTCCTAACGCTTGCTTCCTGTTTCTTGACGTTGCGCCTCTCATTTTCCGTCACATCGGTCGTTGCGAGATGTCTGGCTTGTTCTCAAGCTTCTTTGTTGTCATCTAACTTTCAATTAGTACATGGACAATAGCGGCAAAATGCACCGATTGAATACTTTCAATGATAACGATAAGATGCCGTTTATCACTTGAGAATGCCTGAACGACGATGTTCGTCGTCGTTTTTCTCGTCAGATATATCCGTGGATATATGTGTAGACATCTTGGGCTACTGGGTATGGGCTGGGTCCTGTTTGCCGAATAGACATCTTAGGTCACTGGGTATGGGTTCGAATAGACAACTTCGGAACTGGGTTTGTGCACGTGGGCTTGTGTCGCTGGGTATGTGCTCATTCTTGGCCAATCTCCCAGAATGGATGTGCTACTTTGGCACAAGCATTGTGAAGTTTAAAATGCACTTACACTTGCGTCGTACTTTTCTGTGCCATGCACATCTCACCAGCATTCTTTCCTCGGCGGGTGTCACATATTACCATCGACAACAGCTACAGGCGACGAAGCTGTGTTCGTGTAACCCGTGCACCGCTGCTACCTCGCTAACTCAGACATGCTTTGCGTCGTTTAGATTCCACCGTTACGTTGGGTCTACGTGTTGCTTTATTTCATGGTATTTATTACAGAGAGAGAGAGAGAGAGAGAGAGAGAGAGAAACAAAGGAAGTCCGGTTCGCTATCTTGCAAGGCGAAAAAGGGAAAAGGGATTTAAAGAGAGGGGAAATGAGAAAGGCAAGTGCGGGAACGGGGATCGGCGCACAAAACTGAAACGGAACACGTCGCTGTCCCATTCAACCGCAGTCCCGTGGACCGCAGCAAGCGAATTTGCGCTCTGGCTGCCCTTATAGCGCACACGTCCACTGTGACCACTGTCTTATTATCTTGCGCTCTGACATGGTACGCGACTTCTCCAACATGGCACATAGCAACTGCCTCTCCGTGCTATAACTTGGGTTGATGCGGGGAAGATGTCGTATATTTTCTTCACAGCCGCAAGGGTCACAGGTATACGGCTGTCGGCCCACCCAATTATGAAAGAGTATGACTTGGTTAACACTAAATAAATTGAGAAACACGTACACGCACGCACGCACACGCACGCGTTCACGCAAGGCGTGAACGATAAGCACAGTAGACGCGGCGGCTACTCGTTCTCGCCCTGCGTCCTTTTTTAGGACTAGGTAAATACCTGTTGAACCTGGAATACGAACCAATTAGCCTAACCTTGTTTTCGAATGGTGCAATGCAACGTTTAGGCAAAAGTGGCCGTGGCGAATGTAAACAGTGTTTTGTACCCGTGTCACACCCGCGCTTTAAGCAACCACTGGTGCATATCAGATTGCAGCACTAGAAAAGCTTCATTGCATGCACGACGCTTCCTAAATCTATGCACTCGCGTTCTGCTTTCTTTTGTTCATATCCTCCCTCGGCACGTGCGTCTTCTGCTCGCTTCCATGCGGCACCAAACTGTTGGGGGAACGCGGCGATGCGGCTTACACCATATCGTTCCAAGTTTTTGCCAAGCGTCTGCCATCGTACTAAGATAAATGCGCTTGAATGCAGGCCGCGTGCCGAATCCCTGCACCGATTCGTTCGGAACAGCTTGTTTCTGCTGTCAGGAAAATGGCCTAGGAATTCAGGCGGACGTTAAGCGATGAATCTTCAGAGCTACGTCTCAGAACAATCAGGAAGATACTTATCTTTCCTCTCAGGCTTGTTGCCAAGAAAAATGGTTTCTAGTCTAAGCATTTATCACTCAGATGACAATCTACGAATTCCGTCGGGGCATGCTAGAGAGAGAGAGAGTTGAAAGGGAACCAAATATTGTAGAAGGAATTAGACTGGTACCAAAGAGGGGCGGCAAAGAAATCGTGACAACTGGGCCTCAATTCAGTTCTGCATCTCAAGCCCGCTGCGTCACACCATTGTGTGTGGTATTAAACCTTACGTATAGCTGTGCGCTAAAGTAAACGAAGAACCTCGAAGTGGCTTAAAGCGCTGTTCTATGTCATTAAAACGCATATTCTTGAGAGAAGCACCTAGCAAGACAGCCCGTATATATTGTGAATTGCCTGAACAGCTCATGAGCCTGTCGCCACACGTATATAAATGCAACTGACCTGTGTACGCCGCGGCACGAAAAGTAATTTTCAGAATATAATATATAATTAGTTGTTGTGCTTGTTGTTGTTGTCGTCGTAGTCGTCGTCATCATCATCTCGGTATTTATCTCTTCGCATTCTTTGGACTTAAGTCGCCTATTTTCCATTCACTCTTGGTGTCACCATCGTCGTATTATCGCAAAAAAAAATAACACACACGCACACGCAGGCGCGCACATGAACACGCGCAGCTTGCGGCGCCACAGCTTCGCGCCTGAAGCAGCAGCGCCGCCTGCGGAATTTCTGGCGTTTTCAGGATTTTGGTAACCGCTGCGACGCACGACGGGGTGCTATTTAAGGCCGAATTAACCGATGCTGCATGCTTTCACGTTTGAAATGAGCGAGTTTTCATTCAATGACAATGCGCTGTTTCTCGCCAGAGTTTTCGAGTCCGTTCAAATTAAACAACAAGTAGAATTAACCGAGGTCGAAATAACGGGAGTCGACTTATATAATTACGTTTATAGAATTGCAGGTGCGTTGACTCACGTCACAAGCCGGATTAGGCCACACACGCGTGCTTACTTCTCGTGGCAACGGCAACTATCGCTTACAGGCGATTGACGCACGGGACTCAGATGCTCCCCGACCAAATGTGAGCTTCTGCTTTATAGAAAAGAAAAAGGCGGCAGACCCAAGGGCTGGAAACCGGTCTCGGAAAGTGACATTCACCTGTTCAGTCGGAGCGGTGACCCGATACCCAGGGTCGATACCATCATAGCCCTGGGTAAGTTCATCGAATCACGTGGCGGCAACGGCACTGCGTTGCGCAATAACTGCGAAGGCCGACAATGCTTTTCGCCTCGTGCGAAGGGTCACGAACAGACATCGTGTCCTCAAGGAGGACAACCTGCTTCGGCTCATCAACGCCTTTGGGCTGTGTCACTTCACCTACACGGTGGCCATGCACAACTGGCTCAGAGCCGAGCGGGAAAAGCTTAATGCCCTCATTAGAAAATTCGTCAAGAGAGCCCTCGGGCTGTCAGTCAAAACGCATACCGAGGACCTCCTTCGGCTCGGCAAACACAACACCATGGAGGAGATAGCCGAGGCTCAGGAACGGGCCCAGCTAACTCGACTGTCACCACGCCGGCCGGCAGGCGTATCCTTGAGGAGATCGGACTCGCACCCACCAAGAACTTGGCTGAAAACAGCCAAATCCCCAGAGAAATATGGGAGAAGATCGTGGTCGCCCCTTTGCCCCGCAACGTTCATCCCGTTCACAACGCAGGTCGTCGCAAGGCAAGAACACTGAATATATTGAAGCAAATAAACAAGGACAAGATCGAAGCAAGCGTCGTGGACGCAGCTACATACCGAGACGGCAAGGCTTTTGCCGTTTCCGTGGTGGACACGCTGGGCAAAGTCATCAACTGTGCTTCCGTCCGGACGACGAACCCCGAGGTGGCCGAGCAAGTGCCATTGCACTCGCCATGCAAGACGTTCGAAGACAAAGGGTGTATAGCGATTCGAAAGTGGCCGTCAGGGCATTCCAGAAAGGCCGGGTAGTCCGGCAGGTAATTCAAATTCTGAAAGGCGCCAAACACGGCGACACCTCCATACACTCCATCCTTTGGTTCCCTACCCACGTCGGGGCGATTGAAGGGGTTCCTCTGAACCTCAACGAGACTGCCCACGAGGCTGCGCGTGGCTTTACCGACCGCGCTGCCTTCGGATCGGGCGACTCTCTCCCTGGACACAGAGACGCTCCTGTCACGCATAATGAACTTACTAAATTCTTTTACTTAGAGAAAAAGGTTCTCCCGCCGCCTCACTCCAAGCTAAGAAGGCCCCAGGCGGTCACGCTCAGACTCTTGCAAACGAACTCCTACCCAAATCCGGCGTCCCTTAAAAGAATATATCCTGAGATTTATCCGAACTGTTCTTTGCGTGACCTGTGGTGAGGATGCCCGCGTTTTTTGGACCCAATAAAAGCTTATTCACTCACTCACTCACTCACTCACTCACTCACTCACTCACTCACTCACTCACTCACTCACTCACTCACTCACTCACTCACTCACTCGCTCACTCGCTCGCTCGCTCACTCACTCACTCACTCACTCACTCACTCACTCACTCACTCACTCACTCACTCGCTCACTCGCTCGCTCGCTCGCTCGCTCGCTCGCTCACTCACTCACTCACTCGCTCGCTCACTCACTCACTCACTCGCTCACTCACTCGCTCGCTCGCTCACTCACTCACTCACTCACTCGCTCGCTCACTCACTCACTCACTCACTCACTCACTCACTCACTCACTCACTCACTCACTCACTCACTCACTCACTCACTCACTCACTCACTCACTCACTCACTCACTCACTCACTCACTCACTCACTCACTCACTCACTCACTCACTCACTCACTCACTCACTCACTCACTCACTCACTCACTCACTCACTCACTCACTCACTCACTCACTCACTCACTCACTCACTCACTCACTCACTCACTCACTCACTCACTCACTCACTCACTCACTGGTCACGTGTCGTAGCAAGTTAGCTACAATTTCATTTTAAAAAAAAGTGACAGCGTGTGCACACCACAGATGCAGGGATGAAGCTCGTGAATAATTGACTTGACCACTGTACAAGTAGCGATAGCATTGGCTTTAAGGAATAATAAGTGGACGAAGATTTACAGTGACTCTAAGATGGCTATTAGACACTTTACCAATGGCTTTGTAACCAAAAGGGCTGCCCAGCTGATCGGTGAGTTGGACAGCCAAGGGATCGAAATTCGCTGGTTTCCTGCGCACATGGGGTCTGTCGATCCATCTCGGAAGAATTTAAACGAGATGGCTAACGCAGCTGCACGAGGACTTACTATCCGTGCACTACGCGACCAGGACCTTAATAATATACAGGAGGAGAACAGGGACCAATTACTTACATCTAATGAACTCACGCGGCATTACTACATGAACAGAAGGGAATTCCCAGTGCCACACGCTAAGCTCAATAGAGCTCAAGCAGTGACTCTAAGATTGTTGCAGACAAGAACTTATCCAAGTCCAAACTTTATTAATAAGCTATATCCTGAAAGAGAGGTACAAATCAATTGCGAGAAGTGTAATGGCATCATTACTCTGGATCACATGCTTTGGCAGTGTCCTGTGACTTTCACAGACTGTGACAAAGAGAGAGACTGGTGGCAGCGAGTCCTACACAGGGGAGTTCTTTTCGATCAAGTACAGGCCGTCCAGAAGGCCCACGATACGGCGGTAAGGTTAAACCTTACTGTCCCGACGTGGGAGCCGCCTGCGTCAACCTAAAGGTTGATCTTCAGGACATTAAATAAAGTTCATCATACCATACCATACTGTCCTTCGCGTACGTCACGTCGCGTAGCGGCACGCTGCTTACAAAAGTGAAAGCGTGCCAGTTTCCCACATATTGTAACCCCTTCTAGGTCGTCCCAGATCGTAACGGAACGCGTGTAGCAACGTTTGTTCACCGGATTACGATCGCCGTCACGCTGTTGTAGTCGGCCTGCTGCTGACGTCGCACACTGGCTCGTGTTGCACTAGTTCTCGCCTTACGCATACATGTTCGTCCATGTAGTAATGCTTTGCAGAACTCCAAACGCTGATGGATAGCCAACCAGCTCCAACGATGTCTCGCATCGATTCCCCCAATATGTTGGGTTTGTATAACTTCTTATCCATTCGAGTGCTTTCATCTCGTGAATTGGGTCGCCTTTGTCTACTTGGCCTAGATAACGTACTCTGGCAGAGCTTCAGAAGGCTGACTACCAATCCCGAATTCTATATCATTTACAGGTTTATAAATGTTAAAGCTAAGCGGACTTGAATTCTAATCAGGTGTTTCATCTAAGCGAGAACCATACTGTTCTCTCTTAATTTGAATGTGAACCGATCATATATTTAGCGCTTGTCTTATCTCTCCCTTCGCCTGAAGACTTCAAATATTTTTTGTACAAGAGGCACACCACAGAGCACTTTGAGGGGCTTCTTTGTTGCGTTTATGTGCTTTTATTCAATGACGTTTCTTAGTATGCGCTAAGCCTTGTGATAGTCTATTCTTAGCGATGGGCAGTTGCAAAATAATCTCAGAGGAAGCTTACGCCATGAGTGCGACTAGAACATGATAAGTGGAAAAAAAAAAGAAAAAGCCCTCTGCCCTCCTTCTAATTTTTTCTCTACACTCGACATTTTTTTTTACTGTCCACCAGTTCTACAACAGCAGAACAACATCCTCATTTGTTGAATCTCACTATTTACGGAGATATGCCACAAATATCCTAAAAGTTTCAAGGGGAAGCGCGCACATGACCTCTGACTCCAGAATGTAGTAAGCAATATAACACAGTGGCAGTACTATAATCACGGTATAGAAATGTAACTTGTACTACGACACATAGCATGTTAAAAGCTAACACTTAGGTAAATGAAGTATCATCTAACAGCCTATCAGAAAGTGTATGACTGCTCAGTCCACTTCCAAACTCTAAATCTGCTAGTAAGCATAGATAATGACGGTGGCACCAAAGAAATCAATATGCCAATCTATTTATTACGTTAGCAAGCTTCTGCGACGAATCTTACGCGAATCAACAAATTTAGGCGAGGATAACGTTTTTATGAAATGCATGTTGACGTATACAATACCGTGCTGTATACATAACCAGTGTATAGCAGATCCGAACAGCCACAATATCGGCGTTGCAAACAAGTCGTTAAATGCTCGCTTAGTAAACTGGCTTAGTGACGATGCATGAGGAATAAAAGGACCCAACGTACTTCAACTGTGAGAGCGTTCTCGGGTTGTACAAATAATTCGATACCTGCCCAAAAACGCTCAGGGCGCGTCGGTCCCCATGAATAAGAGATTATTTTTCAATCGTCGATACTTACTGCGCTTTAAAAAGCGTCAGGGCATATACACCATCCAAACCAGAGATGTTAAGTTCCTCAATGTAAGCAAACCTGATTTATCGATGGTTCACATATTTGAGTGGGGTATGCTTATGTTTAATGAGTGTAAATCTGACGATGTTTTCAAGAAAATTTGCAGATGTGTTCGGTATTCAGATAATAATCTGAACAGCGTTAGCATGCTCTAGCCTAGATCATATGATCGCGTCATAAGTTTTAACATTTGTTTCTCTCAGTGTGTGTGGACTGTGGAAGCTTGTAAGCTTACGACGCACAGTCACCTTTTGACTGCTTGAGGTTATCGCTCATTTCTGTTGAATCAGCTGTTCGCCTAGTTGTGATGAGCTCAATCTATTTAATGGCTAAGGACGAGGGCGCGGTATAGAGTCCCAGCCACGGCAGCCGCATTTCGATGGGGGCTAAACGCAAAAACACCCGTCTATCTTGCCATTGGAAGCATGTTAAGAATTCGAAGTAGTCAAATTTAATCTGAAGTCACTCACTACGGCATGCTTAATAATCATATTGCGGTTTTGGCACTTAAGATCCCAGAATTCATTTAAATCATATTTTATGGGAATATTCATTTAATAATACTTATCAGATCAGCCACAGAAACTGTTAGTTTCTTGTTCTCCCTGCGACCGGATCAATTTGCAACCGTGACTATCATCGGCACTGAAGATGTAATATATTTTGAAGAACTTAAGGGGCTTCTTGCATGACTTTTCTAGGCCTCGAAATGGGCTTTCTTCATGTTTTTTGAGAGTAAAACAGTTTGGCAATTTAGTAGAGCGTTTTTTCACAATTGAGGAGAAATATTTGTTTCTTGCACACTTTGCATGAAAACTGATTTGATTAATGGGAACGACAAGTTCATTTCTGCAGTATTATAGACTTTATTGTGACTTGCCTTTCGTTTAGTATGTGCTATCACTTGTCATATCGTCTGTTATTTTCGGGTCTTTATGAGCCGAATATAACCCAACGTATAAGATAGCAAGTATAAGATAGCTCAACATTTAAGTTTTTATACTCTAAGATTGATATTTTAATATTCTCATTTGAGCACAGGATACTTAACATAAAGTTCATAGTAGCGTTTTCGATAGACTAGAAGGTATGGGTATTACAGAAAACCATTTATAAATTTATAAATTTATATAATTTCTACACTGAATACTTTATATTTAAAGTAATATTTGATTTAATTTTTCTAGTACAACTGTGTTCTGCAATTCTGCATGACCAGAAGTAAAGATAAACAGGTTGTTCTAATTTTCCGTGATGCTGAATGATGTTCGAATTTTGTGAGTTTAAAATACGGGAACTCGTACGAAGGATGACCGGACATGCTCAAGTAGTCCCCGAAGACAAAATCGCGAAATATTATTGCTTTGAATAGTGTACCTATTGTTGATAGCTGTAAACGTACACGAAAACTGTTTGCATGCAGGTTGACAATTCTCCTAGCCTGCCTGAAAGCAAATGGGAAGCGAAAGAATAAAAGAGCGAGATCGTTTCAGAGGGCTTGATATTGCGTCTATGTGAGGGACAACGGATAGCGCGGGTGGAAGTTTGTGTGTTCGCTGTCATGCATTCTTATGACCTATAAGGCAGGGTTGTCCTTTTGCTCCGTCTATATTCCTTGATGCAAGCACAACTTACAAACTATGAGAAAAACTCGATAACAGGAGCGTAATGATAGCACAATGACACCCCCAAGTGGGTCAGCTCAATAGAAATCTCAGACAAAGAGACGTACAAAAAACACATGACATCTGCACTCAATGTGATTGCTCCCAAAGTTCCAAATCACTTCCTCTGAATGCTATTAACACACAAAACTAGTTCGAAGGTAAAGAAGCAGCGTGTTCGAGTGCAGTGGTGTCTAGAGAAAAACGAACATTTTGAGGCAGCAAGGAATTTAATTTCGCTGAGCAACAGACAGGCCATGCGGATGAAAAAAAAAATCAGGGCATGTACAAACGTAGCGTCACGTGCCTAGGTTGACGACGGTGTTACGTGATCAGCATCACTCGGAAAGAGACCATACATGAAGGATCATGCAAGATAAGGAAGTCGGGTGTTACTGCACGTAACGTTTAGTTGAATGACGAGCAAGAAATGGTATGCGGTCAGCAAACAGGGGTACCTATTTTACGTTCAGGCCTCTTAACACCCTCCTTACTGCCTCAGAATAGGCACTTCTAGCTTTGCGGGATACTCGATATGCTACTGTGACACGTTAACGCAATTCCTTACCGCGATACACACTCTGCCCGTGACGTCACATTCGGCACATTTTCCTCTTCCTCCGCCATTGGTGGGTACCACGCAAATAGCGTCTGTGCGTGTTCTGTCGACCGTGACGGTATTCTCAGTCCCAACCCGCAGAATGATTGTGTGTGGCGACGACTAGTGCGCGCCAAATGGAATTGTGCCCACGTTCTTCGACAAGCTCGTGGAAACGTACCAGTGCGCCGGCGCTGACCGATGCAAGTTACGCGTCGGGAGACGCACGTTGACATTATTAGCTATACTTGCTGTGGTGAACAAGCTACGATTCAATACATCAAATGGAGGCATACAAGTCACTATACTGACACACAAGTGTACAACGCAAGTGGATTTGGGAAGCATATAGCAGGCGAAGCGGCTGCCGCCGCAACATGTGCTGACCGAGGTGAGTTTAACGAGCGGTTGTTAGTACACGCGCCTGAGTGTGTGCTTACGAGTCAGAAATTTGAAAATTATTTCCCGTTTCTCCCCTGTCTACCTTGCAAAAGCTCGTCACGCGTACGCCCCGCGCTAACATTTCAGTAGCTTTCGAAGTCGTGTACAGAAGCGTTCTGTACTTTCAAAGTACCCGACGCCGTTGCGCAGCGCCAGCGTGCTTTGCCAGCGGTGACGGCCATTTGCGTCACGAGTGTTTGAGAGGAAGTCGCTGGGCAATCCAGGCAGAAAAAAAAAAAAAAAGGAAACGCATCTGTGTTCACAGAGACGGGATCCTAATTTCTTAGTAAATCTTTGATACCGCAGAATAGCATTTGTTTTAGGTGAATAATTAGTGCGCCGCGCGGGAGATTACCTGCCAGGCCTGTGCGCTAAACTGCGTAGCAAAGGACCGCCTTGTAGAAGAAAATGGATGCCGCCAGAAAGCCTGTGCGAGTTGCAGCACACCGTGGACACATGCTTCTAAACGGAAAGGGAAAGCCTGCGTGCCCATGAGGTTGCAATAGCAAGTGCTAATTGTTCTATAAAATGAGAGGCTAGATTTACTCAACGCCTTTTACCGCTGCAGTGCAAAACGGCAAGTTCATTCCCCCGCGGCTATCGAGAACAAGCGAATAGGCAATTTAAGAAGTAATCGAGAGACGTGCTTAAGGCAACTAATTACGGTAGCGCGCAGCTGGCAGTAGACAGGAAAACTGCGCGAATCACTTACGGGAATTATTAAAAGCTTCTGTTGTAATTCCGCTGACTATATGTTGATTTTAATATGCTTTCTTTTTCATATAGAATTGAATATCGTGCGTGATTTTTTTGTGCATGTCAGCGGCAATATACGCCTAGACAGCTGCGCAGCGATTTTTGGAGCGGTATAGTTTCAGCGTTGGTGCTCAATGTTTCTTCCTAAGCATCATTGCCCATATTTCTTTTTGTATGTGTGTATGCGTATTTGAAAGCATGTGTAGCCTTTCTTGCTTAAACGTAAAATGCCGCATTGCGGTAGACAGGTACCGCCGTCTTGCAAGACTTCTAAAAAAAAAGGTAGCCTTAAATAAACGGTGAACTGAAAAGGCTTCCATCGGTAACCGGAGCCAGATGGCCTTACTTGAAGTGAATTTTTAAGAATAAAGGGTCTGAAGGAAGGCTTGAGTTACCGTATTTTGTAATGGGCTCAGCGGGAACCCTGCTGGGGGAACATGCATGCATGTCTGGAAGGGAAGGGTGTTTCACCTAAAGTGTTTGAGACCCCGCTCTCTTGACTCGCAGCGCTTGTTGAAACAAGCTGTCGAAATTTGGGGCAGTAGAGTAGCGGTGTACTCGCATCGTGACGCAACAAGAAAAAAAAAAAAAGCAGTCGAAGGGGTGGGGGCGCTCCCCGTGGTATACTGTTTGTCTCTCTTCCCACGACGCGTGTGTTTTTGTTTGGAATTTTTTTTCGTCACTGTGTTGAAATAACGTGAAAAAGGAAGATTGAGAAGAAAATAGAACGCGATGGCTCAGAACGGAAAAATATTTTTGGTGACAAGAAGAGCCCAGGCCGGTTATGCTATCTATATTAAGCTAACTTAGAGTTAAAGAAAGAACATATGAAAATATAAAAGAAGCGAATTCATGGTGGCTGCTCAGCGCACCCTGGGATTTGGGACTACTTAGGCATTATTGGACAAAATTCACACGCCGCTCAGTCGCCTCAACCTTTTCTTTCCTCGTTCAGTGCGCACTACACCCGCACTGAATAGTGGCTCCAGCTCGCATCCAGAGGAGGGGGGAGGGGAGGGGGAGTGTACTGGCTTGCGCTTGCACTCACCAGCACTGCAATCACATTCGTGGCTGTTGTAATGAGTGTAAGCGCGGGTTGCGCCGACTGTGAACAGTTATAATGATACCACGGCAACATTCAGTGGTTGTAAAGAAAATGACGATAGTGACTTGCGGTCGGAGAGAGGGGTTCTGGAGGAGACAGAACATGGCACTAACGGCGCTTTCGTGCACGGAGCGCCAGTTTATTTATTTATGTATCTATTATATTTTTTTGTTGAATTATTTATTTAACATACACCCAGGGCTAATGACATTATGCAGGAAAGCGGTTATCATAGTCGAGTTAGGGGAAATAAACAAGAAAATGTGTTGTAGGTTAGAGTATATACATAAAACGCAACTGCTACTACAATGTTAGCTAATGGCTAATAACGGATGATATAAACTTCAAGAAAACGATGAGGCAATGGCAAATTAATGAACAGTAAGGAGTACAAATAATATTAACTATTAGTACAGTATTAGCCGATGCTTGGTCATGCACAAAAATTTTTGATGTTGCCCCTTCGGCAATCTTTTGAACTTCGCAACAACGCGCCAGCGTAACTCATTAGGCAGCACTTACAAAAAATTATATTTCATAAGAGCGACATAGTTGCAACAAGTTTTGGTTAGCAACATCGAGAGGGTACTTCGTTCTAATAACATACGCATTTATAAACCAACATTTTTAGTACTCACGCTTCGGGAAACAATTTCGGAGCAGATAACCTAGTGTCCTATCTGTATTGTCAACTGTGAAATCTGTATGAACATTCTGAGAGGTCTTAATTAAAGTGTGGACGCCGTGGTACTTGCAAGGTGAAAAACAAATAAGGTTACGGTTATTGTAGTCAATACGTTGGGGAAATACGAGTTTACGAGATGTTCTTGTTATTCCGCCTTCATTAATATTATGCTCTATTATTCATTAGTTATACCAGTTATTGAGCGTTGAGATCGGCCAGTAAAGAGTTTGTCATGCCAGTTATTAAATTCACAAAACATTACACAATCATTAGCGAAGGGTTGAACATTCGGAGGAATTGTTGAAAGGCCATTAATGTAAATAAGAAATAATTGGAGACCCAGTACATAACCATGCAGTACACATGAATATGCATTAGAGAAAAGAGAGTTATAACAATTACTGGTGACGAAACGTGAGCAATTAGAAAATATTCGATGCATTCAGGGAGGTTACAGTCAAGATTGAAGAGGCAAGATTATCGATTCATTTATGCGGCAAATTGCATATGACATGCCTTTTGAACGGGCTTTCTTAAAGAAACGTTACGAAAAGGCAGTCGACGAAAGATTACTTGTCTAATATTCTGTGTAACTTAAGCATAAAAGCATAAATGAGGTCAGCTGCGTTTCGGACGAGTACGCATTCTTGAAACTGCTGTGCCGACACGAAGAACGAATTAGATGAATTGACAAGAACATTGAATAACTCTAATGCGCACTAGTAATTTTACAAATGGGGAGATTGGTCGGTTTATTTATGTGTCATTTATTTGTTACCTTTATTTCATCTGAGGAGCATTACAGTACGGTGGTTACAAAGACAACAAGGTTCGGTGTGCACTAAATGAGACAGTGTATTCCATTGTGCTGCGTCACTGCCGCCGCTATGCCAGCGCGCCCAGTTAGCAGCAATGGTTTCTTTTTTGGTATGCGAGGACAAAAAAATTCCCGGCATAAATTTCAATCTCGCGACTAATGTCGACGTTAATGCGATTAATTAATGCGATTATTGCGTTAATTTCTCCACTTTCGTGTAGCCGACTTCTGCAAATATTTTTTTTTTCTGTAACTCAGCGCTCCTCGCTTAATGTGCGCCCTGGTCCCATTCTGTTCACTTCTTTCTGCACATTCGGCTGCTTTCGATGCCGACTTTTTTCACTTATCTGTAGCTGAATTCCTGACTTATTGCTTTTTGTTTCGCTTGTCTATCCGGGCACCTACCCAGTGGCACGTGTCCATTCTGGAAAATAGGCCAAGAACATTCACATAGGCAGTGTCACTCACATAACCCGCTTGCATATATATCCTATGGCCCAAATTTTATGCGTTCTACAAGGCACGTAGTTGGTTTTACCCGGTCTGATCGGTAACCCCAGTAGAAAGTTGCTTATTTAAATGTTCTAGAGTATCGCGCCGCCGTTATCCACGATGTTTCGCATGGTCATGAAACAACTGCACAAGACACCAACTTCAAATTCAGTGAAAGCAGGATTCACAAGTAAGGTTAATGCTTCATACAACGTTCGTATATAGCTGGTTTTCTTCGATGTCTTCGGTGAACTAAACAAGTTGACTTGTTCATATTTAGCGAAAATAAGGAGCGCGTTATGGCTAATGTTTGGGCGAGATGCGATGTGTGCGGACTAATTAGGGCGTTTGCTGTAAACTGCATATGTAAGTGCTCTGTAGCTATACAAGTGTTTTACGAACAACGAAGGAATCATGCCTCTCTCCTGGGAGAACTGTGAACACAACTGAGATAAAATTTTGCGAAAATTGGAAGGGCGGGGGATAGGGGGGCACTATGCACAATGTTCTACCGAAGTAAATTGTCTGTGGATTAATTACTGCCTTTGTAAAATTCCTAAAGGTGCCCTGAAACGCTTTGCAATCTAATCATAGTATGAATAAAGGGAAAATCAGACATCCACCAGTTCGTAGAAATTGCTACAAAGGAAACCCATACGGGCTCCTCGAAAGAAAAGCCTCACAGGCGAAGAAAAATTCCTCCTGGTCCGGGACTCGAACCCGGGACCACCGCCTTTCCAGGGCAGCCGCTCTACCATCTGTGCTAACCAGGCGGCTAGCAGATGGCAGGGCGAAGTCGAATTTGTCAACAACTCGAGGCGAAGGCAACAGTTTAACTTCTCTGTTGTTTTGACTTGTATGCGGTATGGTGCGTCAGCGACTGGGTTGTCTGTGACGCTGCCATGCCGAGTGTCGTTCGTACGGCCTCTCGCTTCAACGCGAACTAAGCGGCGAGAACACAGCGCACACGAAGCTATCAGCACTCGGCGCACTGTATCCACATCGCAGATCGCTTTCGCAGATCGCATCGTATGGCGCGGCCGCGCCATACACAGCCGCCGCCGGAGTACGATTGATCACGATTGATAATGGTTCGCATCCAGAGGAGGCAGCATTACCGACCACGTCTGCGTACGAGGTCTACCAAACGTGACACTGCTCAAATTACGTCACGTACTGCAACACGCATTGGCCAATGCTCTTCTTCCACGAAGCAGCGGAATGACCCGAACGCACCATCATTCAATTTGAAGATAAATGAGGAACGCAACAAGAACCAAATAAGAGACAGTGTAAATAATAAGTGTTGTATATATTTGCTTCATTCACAATATCTCTCTCTCGTCATTTCATCCCACGTCCACATCTTCTGGGAGTTATATCTACAACATGAGGGTACACTGCTACTATTCGACTCTTTGTCCTCTCATGCTGGTCTCAGTTAGCATTTGGCGTTGCAACCGCACGTTTCCGTTTCACGGTTCTTTCGCGGTGTTTCTCCACAGCGGCATACGACAACCAAACAGCAGGTGATTAGTAGCAAATGCTTACGCATCATTTAGATAACTCCTACAGGAGATTCTGTGCGCAGTTTCTTTCAGTATTTTTGAGAACGCAGGCATGCATATATATATATATATATATATATATATATATATATATATATATATATATATATATATATATAATTTAATGAACTCAATTGAGCAATAATTGTATTACAGGGAATGTTTTCGGCGATCACGAAATCAGCCAATCAGATGTTGCGAGTCCAGCTGCTTGCGATGACATGACGCCATTGCGAAAGTGAGAGCAAGTGATTTGTCACTTGCTTTCAACAGGAGATTGTGAATTACACTGGAAGCATAGCGCGGTAAGGACGATGGACAAAGATTAGACAGGACAAGCGCTTGTCCTGTCTAGTCTTTGTCGATCGTCCTTACCGCGCTATGCTTCCAGTATAACTATGTATTACCAACCAGCCCAAGCCTGTACTCTCCTGATTGCGAATTCCCTGCTGTATGTAATGCAGCAGGGACAAGAGCCTCTTTTACAGATCGGCAATGTTTTCTTACTATGCTCAAAAAGCGTTTGCTGGTCCCTTTATTAAGTGTTGGAAAGCGTTATTTCTGGACAAGCTATCAAACAGAACAGTAAGTAATGTCCGGGCAATGCTTTCGAGTATGAAATTAAATAACAGGCAAGTGATTCAACACTTATTGCAACTGTTCGAAGAAAAAAGAAAGAAAGGATACCTTCGCTGGACATTCGGTTGTGATTCTGCAACGTCGCACAAATCGGCTGTAAATTTTAGTGTCAGGTTCAACTGGCTTCAGTTTAGAGGTCAGTTGTAGTAGTTACCGAAATAGACAAACATCTTGCGGTGATTCCCTTGTTTACTCTGTCCTCTCTGCTATCCTCCCTTCCTATCCTTATACTGCGGAATATTTGGCAGGTCTCTTTCTCCGTATATTGTTCGCTTTTCTTTTTGGGAGCGTTGTCCAATGTTTTGCCTTCACCTGATAGCGGGAAATATTTATTATGCAAAACTCACTTGTTTTGTCCAGACTTGTGGTTGGTGGAATCTTGAAATAAATAAATAAATAAATAAATAAATAAATAAATAAATAAATAAATAAATAAATAAATAAATAAATAGGCTTAAGGGCTGCGCGAAAGACCTATGTCTTGTGCTCCGGCCGATCCCATACAAGAATAACAGCCCCGCAGCCTTTCCTGTTTTTCTTTACATTCAATGCCTGTAAACAAGAGCGCAAGCTCCTCCCGGCACGCCGCGGGTGTTTGCCCTCGGGCGTCACCTGCTGTCTTGTCACTTCGTCCAAGCCGGCGGCGCTTGATTTCTGTTGTTCCAGAGTCTGCTCTCTCTCTCTCTCTCTCCATTCGTGTGTGTGTTCAGCGAGTCGTAGCGGGCCATCGCCTGCGATGCAAACTGTATTCCTTTGTATACGTTCGCTTGTACGTCACTGTAAGGGGTCACGGCCCGAAGCTCGATGGGCACCTTTGAGGACGACGGTGGCGACGCATCCACGAAAAGCTAGCATGGGCGCTAGCACACGGCTGAAACCCTAGAGCATGCAATGACCCCGCTCTGTCTGCTTCCTCACGCGCGGCCCACCCGAAGCCCCCTCCTCCCCCTCGTGTGATTTTGCTGTCGGGATAGGCAGGGTCCTCTTGCGACCGGGTACGTTACATCGGCTGGTTGGTTCACAGCGAACGCGAGGCTGCAGCGCTACACGGACAAGCACCCACGCACAAGCGAACGCGCACACACAAAGGTGTAAAATAACGACGTACGAATACACAGCAGTGGCTCTAGTGCTGCAAATTCTCCTGCTTCCTTTGCTTACCTTATTTTCTCGCATTTTCCCTCATTTTCCTTTATGCAGCTGCCGGATTCTTGTAGCGTTTGTCTATACGACCTCTCGGCTGTGCGATGAGCCGCCGTATTATATTTTAAAATTAACTGACGGTAGTTTCTCTTTATTTTTGTACTGTTTGCACGCACGCCAGAAACGTCTCCGATTGTGATCGAGAAGCCGGAGTCGTATTTAAATGTACGTTAAAGGAGACGCTGACGTCGTGTAAACGACGCTGGCTGCAACCTCTCAGCTCTCCGCTACGTCGACTCGGGAAATTCCAGACGCGATGCGGGAAAGGAAGAACATGGGGAACTGCAGTACGTTTTCACTTTGCACATGGATAGGCGTGAATAGATTCGTACATAAATTGCCAGTGCCCCTGATGCGGAGTTACTGTCCGGGAATGTACAGAGCGGCTGGCCGAATGCGTCCGGTGTTGTGGGGCTCGGAAAAGAATGAGTCATGGAATCTGTTCGGAAATGCTCCTGAAATCTATACGCACAATTAAAACACCAATCCAACAGCCTTCTTTAGCTTCGGAGTATCCGGGCAGTTGGCGTTCATATCAAATTCCTGATAAATTCCCCAAAATATAAACTCGTTCGAGTAAAATCCGGACAATGAGGCACGTATCTTTTTCTCCATGTGGATTGCAGCTACAACGAAGCAATTTAATAGCGTGGGTGCTTACGCAGCGTCAGCGCGCTTAGCTGGCTTCCAGGTTTACGATGTATCCTAACTTTGCTGTGACATCAGGCGACGTAATCGCACGAACCAGGACGAAAAAACGGGTTTGACCAACTAAGCGGGGCGGCCCTGTGTTAACTGGAGGCGAGAATCTGGTATGTCCTCACCAAACTGCCATCGGAATTTTTCTCCGGAAGTCTGTGAATGCTGTAGATTTAGTCGCGAACTTAGTCGCTGCTGCTGAGACTGAATATATCCACGGAACAAAAGCCAAAAATATATTGTACTAAAGAAATTCAGCTCTTAGCGAAACATCTTGCAAATACCTAATGTTTTTGGAATGATCGTCTCGGATTTAATTAATTAAAAATGGAGTATTCGAGGATTTGCTGAACAGACTTCGTAACAGTCGAAAGCACCAAAATTATTGTAAGAATCACCAATAGAATGATTAACAAGTTTGTATTAATAACTTTCTAGTTAATGAGTAATGTCAGCCAGTACACAAAACATAACAAGTTGCTAGAAACTTTGTGTATTGCACCAGTTTTGGGACTGAATATCTGCCCTGGAAAACGGTTCCGGCTCACTTTCCCGTGCGGCGTGTTTCCACTGTGCGGTAACTTATTAATTTAAAAAATCAATGTATTTCGATGCAGGTTTATGCGTTACTGCGCGTGTGTAATGATCAACAGTCGTTGAAAAGGACACGTCAGGGGATCCAGCGTTTCGACATGGAAAGTTGCCTTAGTCAGGGCAGCAACGTCGGTTGTTGTTGATACCAGCAACGTCAAGAGCACAACGTCAGTTGCCCTGACGCAGACAAACTCCCTTGTCGAAATGTTCGCTCCATGTACGTGCTTTGTGCAATGAATGTTGGTGACTTCATTTCCATCTTCCCGTGAACCTCTGTGTGTGAACCTCTGCGTGTAAATAACTTGATAACTTAGGCGGATGCAGAATCCTGAGTTATCACCAGGAAGGAGATCTCGAAGGTACAAAACCAGTATGTGATTGGAGGGCACAGGTTCGAAAGAAATAGTGAAAAAAATATGGGTAAATATAATTGGCTCGAGAAATGCCTTCGGCTTCTGTTTGGTCGACACATCCGTCACTGAGAAAGAATA